>NC_133621.1:273809957-274152041 GCF_048593235.1 Sminthopsis crassicaudata | reverse complement strand
TTGCTTTTGTTATGCTAATATTCTAAGATATTCCTGTTTTAGGACATGTTTTACATATTTCATATCCTTTATCTTATTTGAAAGATATTCCAATTCTAATAGACCTTAGGTTATTTTATTTTCTTCATTTTAAAATAATTTCTCTGTAACTCAGGATTCTATGTCATATGAAAAGGTGGAATGAATTTAGGAAATAGATAAACATTCTTCCAAACTTAGGAATGGTATATTTCAGTAGATTGACAAGTATATAAACAGACGCACATTTCTGGAGGTGGCATTGGCACTGGGTCAGGATGTGATATCATTTCCTAGTCTTGGGTATTTTTAGATGAGACCTGACTGCGTGATCATAGGACAAGTGTAAGGCCTTCACATCCCTTCTGAGTCAACTGATGCTCCAAACAAGAATTATCAGCAGACCTTTATACGTATAATGAAATTCTCTTAAAGCTGATATTGGGGAAGAGGGCTGAACTCAAATTTGTGCTATGTGTCCCTGTTTGTAAAGCCCTTGCTATTTGTCCTGCTATGTTGCACTCTCTGAACTACTGGGTTTTGCCACTTATTCTGAAGTTAAACCCTTTTATGTGTACTGTATATTCTACTAGAATATAAATTCAATGAGAGAGATATCCTCTTGCTCTTTTATTTATATTCCCAGAGCTCTGATTGGTACTATGTAAGTACTTTATAATGGTTTTTAATTCATCCATTTATCCATCCATCTATCCATTCATTCATTCATCATTAAACTATAAGGTAAATAATATGTCTATTTTAATAAAACAACTAAAATTCATTCAGACAACTTATTTAGACAACTAGGATTGTCACAGACAACTGAGACTCAAGTGAATAAGTGATTGAGCCACAATCAAAAAGCCAACAGGATTAGAAGTTGAATCCAAGTCTTTTGACTGTAAATATAATGCTAGGTTGTGTACTGGCTAGAGCACTGCGTCTGAAATCAGAAAGACCTGAGTTCAAATCTGGTCTAAGACTCCTTTGGATCATGTGTCCCTGGGCAAATCATTTAACCCTGTTTGCCTCTGTTTCCTCATATGTCAAATGAGCTGGAAAAGAAAATGGCAAACTACTGCAGTATCTATGCCAAGAAAACCCCAAATGGAATCATGAAGAGTTGTACATGACTGAAATGACTGAATAGCAACAATATAAATCCACATTCTGGACATTTCCAAACCATTACATTTATACTAGCTCTCCTCTCTCCCACCCAAACTTGAATTCTGCCCACAGGACCCTAAGCTCTCATAGATGATTTTTCAGGCCATTTCCAAGTTCCTGTTTATTTGTTTGCTATCTCTTCTCAAAATAATGTAATTATTAATAAATACTTAATTTTATAATAATTATTTAATTATATAATAATAATTCTTTAATAATAGGGATTATTTTGTTGAGCATATATTTAAGACCTTCAGTAAGCATAATATGCAATAGAAATAAACTGCAACCTTTCCCAGTAAGATCAGGAGTGAAACAAGGTTGCCCACTATCACCATTACTATTCAATATAGTACTAGAAACGCTAGCCTCGGCAATAAGAGCCGAGAAAGAGATTCAAGGAATTAGAGTAGGAAATGAGGAAATCAAACTATCACTCTTTGCAGATGACATGATGGTATACTTAGAGAACCCCAAAGACTCTGCTAAAAAGCTATTAGAAATAATTCAGAATTTTAGCAAAGTGTCAGGATACAAAATAAATCCACATAAATCCTCAGCATTTTTATATATCACCAACAAAATGCAACAGCAAGAGATACAAAGAGAAACTCCATTCCAAACAAATGTTGAGAGTATAAAGTATTTGGGAATCCATCTACCAAAGAATAGTCAGGAATTATATGAGAAAAATTACAAAACACTTGCCACAAAAATAAAGTCTAATTGGAAAGACATTCAGTGCTCTTGGATAGGCCGAGCGAATATAATAAAGTTGACAATACTCCCCAAACTAATCTATTTATTTAGTGCTATACCAATCAGACTCCCAAGAAACTATTTTTTTATTTATTTTTTATTTTTTTTAAATTATGTATATATTTTTTATAATATTATCCCTTGTATTCATTTTTCCAATTATCCCCCCCTCCCTTTATTCCCTCCCCCCGATGACAGGCAATCCCATACATTTTACATGTGTTACAATATAGTCTAGGTACAATACATGTGTGTGAATATCATTTTCCAAGAAACTATTTTAATGACCTAGAAAAAATAACAACAAAATTCATATGGAAGAATAAAAGGTCGAGAATTGCAAGGGAACTAATGAAAAAAAAGTCAGTGGAAGGTGGTTTAAGTGTACCTGATCTAAAGCTATATTATATAGCAGCAGTCACCAAAACCATTTGGTATTGGCTAAGAAATAGACCGGTAGATCAGTGGAACAGATTAGATACAAAGGACAAAAAAGGGTACATCTATAGCAATCTAATCTTTGACAAACCCAAAGATACCAACATTAGGGATAAAAATTCATTATTTGGAAAAAAAAAAACTGTTGGGGAAACTGGAAATTAGCATGGCAGAAATTAGATATGGATCCACACTTAACACCATATACCAAGATAAGATCAAAATGGGTCCATGATTTAGGCATAAAGAATGAGATCATAAATAGATTAGAGGAACAGAGAATAGTCTACCTCTCAGACCTGTGGAGGAGGAAGGAATTTATGACCAGAGGAGAACTAGAGATCATTATTGATCACAAAATAGAAGATTTTGATTACATCAAACTAAAAAGTTTCTGTACAAACAATACTAATGCAAACAAGATTAGAAGGGAAGTAACAAATTGGGAAAATATTTTTAAAGTTAAAGGTTCTGACAAAGGTCTCATTTCCAAAATATATAGAGAACTGACTCGAATTTATAAGAAATCAAACCCATTCTCCAATTGATAAATGGTCAAAGGATATGAACAGACAATTCTCAGATGATGAAATTGAAACTATATCCACTCATATGAAAGAGTGTTCCAAATCACTACTGATCAGAGAAATGCAAATTAAGACAACTCTGAGATACCACTATACACCTGTCAGATTGGCTAAGATGACAGGAACAAATAATGATGAATGTTGGAGGGGCTGTGGGAAAACTGGGACACTGATACATTGTTGGTGGAGTTGTGAAAGAATCCGGCCATTCTGGAGAGCAATTTGGAACTATGCCCCAAAAGTTATCAAACTGTGCATACCCTTTGACCCAGCATTGCTGCTATTGGGCTTATATCCCAAAGAAATACTAAAGAGCGGAAAGAGACATATATGTGCCAAAATGTTTGTGGCAGCTCTTTTTGTTGTAGCTAGAAACTGGAAGATGAATGGATGTCCATCAATTGGAGAATGGTTGGGTAAATTATGGTATATAAAATATGGTTATGGAATATTATTGCTCTGTAAGAAATGACCAGCAGGAGGAATACAGAGAGGCTTGGAGAGACTTATATCAACTGATGCTGAGTGAAATGAATAGAACCAGAAGATTGTTGTACACTTCAATGCTGTATGAAGAGGTATACTGATGGAAGTGGATATCTTCAACATAAAGAAGATCCAACTCACTTCGAGTTGATCAATGATGGACAGAAATAACTACACCCAGAGAAGAAACACTGGGAAGTGAATGTAAATTGTTAGCACTACTGTCTATCTACCCAGGTTACTTACACCTTCAGAATCTAATACTTAATGTGCAACAAGAAAATGGTATTTACACACATATATTGTATCTAGGTTATATTGTAACACATGTAAAATGTATGGGATTGCCTGTCATCAGGGGGAGGGAGTGGAGGGAGGGGGGATAATTTGGAAACATGAATACAAGGGATAATATTATTTAAAAAATTACTCATGCATATATACTGTGGAAAAAAATTCTAAAAAAAAAAAAAAATTAGTGGTAGAATGAAAGACCAGAAATGGATCCAGGGATATAATATTGTGCAGGGATTTGAAGACCAGGTTAAGGAGTTTGCCACTGAAGGATGCCGATTGGTTACTTAGAACAAAGCTTAGTTCCTAGATTTTACATATATATATATATATATATATATATATATATATACATATAATTATTATTATATATATTATTATATCCATATATGTTATATATAATTAAAGTAAATATCCTTCAAGTAGTAAGTAGTTAATAACATTAAACTAAGAAATATAAGTAATACTTTAAAATACCTTGTTCTCCAGGCAAGACACATTTAACATAAAGATATGAAGGAGAAATCTGTGGTCTTGTTTGTCAAGAGATTCATTGTCATCCTGAAATTAAAGTTCAATAGAAACTGTTTCAAGTAATCAATACTCACATATACTATAGTATCTCTGAAATATGTAATTGATGTTAATAATGAGGGGCTAAAACTAAGGGGGGAAATTGGATCTGGATATGTAAATTAGAGATTCTTACTATAGATAGATAATATTTATTAAATACTTATTCTGTGCCAGTCATCATGCAAACCACTGAGGATACAAATACAAAGAGCTTACATTCTGAAACAGAAAAAATAAAAAATAAGGAGAAGGTATACAATTCAGAGAATAAGTCAATCCAGCAATGTATGGCTGAGATCCCTTATGAAATGGTGGTTTAGGCCAGGGATCAGACAATCCTGAGAATGGCCTGAGCATCAGGGTATGATCAGAGAAGGAAAGTTGCTGGTAAGGAACCATAGCCCAGAGAATGATCAGAGCCAGGAGTGAAATAATATGGAAAATGCCCTGTAGCAATGGAGACTAAGTAGGAGAGGTCAGCCAGGTATGAGAAAAACCCTGAGAGAAATTTGTCATTCCTTCTGCCTCCTCTCCATATTGGCAGATACTGACCTTCTTCTGCATTAAATTGAGATTGTTTTTGCCTTTTTTTTTTTTTTTTGCAATCCCCAGTGCTTTTTAAACACAATAAATATTTGTTGACTGGTTAAATGACTATTGAAAGGAAATTCAGCACTTGCCCAAGAAGCTCTATTCTTCTTTTGGATAATACTAATAGTTCTTTGCCAAGAAAAGCCCATATGGGGTCACAAAAAGTTGGATACGACTGTAAATGACTGAACAACAACAGTGAGGAAGTCTTCGACATGATTCTTTGACACTTCTATCCATCTAGGGAGTAGTGTGGTACGGTGGAAAGAACACTGGTTTTGGGGTATTGGTGGTTGTTGAGAGAGGGAGGAAGTGAGGAGATAGATAGAGAGACAGTGAGAGAGACAAAGAGAGACAGAGACAGACAGAGAGAAACAGACGGAGGCAGAAGAAGGGAGGGAGGAAGGGAGAGAAATACACACAGAAACACAAAGAAAAAGACAAACAGATGGATAGAAGAATGAATGGACAGATAGATAAATGGATAGATGGATGAAAAGTTGGTTAGATGGATGGATAAACATCTGTGTTCACATTGTATCTCAAATACATGGATGAGCTCTGAGGAATCACTCAGACTCCTAGAGCATCAGGTTCTTATCTCTAAATTGCAGAGACTTGGGCAATTGGGGTCTCCAAAGTCCCTTCTAGTCTGACATTTAAGATCATCAGTATCTTTCTTGCCTCATTTTCCATCACTCTTTAAAGGTACAGTTCTAGAATTCCTAAACAAATTCCCTGTATACATTCCAAACAATGCACCACTTCCTTCCTTCAGAATCTTCTCCAAACATACCTTATTTAGAATCTCTGAGTAGGGATTCTATTACTGACTGTTGATAGACAAATCTACACACTGAAAGACTTGCTTATCAGCATTCTCCAATGAGAACTTTATACCCCCTCTCTTTGTGTTTATTTCTTAGCTCCGTAGGGATTTAAACTGAGTATCTCCTGGAAAAGAATAGCACCAATGGGGAAGGCTTCAGTTTGGGTTTGATTTTTACTAGTAGTGAAACTTCTCCCTGGTTATTCCTTTTTCCTGATAATTTTTCCTAAGTAGGTTTCAGTGATATTTAACTAGTTCTTATAATTTCATTCTATATTTTTATTTAAAAGTACCCAATAACCTATTTCTCTACTCCATGTTTATTTTTCCTTACACCTTTCCTTTTAAACAGATACAAATTTGCTCTTCCTAATTACCAATTCCCTAAAAAGCATATACACAGGTGATCACTATTTCTTAATATTAATTTATACTGATTTTTAGAAACTTTGATTTTTTCCTTTAATTTGAGAAAAAAGTGGGTTCAATATCCTGTTTTCTCTTGTGGCATCTTTGTACTTACAAAAAAAAATTCATTATATTATTATCATTACTATATTAATATATGAGCCAGTTACAATGTTGAACAATACAATTATTTATTTATGAGTACTAAAATAATGATTTCCTTTTGATATTTTATAGAATTATCTTTCTTTCCATTACTTTCCTTTTCTCCCTTTCTTTTTCTCAGCTCTAGGGAAAAATGTTTTGCTTAAGGTGTGGAAAAACCTTCTTTAAGAGATAGTTAGGAAAATAAAATGATAGGATATTAAGCCTCATCCTATCACCTTCAGACTATATCCCAAGGCAAGGCAAAGCAGCCTCTTCTGACCTGTGGGAAGCAAGGAGACAAAGTGATTTGTGCTTGTAAGCTAAGATTTATGTTCACTGGTAATTACTATTAATATGATCTTAGACCAGTCACTTTCAATATTCTAAGTCTCAGTTTCCTCCTGTGCAGTTTAAAGTGGTTGTTCTAGATTGGGTTGGGGAACCAAGGGCCATTTGCATATATATGATATCTTTTGAAGGCCATACAAAATTATCAGCTTATAGAACTCAATCAATGAGTTGTACCTAGTTTTCAGCTCATCATTGCCTGAGGTTGTCTTGCCAGGGTCAGAGCAAATGATTCCATGGGCTAATTCATTTGGCCAGCAGATCTCATTCTAGATGATCTCTAAAGTCTGTTGCACTTCTAAAATTAAGTGAATTTCTTGTATTAGAAGATAATTCTTTCTCATAGACAATAAATCCTCACCAATTCATAATATCCAAGCCCCTGAACTCGAATCAAGAGACAGACAGACAGATAGACATATAATGAAGGGATATACACATACATGATACATAGATAGATACATAGATGGATAAATAGGGAGGAAGGGAAGGAAGAAAGGAAGGAGCAAAGAATGAAGGAAAGGAGAGGAAAGGAGAAGAAAGGAAAGGAAAGAAATATTTTATGTTCATTCAAGGTCTTGCTGCACCCCAAATGATGCTTGATACAGAGGTGCTGCTTCTGCAATGTCCTTAATTGGCATCCTTGGCTTTGTGTAGATCATCAGGAGAGTAAATGGAGAGAAAAGATAAAATATTAGAAAGCATGACTACTTGGTTCTTTTTAATATTTTTTAAAAGACACTCATTCAGAATTTTACTCATATTATTTTACAGATTTTAAATTCATTCTTTAACTTCTACATAAAGAAAATCAAGTACAGAGGAAATGTTGATAGAGGAAATAATTCTGATCTTGGAGTCAAAGAAATCCAAGTTTAAATTCTAGTCCTGGATTTCTAGCATTTACTATCTGTGACCATGAGCAAGTCACAGATACTTTAGTTTTTCTTATTTGTAAAATAGGAATGATTTTTCTCTCTCTCTCTCTCTGTCTCTCTCTCTGTCTCTGTCTCTCTCTTTTTCTGTCTCTCTTTGTCTCTGTCTCTCTTTCCCTCTCTCTCTTCTTTCCTTTCTCTGTTTTTCACTCTATTGTTGAGGTTTAGAAGAAATAATGCATGTAAAACATAAAGTATTATAAAAATGTTGAGTATCATTAGTAGAAATCAGTATTTTTCCCCTATTTCTGTTGGTGCCATAATTTTTTTCCTGTTTTCTGAAAATAAAGATCCTGGGCAGCCCTAAATGTCATAAATGTTGCCTCATTAGCCATCTTTTGCAATAAAAATGATGGCAAGAGAAACCAGAAAAAGTCATTAATTTACTTTCCTATTTAAAGTCTTCTCAGGTATAGAAGCAGAGTCTTTAGGGCATTATTTGCCCTTCTAAATGTTTCTTTGCCCTAAGGAGAGATTCATTCTTCAACATCTCTTTTTAAAATTTCATTGAATTACCTGCATCTAAAAAAAGATCCCATTTACTTAAGCATCAATTGGGAGGAGAGAAGGAGTGAGCTCAGTCCATGGAGACACATCTTCAAATGACTAATATCTCATTTAAAGACAATGTCAGATCCTTTCAATTCCATCTTCCCTGATTCTACAGAATCTCTCCATTTAGTTATCAAATCTTTTCAACAACTGATCAATCACTCTTTCTCATAAGTTTTAACAACTCAAAATCATCTTTTCTCCTTCGATTTTAGCTGCTTACATTTTACTAAACTTTCTGAGACTATCTACTTCTCTCCTTTCCTTTTTCTCTTTATTTCTTTTTCCCTTTCTTTTTCCCTTCTCTTTTCTTTCTTTCCTCCTTTCTTCTTTCCTTCCTCCATCCCCCACTTCTCCTTTCTTGCCTTTCTTTCTCTTTCTTTTTTCTTTCTTCCTTTAACTCATTCTTTCTCTTTCCCTTTCTTTTTCTTTCTTTTCTTTTACCTTCTTTCCTCTTCCTTTTTCTTTCTCTATTCTTCCCTCCATTTTTCTTTAGTTTTTTCTGTCTTTTACTTATTCTTCATCTCTCCCTTCCTCTCTCTCTCTCTCTTCTGCTCTCCTGTTCTCTTTTCCTCTCTGTCTCTGTCTCTCTGACTCTCTGTCTCTGTCTCTTTTCTCTTTGTTTCTTCCCTTCTACTTTTATAGTTCCTTACCTCTCTTTCCAAGTCTTTTTCTCTGTCCTATGAAATCAGCTTCTTCCCTGATTTTGTCTCTTCTGTCTTTTCTCAACCCACCTCTCCCCTGCTTTGAGGGCTTTCTTGACTTTCTCATGTTTCCGATGACTTTTCTTTTTGCAGCTTCCTTGAGTGGCTGCTGCCCTTGGTTGCTCAGTTTGTCTTTTGGACTTCAGTGATCAGGGCTTTTGTCTACTTTATATTCTTATCACTCTCAGTGATCACAAAATTCTGATTACAAAACATAGAATGAAAGAGTCACCCCCTTCATACAGCCAGAAGCAATTTCTTTCAACATCAGTAATGAGAGAGAAGCAACCTTAATATATCAAGGATAAAAATCAAATTAATGAGGTGAATAAGAGAAAGACGTCTTTGGCAGTGGGTAAGTAGCAACTAAATTCATTGTCTGTAGTCCTCCACTAAAAAAAACTATACTTAAAATTATTATTACAACTTTTGTCCTACTCTTTGGGTTTAGCTGAAAATGCTATTAATAATATTTAGTCATCCCACTGAGCAGGGAGAAACTTAAGTCTTAGAAGGATTCTGGAATTTAACAAGGAATAAATAAATCATTTTTTTTGGACATGTTTAAAACCCAACATTGAATGGATAACACTTTATCCTTAAAGATTATGGAAAAGAGTTGGCTAAAACAATAGTCAGTCTATGGGATGTGTTGACTCATTTGATCTCAATACATCAACTCCTTGTAAAATCTGATTGCAAATAAGCCTTGGACTTATTCAGCTTTGTCTCTTTTCTTTGCCTGAAGAACATGTGCTTCTGAAATACAGAGACTGTGCAATGGAGAGAGAATACTCAGTCTGGAGTTGAGAAAGAAATGAGTTCAAATTTGTCCTTAGACACTCACTATGTGATCCTGATGATATCGATTAGCCTTTATCCATTTCAATTTCTCCATTTGTAAAATAGGTATAATTCATGGCATCTATCTCCTTGGGTTTTTGGGAGGATCAAAAGAGATAATAATTGTAAAGAACTCAACATTAACATGGTACCTGACATATAGGTAGATATTTAGTAAATGCTTTCTCCCTTTCTCTTCATCTTGCTTATTCTAAGTATCACCCCAAGCTTTATATTGTTTCCATTTGTTGAATTGTAAAAACTTCACCCTTTAATTTCTGTCTTGTATGTTCTTCTCTTCTGCTACTACATGCTCCCTTTGGTGATCTTGTCTACTTCCATGGATTCAATGATCTTTTCTTAAATAACTCTAGCATTTATCTTCCTAGCTAAAATATCAACATCCTTCCACTTTACTCATAAGTTTCCATCACCCATTTCCAGCTACCATATTGGTGTATCTTATGAACATCTCAAACTTATCCTTGTCTGGGCTGGCCCCCTCCAAACAAGACTTTCTCAATAATTGGTAAGTCCCTACTTGGAAACTTGAAGCATCACATTACAATAAGGCCCAGCTACATAGCTTATTCTTAAGTCTTCTCCAGGTCCATTCCAATTCACTAGCCCCTGGGCACATATGTTCTTCCCCTTCTCCCCTCCTCCTCTCCCTTGCTTTCCAACTCTTTATTATGTTTTGTCTTCTGTTAGACTGTGATTTTGAAAGTAGGAACCATCTTTTGTCCTTGTTTTTATATCCTTAGTGCTTAATACAGTGTCTAGCAAATAGTAAGTTCTTAAAAATATCCTATCCACCATCTGCCCCATTCCATCACAATTGAAACTGTCCTTTATCCAACTTCCTTATTTCTATTGACGGCAGTTCTCCCATTAGTTCATATTTGACATTTTAAAATCTTTAAGCAACTAAGAAGCATTTATTAAGCACCTGGTTGTGTTAGACATTGGTAATACAAGAACAAAAGTCAAACAATTCCTGTTCTCAAGAATCTCAAATTATATGAGGGAAGAAAGACATCATATTGTTGTGACCCTGGATATCTTAGAATCAGCCAGAGTCAGGATAAGCAAAAATCTTTATTCTAGGTCTTTTTCAGTGGCGGTCAGGGGATTAGATCTAGCAATCTCCATACCTCCTTTCTCTCTCTCCACCACCAAAAGAATGATCCTCCTCCTCCTACTTCACTTACTGATTTCTGCCAGATAGAGCCAGCAAAGAGTTGAGTAGGTCATCTGCCAAACATGTCAATAAGGAATTGTCCTATTGGTAATTAGCCCTACATGCTAGGTTACCTTGCATAAGTGCATCTGCTCAATTCTAGCCCTTTACATCATGTAGCTCTATCTATATCTATATACGTACCTATATAGAGATATATCATATATATCTACATATCAATATATACTTCATTCTCTACATTCAATATGTTGACCTTTCTTTCAATTCTACTTCACATTTCTTATTTCCATTCTAGCTGTCACTACATTAGTTCAAAGTCTCAGTAGTTATTTGAGGTGTTTTTAGGTCTTAATTTGCTTTCCTGATCTCTCCGCTTTCCATCCATCTTTTGCAAAATTTCAAAATAATCTTTCTAATGGATTGTATGACTATGCCTCTATATCTTTCAAAAATCTCTAGTGCCAAACTTGACATGAGAGCTTTCTTAATTGTATAGTCCCTCAGGCTATTCCCTCTAATAGTAATCTCATTTCATCTCTACCTTTAGAAAATTTTCTATTTCTTTAATACTCAATTCAGCCAAATCTCCATGAAGATTTCCTTACATTTTGTTTAAAAATATTTTTTCTCTACCAAAATTTTCCTAGATTATTTTGTCTGAGTTTCTTTTTTAATCTATCATTATCTACTTATTTATGTTATATTATATCATATTATATATGATATTATACTTGAATCCATAGCTTATTATAGTCTAATGATATATTACTATCTTCTAGTTAATAGCTAGTTGATAGATAGCATGTATCCTGGTATATAGTATTCATTTAATAAAAATTGATTGAAATGAAAAGAATGATGAAATACAGGAAGATGCTTGATAAGTGGTTATGAGTAAGCCCAGTTCTCCCTTATTTCACCTTTAAAAAGCATTAAATGTGATAGCTAGGTGGAGCATTGGATAGAGCACTGGCTTGGTCCTTTTTTAAAAAAGCAACAAATCCACCAAATAAAATAAGAGAACAATAATAAAACACATACAGAGAGAGAAAAAAAATCTTGAAAAAGAAAAATCCCAGAAAAACTAACAGAGATACAGAAGAAATGGGTGAGAAAAAACATGGTCTAATAAAATGAATAAATATGGATCTAAAAAATAAAGCAATGAGAAATCTTTAGAAGGAAATAATAATACCACCAGTGCAGATATCTATAAAATAATGTGGACATCTCATATGAATCTTCAAATTGTCTTTCTAAACAATAAAAAGTAAAAAGAGAGATCAGGCAGCTACACAAATTCTTATAAAGTATTGGAAGAAGAATATAAAGAAATGGCATGAGATTCAATAGCTTGGATTATTCTGTGGGAAGTCTTTAAAAAGAAATGGATTCTCTGAGAAATAGGATGGCATAGATGGCAATCAAAAATATAAAAATGGCAGAGCAAAAATAATTTTAATAATTTACCTAAATATTAAAAACAAAGGGTAAAATATAGATAGTATTCTAAACTTCTATAATCTACATCTTTAGTTCATCTTAGCCACACACAAGAATGGTCATTTCTTCTCATCACTGCCTCTATGGTCCAGAACTCTGAAATTCCTCACTCTATAAATATTTTCCTTTTCACTATTTCTAAACATATTTTATATTCTCACAGTAATGCACAGTCATTCCATCTCTATCTGTCTTCTGAGGCCATTCATTCCTACTCCGATTTACTTTTAAAAGTTTGCTGTTTGACTTTTAACCCCAACCACCCTTATTAAAGTTAATAACAATCTCTTTTCTCATTAACAGCCTTTTGACAGCTAATTTCCTTGGCCTCTCTCGTTTTTGACACGGTTTTACACCCCCTCTTCCTCAATACCATCTTATTCCTTGAACTCCATGGCTCTCCACTGTTGATTTCCATCTCCCACATATATTTACTACTTCTCAGTCTCCTTTGTTGTATCATCATCCATATTCTTGTTTTCATCTACCCATTCTACCAGGGGAAGTCTTTACATGCCTGGGGTAGACACTCCCTTAGGTCACCATAGAATTTCAGATCCTTTGATTACCCTCAACCTGGCTTAGCCCAGTTACCAGGGCATGGAAAATTGGGAGTTATATGGACATGTATAATTTATAGCTAAATTACATAAATTTATGTAACTTATAGATAAACATAGAGCTCTCTCTCTATTTCTCTATATCTACATAGATATAGAGAGATATTTCTATATCTAAAAACTATGTAGGAAAAGAGCTCTATGTCTATTGATCTATAAATATATATTATACTAAGATTATATATATATATATATATACATATATATTTATATATATGTAACTCCTTCTTCATTTAGGATAGTTCTAGAACACTATGTGTGTAAGAAAACATGACTCCTAAATGGTTGAGCTATTTTGGGGACAGAAAATTAGAGAAAGAAGAAGAAATAGCATAAGGTGTCATATCCTAAACTTTGTCTAAGAGGGAACATCTATATATTTGTATGTTGGTTAAAATAATGTTTTATTTATAAGAGAAATAATTTATTATTTTTATTAGGGCATGCTATTCTATTTGTTTAGCAAAGTCATGTTATTCTTAATTTTTCAAATACTGAAATGTGTCTTAATAGATCTCTGGATTTCAGGAGCATTTGGATTAGAGCAATAGGATAGGTTAATGGGGACTGCTGAGTGGTGCAGCAGAGTTCCAGGACTGAAGTCTTAGTGAATTAAATCTGACCCCAGACACTGGTGCCTTCTAGTGCATCTGGCATAAATCTGGTGCCTTCTCTACAATGAGTATCTCCAATCTATCCTGCATGTACCTTTCTTCCACTGAATATCTACCAGCTTCTAAATAAGCATACTGAAAAAATAGATGGGAGTATTCCCTTCCCATATTCAAACTGTCCACATGTGCATACCTTTTTAAATGTTGTCTTCTCTGTTAGATTGTGAGCTCTTTGAGAGCAGGGACTGTTTTGTATCTTTCTTTGTATATCTAGTGCTTAGCCTAGTGTCTGGCACACAGTAGGCACCTAGTAATATTTATCAACTGCCTGACTTGCTAATTTGGGAAGATTGTCTCTTTAAGTATTGCTCTGTCCCCAGAGACAATATGTATGTTTTTTCAGCATTTGAAAGTTGTTACAGACTTTTATGTAAGAATGGGTTTGTTGGCAAGATTGTGTGGTGATCAACTCTTTTCAGCAATACAGTGATCCAAGATAATTCCAATAGACTTGGGATGGAAAAATGCCATCTGCATCCAGAGAGAGAACTATGGAGACTCAATACAAATCAAAGCATCCTATATACATAGTTTGTTTATTTTTTATTTCTTGTAGTTTTTCCCTTTTGTTTTGATTTTCTTTCACAATATGGAAATACATTTAAAATGATTATACATGAATAACCTACATCAGATTGCCTGGAGAGAGAGGAAAGAAGAAAGGAAGAAAAAAATATGGAATTTAAAATCTTACAAAAGTGAATGCCGAAAACAAATAATTACAAAAAAACCCAAAAAAACAAAAACAAAAACAAAAACAAAAACAAACAAACAAAAAAAAAACACCCTACTATGAAATGGGGGAAAACATAATGAGTTTGTTGTCTTCATTCTTCTTTATGTCTCTGGTTTCTGATTTTCTGTCAATCCTATCCCCCACCCCCAACTCCCCTGCTCAACTAAGCATTCTTGACTGCAGGAGGACTGGGACTCCCACATCCCTCCCCTAAGTGCTGTTGCCTCAATATCTTTACCATGTTTGTCTATGAAGAGAACCAGTCTGTTTAAGTTTCAGTTAGGGAACTACAGTATTTATATGATTTATTATTCTCTCAAGATTTAACTCATATGAGAGTGCACTTAAGATAAGAGGGAAGAGGGGGGGAGGAAGCAAAACTAGGATTGAATCCTGATTTATTTTCTCTGAATGTGTAAG
This sequence comes from Sminthopsis crassicaudata, assembly GCF_048593235.1. Taxonomy (NCBI): domain Eukaryota; kingdom Metazoa; phylum Chordata; class Mammalia; order Dasyuromorphia; family Dasyuridae; genus Sminthopsis; species Sminthopsis crassicaudata. The sequence goes on along the minus strand of NC_133621.1, from coordinate 274,137,199 downwards.
AATATGCATGAAGCTGGGTTTACATTAATTTTGTTTTATTTGCATATGATGAAAACAGTTCTTAGTTGAATTAGAGACTTGTCTAAACAAAACCTTTTTTATCTTGGCTTGATCAACCTGGATCTTAAAAAAAGGAGGGGGGTCTCTAGTCTCTGCCCACTTACATTGATGTGATTTGCCAGTATTAATTAATTTAGTTGCAGCTGCCTTTTTAAAAAGTGAAAGTTTTTCAGTAAGAAAGTTTATTAAATTTCTCAAACATCTGGATATTTTAAATTCATAAGGGAGTAGCTATTAATCTGAATTTGGCCACTTAGGGTAAAATGCTTAGAAAACAGAATTCAACGAAAAGTAGAGGAGGGCTCTCTTCTCATCTTTTGAAATACTGGAAGCAAACCTTATTGCTTAAAATAATACCAGGAGGAGAAAAGAATCCCCAGTCACTAAAATAATTAAAGTCAGATTTCTAAAATGTGCTCTATTTATAATAGTCTATTGTATTTTTAAGTTGATTTAAATTAAGAGAGGACTGAAAATTTGGGTTCAATCTTTATGAGGATTTTTCTGGAAAAAACTATAAGCAGCAGAAACAATAGCATGTAGGAACTTCTCTGCTTTCCTACATGACAGACAGATATTTATTTTAGTGTTCCTCTAGGATGAAGTAAACAATTCTTATGCATAGTAGAACTGTAGACTGTCATATTGTAAAACAATCAATTAGATTTCTTTATTTTATATGCAAGTGATTCTTAGAACCAAATTAATTCCTTCTGCAACCTCATAATTTTTTTTTTCAAAAACACTGACTTAAACATTTCCCTTTTAGTAAATTTTTTTCTGAAGGAAATTGGGATTTTTTTTCTTGTTGGAGGAAAATTCATTGCATTTTGAGTCTTAAAGATGTATATGGTGTGATTATTGCAAATGTGCTTGAAAAAGTTACATTGGAAAGTTTTTTTTTTAAATTTTCTACAAGAATGTAAAAGTGAATGTGTACTTTAAAATGATTTTAAATACTATGAATGGAAATGTTTAAACTATAATTTTGAAATGGAAAAGCATATAGTCTAAATGTTAAATCATTCCAAGGCATTGCTAGCATGTGAAAATGCAGTTCTTCTGTCAAATAATGGGACAAAAGACTTCAGAAATCCAGTGTTATTAAAAAAAATCTTTTGAATTCTGAATCAACCCACAGAAAAGGGGATGATGGAGAGAAAGGCTCTTTGATATGAAAAGATAGCAATTATCATTCTTGAGAAATTATTTTCTTTCAAAAATACCTATGACATTGCCTATAAACCCTTAAGATGTTGTGAAAGTAGTTTCTTGTTACCTAAAAGCCTGTTTCAAGTTCTCGGTAAGCACCTACTATGTACCAAGCAATGCTAGTGACTTATTAATTAAAGCATATGTCTTTAAGATAAGAACAACTAAGAATATATAAAACCCTTATGTAGCTATTTGATCAATAAACATTTGTGTTTTTCATTTGTTCAGTTGTGTGCAGTGCTTCATGACTCTCTGGACAGAACTTGCCAGACTCTTTTCTCTTCTAGTCTATCCCAGAGTCTGTCCAAGCTCATTTTCATTATTTCCATGACACTTTTTATCGATCTCATTCTTAGACATCCCTTCCTTTGCCTTCAATCTCTCCCAATATCAGAATCTTTTCCAATGAGTCTTGTCTTCTCGTCATGTATCTTCAATAGTTGTCCTTCTAATGAGTAGTCTGAATTTTAAAAAAATTTTTAACAACAATAATAAGCATTTATTAAAGATCTATATGCCAATCACTGCCAAGTACTAGAAATACAAAGAAAGATGGCAGTCCCTGCTCTCAAGGGATTCACAACATGCAAATAAGTATTACAAACAAGCTATATACTGAATAAAAAAAAAAAAAACTTCCTTTTTATAAATTGTGCTTAACTATTAAGCTACAGACTCTATGGGAAAATTTACAAAATAATCTCTCAGGGTGCAGTTGGAGGTGAAGCTATCATTTGAACAAATGAGAATTAGAAATAACTGTAGGCTTATTAGAAATTCTTGATCATATGAAATGGCATAACTATCTAAAAATTAAAATAAAAGAGATGGGGAAGAGAAGAGATATATTGAGAGATGAAGGTGACATAAAAACAAAGCATATCAATAAAAGTTTTTAAAGAAAAAAATAATTAATTGATGGCCAGTGTATGACATCAGCTTATTCTTATGTCTTCTCTAGCATGGTATGACATAGGCATTCATTGATGGACCACTGATAAAAACTGATTAATTCTTAAAAATTATTATTCACACAGCATATCCAAATGTGTATATAGTTGAAGGCAACATCATAGTGGCAATACAACATGTAGAAGAAAAATTCCCAGGATCAGAAAATTTGCAATTAGCCTGGCTCTGTTATCAATATTCTGCAGAATATTTTGCCCCAAAGTTCAATTTTTGATTTTCTCCCAAAATTAAAACAAAAACAAAAAATCCAAACAAAATGGAAGAGAAATATCAATTATTAATATAATTTCCATTATCCTTTCCAATGTCATTGATTTATTTTTAGATTTAGGTCAGAATAATAAATCTTTCTGTATAGACTAAGTTTTAAGTTTGCAATGATAGTTGACACAACTCAAAAACTATATGACTTAATCCAGATCTGTGATTTCATTGGGCTATGAAAGAAATTGAATTTTAAAATGTAACCACAGCCCAATACTTTTCTAGCTCATACCTTTTACCTTTCCCGTGCTGCTTTCTCTGGGAAATTTTAACATCCTATCCTATCTCATGATTTTTTAAAAATGCTGTTTTTATCCACATTCACATATTTGCATCATGTAATGTGCTAATTGAACATTTCTTCCTCCCTTTCAACACTCGTGAGCTAAAAGTAGAAAGCATAGACTCTTTAACAACATATTCTCACCCCACATTTGTGTAGTTATTGTTGTTCATTTTCACAGCAAAATGTGCTCCAAGCTGAAGCTTGGCGTAGAGCGTCACAACTCACAAGTGAATTTTTAACACAACCCAGAAAAACCTATTCATTTAGCCTCCAATATAAAAATCTATGAACCAAAAATAAACTGTTGGTAATTTTAAAGACTTTTTTTTTTTTTTTTTTTGCAGTTGCATCACCCACAAATGGTTGTTTAAAAATATACATATAATTTAAAAACCACAGGTGCTATCAAACAACTAATTGGTTCTCTAACATTCCTTGTGAGTTTTTTTTGGGGGGTAGGACAGAAGAAAGAATGAAATTTCATTTACTTAAGAGATAAAAAAATGAATGTTACTAGAAATATCTCCTAGACTATTTCATTTCTATTTCTTTACTCTCTCAGCACCAAAGCTCTTGGACTATTAAATGGAATCCCCTCTTAGGTAATTCCCATGTCTCATCTTCCACTTCTTCTGCCATTTGTCCTTCATGTTGCAAAGTATGAAAGTGTAACCAAGTCTCCTTTTACCTCAGAAGCTTTGGTTGGCCATTGGGTCATATAAGCAAAACTCCTTTAACTGTGGTAAATCCCATCTGAGGTTCTGTAACTGAATGTGAGGTTAGCAAAACAATTGGCAACAATAAGAGTTTTTCTGAATGATTTACATCCTGCAGTATCAAATACTCTTCCAAGATATAATTCTTTATGTAAAAATAAACAAGCACATCCATCTCATTAGTATGCAAGTTTGCTTTCATCTTTAAGAAATAGTAAAATTGTATGTATATGAAAGAATTGTTTTAAAATAAATTTCTTTATTATCTGTAAAAGCTTAATTTTTATACTTATTTTATTTACCTATATACCTTAAGTTGTACAAAAAAAAATTCTCAGGTAAAAAAGGGTTGTAAGTAGAAAAAGTTTAAGAAATCCTGATATGAAACAATCGATTGGTAAGACATAAATTTTTTTACCATTTCCTGTCACTCTCAGACAGACTTATCTTTTGATATGTTTATTTCTTTCTTTTTTTTTTTTTTTCCTATCTCCATCCATAAACCTCAATAGAGTTGATAAGAACCAGTCTGACTGGTATGGACCCAGTTCTCCAGAAAGCAGGTATACTAAAACAAATAAAAGAGAATCTCTTTACTTTTTCCTGTGTCTTTGCTCTTCCTCTTCTGCTTACAAGAAAATACCCTTTATTTCATTGGTCCATATTATTTAATCATTCCATGGATGATGGGGAAATCTATCATTATCACATTGTCTATCTAAAATTAAATTTATATTCCAAATGATTTCTGATAAAGAGTATATAATATTGCGCCATTGCACATTGGAGACTATCTCATTTTGTGCTGCTCTTAGAATAAAAGCAAGATCGAAGGTGCAAGATGAAATTAGTCCTTATTGACATCTAGTTCTCCTCCCCCTATAAATAGCAATAAAATGTTAATTGCTCTCCAGTCTTGATATCCAAATCACTCTCTGTTCTTTTGCACTGCAGAAATTACAATAGGTTTCCTTTCAAGGCAGTCCACCCAAATGGAAAATTCATCAATCCAAATCAGATTTGTCAGGAGGAGACAATATCTGCCCCCAAATGAAATGGATTGCTTCTGGAGAAAAAGAGTTTCTCTCCTCCATTAGAAGATGCTAGGTTGGGACTAAATGATCCTGGTTACTCTAGAGGGATTATCCTGCTCTATACTCTGTATTCTGTGAGTTCCTTCTCACAATTCTATAGATTCTAGGATTGACTTCAGAATTTCATACTATTTTCAGATGGATCTGAATTAATCCTATGGTCTCTAATTTGAACCAGAATGTCAGTATTTAGCATATGGACAATAGACAGGGTAAATATATTCATTGAAGGCACTGATAATGACTTTGTACCAAAGAGAATTAAATTTGGATCCTAAACCACCATAATTTTAGCCCCAAATAGTTTTAGTTTCTAGGGAAGTTGAAAAGAAAAAAGGATCCAGAAAGAAAGAAAAATAATTCTGAGGAAGGAATCAGGATCATGAGGTTATCAGATGGAATAATGTAATATGGAAGAGAAAAGGGAGAAAGACATTTGAATATCAGAGGGTACTGAGGTCTATTTCATTTCATTTTCTCATATATTTAGTGAGCCAATGCTTGTTTGTGTGACCTATTTGTTCCTAGCTGCTAATGAACCCTCTTTTGTCATGAATTCCTGGCCAGCCAGGTTTACCTGAGAGAAAAGATAGAGGCTGGTCTCTTCTTTCCTCTAGAACTCTAAAAATAGCATGATAAGGTTTTAGTGTTTTTGTTTAAGTACTTTGCTCTCAATTCTTTCAGAACCTCATTCACCTTCCTTATTTGAAATCTTTTTGATTCTTCCAACTGTTAGTACTCCCCTTCTCTAACTATCTTATATGTGTTTTATATTTCTGTGTACATAAATATTTAATGGTGTTTCTCCTCTAATAGAGAGAGACATAGTGTCCTTGAGGGCAGGGAAATCTCCTTCCTTTCTCCCTCCCTCCTTCCCTCTCTCCCTTCCTTCCTTCCTTCCTTCCTTGTTCCAATGAACAAAATCCAGAAATATATTGGACAGCAGCTGTGACAGCTAACCGACCTATGCTTACTATTTATATAAATGGAATATCATTTGAAGGATTGGTAGACATGGGTGCAGATCGTACAGTTATTAGAGGTGCCAATTGGCCCCCAGTCACTGGCCAAAGATTAAGGCAGACACCTACATGTCTGGGGTAGGAGGATCAATAGCAGCAGAAGTTAGTGCTAGGCCTTTGAGATGAATATTTGAAGGTGAAACAGGAGTTTTTACTCCTTTTGTGGTTGAAAAAATGCCCATATATCTGTGGGGAAGAGACATTTTACAGCAGATAGGATTACAAATAAGCACTTTGGCTTTTTAGGCAGGGCTGCTGTTGAAGACCTACCTGCACTTTCACTGATTCCTATTCAGTGGAAGACAGATTCACCAATGTGGGTAGAACAGTGGCCCTTAAGAAGTGATAAAATTCAGGCCTTATTAGACATAGTGAACGAACAACTTGACCAAGTACACTTGTGGCCTTCTCTAAGTCCTTGGAATTCCCCAGTATTTGTGGTGAAAAAGAAATCTGGAAAATGGAGGATGATAACTGATCTAAGAAGAGTAAATGAACAGATGGAAACTATGGGAACTCTTCAGCCTGGACTTCCATCTCCTACTCAGTTGCCAAGAGAATGGCCTCTATGGGTTATAGACATTAAGGATTGTTTCTATTCTATCCCTCTAGATAAGGAGGGTATGAAAATATTTGCTTTTTCAGTGCCTAGTGTTAATTTGGCTGAGCCTTATAAAAGATATGAATGGACCCTACTATTTGCCAAATGTATGTTGCTGCTGCTCTTGCTCCAGTAAGAAAAGCATTTCCAAAAGTAATATTGTTACATTATATGGATGATATTTTGGAATTGTATACCTGAGGAACAAATGTTAGAAGCATGTCTATAAAAGACCATGGAAACACTAAAGTACTACAAACTGCATATAGCTACAGAAAAAATTCAAAGACATTCTCCTTTTCAATATTTAGGATATGAAGTATATCCTAAGACACTCACAGTACAAAAGCTTTCTTTAAGAATAGAGAAGTTGAACACCTTAAATGATTTTCAAAAATTAATAGAAGATATCCAATGGATGCGTCCAGTGTTAGGCTTAACTACCAATCAACTGCAACCTCTATATGACATTTTAAGGGGAGACAGTGCTTTACATTCACCACGCCAGCTTACAAAAGAAGCACAAGAGGCTTTGAGAGAAGTTGAACTGGTTTTATCCAATGTGGTTGAAAGAGTCACTCAAAAACCTTTGGAAATATCAGTTTTTGCTCCTTCATCAAGGAGACAGTGTGATTGAGTGGGTGAACCTCCCAGCACAACCAGAACAAAGCCTTACTACTTACCCAGTGCTTGTGGCTAGAATTTTATTGAAGGCTATTAAGAGAGTAATACAATTATCTGGGATAAGTCCTGAAAAAAATATACACATTCTATACTAACGCACAAATTAATGTTTGCTGTGAGACCATCCCAGAATGGAAAATTTTATTGGCCACAGCTCCAAAGTTTGCACATGGATCTCCATTAAAGATAACCTGTCTACTACATAATTGACGATGGATTTTTGAAGAAAAGGTTTCTAAGGTTCCTCTTAAAGGACCAACAATCTTTACAGATGCCTCCAAAGAAAATATTAGTACTGTATACTCTCATGATTTAACCATAAAGAGAGTAGTCAGGACTCCTTTTCAGAACATTCAACAGAATGAATTGTTTGCTATCATGCTAGCTCTTACTTATTACCCAGGAGACATAAATATAATTACTGATTCAGCCTATTCAGTAGGTGTAGTACAAAAAATTGCCACAGCCCAAATATGCAACCTCTAATATTTATCAGCTCTTTAAGGAACTTCAAGAGCAAGTGAGAAAGCATCTAGGCAAGATTTATATCTTGCATGTCCACTCACATAGTGGACTTCCAGGTCCTATTTTTGATGGAAATTCAAAGGCAGATAGCCTTTTAAATATGTTATCCAGTATTCCTTTATTTCAGGAAGCACAAGAATCTCATTCTAAATATCATCAGGCTGCCCGAGCTTTTCGTTTACAATTTGGAATAACAAGAGAGGAAGCTAGGAACATAGTAAAAAGCTATACAGCTTGCCTTCCTTTCCATGCTCCTACACTCCCTCCAGGGAAGAATCCTCATGGTTTGAGACCCAATGGAATCTGGCAAATGGATGTCACCCATTATAAATCTTTTGGTCAAAAAAAAATAATAATAATAAATCTTTTGGTCGTCTGTCTTTTTTTATCCACGTGGTAGTAGATACCTTTTCAAGATTCACTTTTGCAGTGCCAACAGCAAAAGAGACAGCCCGAGTGGTCACTGAATTCTTTATCCAAGCATTTGCAATTATGGGTGTGCCACAAGCAATAAAAAACAGATAATGGACCTGCATATAGTTCTAAACATTTTGCACACATTTGTGCTCAGTGTAATATTTTACACACTACTGGAATACCTTTTAATCTGCAAGGCCAGGCAATAGTAGAGAGAAGAAACAGAGACATTAAGACACCCCTCCAAAAAACAAAAGGGGGAGCCACAGGTAACCCTAGAGAACTCCTAAACTTAGTTCTCTATTCCATTAATTTTCTAATTTTTGACAATGATGCACTAGCTCTGGCAGACAGGTTTTATAACCTACTAGAAGGGCAGTGTCCAGTGCGAGCAGCTCCACTGTCCTTAGATAATCACCAGGTGATGTGGAGAGACCCAGAAAGTGGTGAATGGAAGGAACCAGATAGGTTAACTTCTTGGGGGAGAGGGTTTGCTTGTATTTCTTCAGACGGAGAAGGAATCAGATGGGTGCCAACGAGTCGTATTCGCCTTGTCCATCGGAGAGAGACAGAAAAAAGAGAAAGACCTCAAAACAAAGGAGAAAATCTAAGAATCATCTGACACTGAAAGAGCATGGCTAATAAGAAGACAGTTAAAGAACTTTAAAACCAGCAGGAATCATTGGATTTCCTAACACAAGATGAGACTAATGGACAATGGATTTATGGACATTTATAAATTCTCAATTTATGATTATTTGATCATGTTATTTGTTGCATACTTCTAGCATGCATTATATTACTATGTTACTATGTGTTTATGTAATCTATATAATTATGTGTAATACCTCCCATATTGATGGATTTATGTTTCAAGGTTATGACCACCCTATGTTCTAAATCAAAAGAAAGGGGGAGATGTTAGGATTACAAGGTGAGAACTCAGGTTGTCTGGACAGTGACAAGGTGAGAACTCAGGTTGTCTGGACAATTACAAGCTGAGAACTCAGGTTGGCTTGACAGTTCTCTGGCTCAGATCTTTGGTTCTGGCCTTTAAAGGGAGTTAGGAATTCTAAGAGGAGCAAGTTCATTGGTGGAAGTATTTCCCCACACCCCATTGAGTTCTCACATGCCTATTCTCTGGGAGGATAAAAGAAGGGCAGCATTGGGTCTGAGAGAATCTACTCTGGGATAGAATTGTGGCACCAGGCAGGCTGAAAGGAGATCAGTCTGATTTGGGGAAGGACAAGAGCTGGAGGAGATTCAGAGCTCCCAAGAAACCTGCCCACAAAGGAAAAGATTTTACAGATCTCCTCCCAGAGAAGGATTATAATTGAGCAGACGACCAGACCCTCACAATTCAAGAACTTTACACTTCCTTCCTTCATTCCTTCCTTCCTTCGTTCCTTCCTTCTTCCTCCCTCCCTTCCTTCCTCCCTCCCTCCTTTCTTCTCTCCCAGCCTTCCTTCCTTTCTTCCTTCCCTCCTCCCTTCCTCCATTCCTACCTTCCTTCCTCCTTTGTTCCCTTCCACTCTCCCTTATTTCTTTCCTCCCTACCTTCCTCCCTCTCTCCCTTCCTTCTTCTCTTCCTTCTTGTCTTCTTTCCTCTCTCTTTTTCTTTCTTTTTTCTTTCTCTCCTTTTCTTTCCCTTTCCTTCTTTCCTTCCTTCTGTCTTTCCTTTTCTTTGTATTCCCAGGGTCTCCTAAATCCTGCCAAATGAATTCTCTGAAATTCTTTAAGTTTTAACCACAATCTTATCTCTTACAAGAAAACTTCCCCAACCTCTTTGGAGAATAAATGGGGAGACTGAAGCAAACAGGGTTAAATGACTTATCCAGGGTCACACAACTAGTTTGTGTCTTAGGCCAGATTTGAGCTAATGTCCTCCTGACTTTAAGTCCAGCACTGTAGCTACTCTGCTACTTGCCTACCCATAAGAAATTACTTGAAATCATAAAAGCTTGGAAGACAGTTACCATGCTATCTTAGAGGTCATAATAGCCAAATAAAAGAAAGCCTGGAATTGTTTAGTATACATCTTAGATTTTAAGAGATTTTTTAAAAATTCATGGAAAAGATTCCTGTGACCCCATTCTTAGGTTGCCTAGGGTACTGTCAAGAATCTCCCCCAAACAGAAATCTGGAAGTGAGTTCAGCTGCCCATGATTCAGATAACCTGTTAGAGACAAAAAAATAATCTCACCCTTCTTCCCATTGCTCCCTGGGCAATGATATATGGTATATGGTTTACAAAGAACCAGGCTGTAACCTCATCTTCCTTATATGTCAAAGGAGCAAATACTTTCTCATATCTGGGTGACTATATTACCCCTAAAATAAGATATCCCAGGCTTCTTGTCTCATTTATTCAACTACCTTCACTCTCAACTTCAAGCAGTCAACTGCCTCTTATTCTGTCACTGCTATTTACCACTCAAGTGACCTAAGGTGAGCTTCCTCAACTGTAGAATGATGGAATTGGACTGGATGCCCAACTTCATGTCCCCTGGAAGTCTAGATCTGTGATCCTATGAAAACCTATGTCCTGGTGTCCTCTGGCAACTTTAAGGTGCTATAATTCTTTGAGCTGGAATTTAATACCTTGGCAAGTATCACAAATATGTGTGGTCTTTAGCAAGTTGGGCTCACAATTCAAACATTTGGTTTCTGGGATACTTATACCTTCACCTATACAGATCGGTACCTTCTTTAATTTGAAATAAGTTAAAGTAACTAGAGACATAAAACCAATATGTAACAGAAGTAAGATTGGAACCCAGATGTTCATGACTCTGAGTTCAGCTATACACCCCTATACACAGCCTTTCTGCTATCACCAAGAAATGAAAGATTTAGGATCTGTCATAAAGGAGTTTATAGCTTAATGACATTATGATGGCTATAAATTGTCTGGTATGAGTTTTCATTTCCTAAGCTCTCAGAATGGGTAGACTGGCCACCAGAAAGCCATTGTAACCTTGACACACATCACATCAATATTTGCTAATGTTTAAAAGTCATGCCTTTGAAGTTGTTTCCCTGAAAGTCCATTGAATGCTTCATTACCCAGCTTAAAAGAAACATGTAAATTCACTTAGAATATTTGCATTTTGAGAAAGATCCCTCCTCCCTTTTCAAGACCGTCATCATTTCCTGGTAAAATAAAAATTAGATCCCAAGGTCACCTTTGGCCTATTGTTTTGTTGTGGGAAAAGGTAAGTCCTTTTGTTCTGTGTCTTGGTCAGAGGGAGTTTAATTCCTGGGCACCACATTTTAAGAAGGTTATTGATAAGATAGAGAACGTATAGAAGACTACAATCAAAATCGACCTCAAGTGTACCCCATATAAAGATCATTTGGATGTAGCCTAGCAAAGACTTAGCCATATACAAAAGATGCCTTTGGTTTTGAATGGTTTTCTTGGGCCAGAGGGGCTTGTTCTAATTGACTGCTGAGGATAGAATTAGTAGGGGTGAAAATTTAAGTGGGTAAGAATTGCAAAGAGACAATTTGGGGGTTAATAAAAGGTAAATATTTTATGTTACAAAAATTATTGATCTACTTTTTAAATATCACCACCCAAATTTTTCTCTCAAAGAGCCATTAATATAGCAAAAAATTTAAAAAGACAATGGGGTGAATCAGTTCAACAAAATTAACCAATAAATCAACTAAGTCTGAAGTTCTGTACTTTGTTTCACACTCATAATTCCCCATCTCTGCAAAAAAGGAAAGGAGGTGCATTTTCTCAGCTCTCCTTCAGAGGTTTGGTCATTTTAATTACATAGCATTCAGTTTCCATTTTTTATGTTCTTTCTATTTACAATATGGTAATCAATGTGTTTATTGTATCTCTAGTTTTACTCATTTCTCTTTGCATCAGATCACATAAATCTTCCTGTACCTCTGTATTTTTCATATTCATCGTTTTTATGGCACATTAGAATTTTATTATATTCATTTGTGATAGGTTTTTTTAGGAATTCCCCAAATGATGAGTAGTTTATTTTCAATTATTTACAGGCACCAAAAAGTGCTACCAGTAAATGTATTAGTATATGTGAAATTTTTCTTTCTGTCTCTGACCTCCTTAAAAAATATATCTAGCATGGGCAATTGATCCATTTAAGGGAAACTGTGACCATCCATCAACCTTGTTGAAATAGTGGGATTGTGTAGAAGAAAACTGAAAGATATAGTGGGAGTAGAGATTGCTTTCTTCTCTATATTCTTAGCACCTACAACCATGGTTGATACATAGTTGGTACTTAATAAATATTCATTTATTGATTGACATGGTGAGAAAAGCATATCAGAATTAATATGGCATTAGTCCGAATGCCAAACTCATTGACCTTTGGCCTTTATCCTATAGGTGATGGAATGTTATTTACAGTTTTTGAGCAATGGAATGGCAAGTTGAAAGCCCTGAGTTAAGAACATTCATCTTGAATGATTTAGTAGAGAAGGCAGGCCTTGTTATCAGGAAGCCTTGGGTTTGAAGACTACTTCTGACATACTGATGGCTGCATTTTCATGAGCAAGAAAAGACACCTCGGTGTCTGAGACAGAAATTTATTTATTCATTTATTTATTTTTAATTTTTTAAATTAATTTTATAATTATAACACTTTTTTGACAGTACATATGCATAGGTAATTTTTTTTACAGCATTATCCCTTGTACTCCCTTCTGTTCTGATTTTTTCCCCTCCTTCCCTCCACCCCCTTCCCTAGATGGCAGGCATTCCCATACATATTAAGTATGTTATAGTATATCCTAGGTACGATATATATATATATGTGCAGAACCTAAATTTGTTGTTGTTGTTGTTGTTGTAAAGGAAGAATTGTATTTGGAAGGTAAAAAATAATCTGGGAAGAAAAAAAAATGCTCACAGTTTACACTCATTTCCCAATGTTCCTTTTCTGGGTGTAGCTGATTCTGTCCATCATTGATCAATTGGAATTGGATTAGCTCTTCTCTATGTTGAAGATATCCACTTCCATCAGAATACATCCTCATACAGTATCATTGTTGAAGTGTATAATGATTGAGACAGAAATTAAAAAAAAAAACCTAAGACATGTAGAAATGCACAATATGAAATACATAATACAGATATACATGTATGTTTGTGTATATATCACTACACATGCAGAAGATATGTACTGGAATGGGGGAAAGGACAACATTAAAGAAAGGTGTAGAAAATTATTGCTAATCAATTAAGCTAACTTGAATTTTTATGTATGCTTGTTGAGTTGAGTGATTGAGGGGAATGGGAGAGAAAAGAATGGCAAGAAAAGTCCTAAGAAACCTATGGTAGTGCCAGACACAAATTGTTTTCATTTTAGATGCACAAAAGAACAAGTTTGCACACACACATGCACAAAAAGGCCTCTCTTCCAGGGACAGAACTGCCCTAAGGCAGGATGTGATAAAGATGAAGGCAAAGTCAGAGAAAACATTCATTTCATGGTGGGTCTCCAGTGGAAGGGTCAGGCTAAGGTAACATTTGTTAATGATTATCATGGGTAGAGTTGTTGGGGAATGTGTCTAAGGTCAATTTTCTACCTTCAGAGTAAGGAGGGGAGTTGAGGTACATAAAGAAAATACCTAGATAGTTCAACAAAAGTTGTTCTATCCTTCATTTCCATTTTTCTTTTAAAATTATGTAAATATTTCAGGCTAATATATCTTTAAATATCATCTGTAGTTATCTGGAACATTCTTCAATTGCCTTAGACAAATACAAAATATTTCAGCTTATTTGCATTTTGCCAAGCAAGAATTACCCTAGTGATGCATCAAAGATAAAGACTGACTTTCAATAGACTTAGGATGGAAAATGCCATCTGCATCCAGAGAAAGAATTCTGAAGACTGCATGTGGACAAAGCATAGTATTTTCACCTTTGTTTGCTTTTTCTTTCTTATGTTTTTTTTCTCTTTTGCTTGATTTTTCTTGTACAATATGATAAATATGGAAATATGTTTAAAAGGATTATATATATTTAATCTGTATCAGATTATTTGCTATCTTGGGGAGGGGGGGAGGAAAGAGAAGGAAGGAGAAAAATTGGAGCATAGAGTCTTACAAAATGAATGTTGAAAATGATCTTTACATGTATTTGGAAAAATAAAATACTGTTAAGGGAAAAAGAAATACTTAAAAAAAAGTCTGAAGTGCAAAGTTGAGGTTCTCACATTATTGGCCATGGGTGTGAAACACCGGGATCATAGCATCACAAATTAACTTAATCTCATTGAAACTTAGTCTTTCCTCATCTATAAAATGGGAAAAATGGGAAAGAATGGAAAGTATTGACATGATTTTAGAGAATCATGGAGATGGTGAATGCTTCCCATCCCCTTACAGAAAGATGACAGACACAAAAGGCATGATAGGACAAACTTTTGGGATATGATTAATATGGAAATTGGTTTGACTAAAATGGATATTTGTCTTGTCCTTTTGTTTTTGTTTTTTCTCTTTTTTAGCTAGGGAATAAATGGGAAGGAGAAAGATCTTATGATCTTTCAGTGGAAAATTAGAAAAATTAATTAATTAAAGTAAGGGGTTGAAATCTATGAGCTCTGAGGTTACTTTTAGCAAAGATCTACTTATTTACCCTCTGGAACTATGATTATCCAATTTAAATATGGAAGACATCTAACTAAACCCCTACATCTTACAGATGAGGAACTTGGGGCTTTGAGATTTATATGACTTGTCCAAAATTTCAGAGATAGTGTCAGAGGTAGGATTTGAACCCATTTCCCTTGATTCCATAGACAGTGCTTTTTGCTCAAAAAAGGCTCAGTTTGCCCAATTATGTCCCTGCTTTCTTTAATTGTGTTAGAAAAATGGTATTCAACATCTGAAAAATTTCATAAAATGTTGTTTTTTTTTTTTTTATTGTGTCCAACTTTATAATCCCATTTGATATTTTTCTGGGCAAAGATACTGGAGTGGTTTTCTATTTCTTTCTCCAGCTCATTATACTGATGAGGAAACTAAGGCAAAGTGGGTAAGTGACTTGCCCAGGGCCACAAAGTGACTTCAGGACCAAAGCTTCATCCACTTTGAGTTAAATCATTTTTAGATGCAGGTCAGAGTCTAGGTTCTTTTTAAACCTGAAAATAATACTTTAAGTTAAGACATTTGTCTAGATTAATTTTGATTGTTCTCCTACTTGATTAAATAAATATTCCCTTGCTTCAAAATCAAAATATTACAGACTTGGACCAATTGGGAGTACAGTGGCTAGAATTTGCCCAATCTCAGACACTTAAAAACTGAATGACTCTGGGAAGTCACTTAATCTCTGCTTAGTTCCATTATCTATAAAATGAACATGATAATAGTCCTAAAGATATTTATAAAGTGCTTTGCAAACCTTGAAGCACTATCTAAATGCTAGTGATTAATACTCAAGATAAAAGGTACCATTGAAACCATTTATTTCAACATTCTCATTTTATACAAGAAAACTAAGTGGCAGAGCTAGGTTTGAACTCATGTTCTTGGGTATGCCTTATGGCAGGAGATGAACTAGGAGTCATCCAAAGTTTCAATATAGTCTTTACCAAAATAAATAGATAGATAGATAGATAAATGGTTGAATGAAATGTTGGATTTGGAACCAAAGGACACAGGCTTGAATCCCAGCTCAGAGACTCACTATCCATAAATCACCTCAACTCTTTAGCCTAATGACCTAAAATCTAATTTTAAAATTATTATGTATGATCCATGATTCAAAATCTAGTGTCCTTGTCTGTATCTTCTTTTGCAACATAACAACTATAGAATTGTTTTACATGATTCACAAGTGTAATCTATATCAAATTGATTTTATAACTGGGATTTGAACTTGTTATTCATGTCTCCTAGTCCTGTCAGATCTCCACAAAGATCCATCTCTTCCTTTGTCATATATATGCAATGCCATTTTAAAAAGCAAAGAAACAGAGAATGTATTTTAAAATAAATATTTTTATTTATGATTCAAATGGAACCATTAATATATGTATATGTGTATATACATGTATATATATATATGCATATATATATATATATACTTGTTTTATATAACATGGTACACATATAACCCATGTTTATATGTGTGTGTTTATTAACACACACACACACACACACACACAAACATATATATATATATACTATATATATTTTGAGGAGTGTTAAATATTCCTCACGCTCAACCAGATTTTTTTCAATAATTTAAATAGCAATCAAATTTCCAGCATTGGGGAAATAATCTCCATTTTTTTGAGACAATTCCAAACTTTCTTTTAGGGTAATGGAATTGTTTCCTAAGGAAGCTGAAAATGTCCTTGCCTCATCATGTAATACCATTTCTTTGGAATTTCCAATTAACTGCCTAATAGTTTCCAAGGACAATTCTTTGTAGAGTTTTCTTTTTTTCTTTTTTAAGGATTTGATGACATCATTGCAGAAGGCAACAATGTTAACATTCTCTCCATGATATAGGTGACTAAAACATTTCAGATGGTTGAAAGATAAAATTTCATTGCAGTTCTGGTTTATTTATATTTTTGACTGGGATAAAAATGGGGAATAATTTTTTTTTTTCAAGGCAGACACTAGAGATATATGACATTTCAACAAAGGAAATTTCTGAATAATTGATCCTCAAAGTCAATTTGGGAAGAGATACAATTGTCATTGACTTTTTTTTTTTTTTTCTGAGGCAATTGGAGTCAAGTGACTTGCCCAGGATCACACAGTTAAATTGTTTTTAATTGAAAATATTTATTGATGCATTTTGTTTTTATACTCACTTTAATTTTCAAACTTTTTTGCCCTTTACTACCAGGCAATAACTAAAGAATAACAAACAAGGAAAGGAAAGGGGAAAAAAATAAAAATAAGGCAGTGAAACTAATCAACTAAATCTGACAGTTTATATAGAGTTACATACCCATAATCCCCCCATGTCAGCAAAGAAGAGAGGGAGATATACTTTTCCATCTTTGGGAGGGGACAAATTTGGTAATTATAATTACACTACATATAATTTAATTTTGTTATTGTCAGTTTGCTCTTTCCATTTATAATAATATTGTATTGCGGATGTTACTCACTTGGCGTTGATTCTTACAGCAGCTCATCTAAATCTTTCTGTATTTCTCTGGAGTCCTCATAGTTATCATTTTTTATATTACAGTGTTATTTCAGCATATTCACTCCATTTGTTTTCTCATTCTCCCCTTAATGGACAGCTTAGTTTACTTTTTTTTTTTTTAAATAACTTATTAAGTCAGTAAGCATTGATTCAGTGCCTTCTATGTTCTGGGACAGTATAGTAAACACATCATAGTGTTATAATTGTAAATCAAATAAACAACAATGATGAAGTGGCAGTCAATGGAGTACTGGGCCTGGAGACAGGAAGATTTGAGTTCAAATCCAACCTCAAACATTTACCAGCTATGTGACCCTGGACAAATAACTTCGGTTATAATGACACCACTCTAGGTTTTTGTGAGGATCAAATAAGATAATCATTGTAATGGCGCATAGTAAGTATCATATAAATATTAGTTATTATTAACAATCAAATGAAATTGAAAATAATGTAATTATAATTAGATAATAATATGCACATCCTTCTCTTTACAGAGATGGGGCATGATGGCCATGGAACATTACCTAAACTATCAGATATGACTGATGAGTTGGCTACTTTCTTTGAGTTGATTCCCCCTCCCATTTTTTTATTCTTTATTACAAAGAATGGGTTGCTGAGTGAAAGGAGGGAAGGATATTTTATTGCTATCTTTTGTTTTAATATCTCCTTAATTTCTTAAGTTTGTATTAAAATTAAAGGTAGTAATAAAAATTAAAGATGAAAAATCCATAAATCAGCTATTAGTTCATGAAGTGACTTTGATGATTATTATTCAGAATTTTCCTCTATATGTGACATTGATATGTCATATATGTATATATATATACACATATATATAGAACCCTAAATGTGCAGTTCATTTAAAAATATGATTATAGATATTACAAAAATAAAAATATAATTATAAAATGTAAAATTGTGATTTAAAAAGAAATATCTTCAATGTCTAGCTAAGAAAACTCCCTTTTTACACCCAACCAAAAAAATGCCTAACAAATCAAAACCCAAAGACATAATGAGATTTTCTCATCCACAAATTTAAACCTTTCACTCTTTTAAGGCAAAAGAACATTAGTATGTGAAAGACATATAGTTTCTTCAATCTGAACATTGTTCTCTACCAATGAAGCTCACAAACCTTTTGTACCTTAGTGCATCTCATACAGTTGCTAGGACTAAAAAAAAAAAAAAAAAATCCATTAGTCTACAATTGATCCTGGGATTAGCATCTCTGAACATAGGTAAATTGATCCTTGGACAACAGACATACAGTTCCCAACACCACTATGTTACTCCAAGTATTTTCAGCTTAGCAGGACCTTTCATAACTGGTGCTTTGCTTATATGGTCTTAAAAAAAACTAATAGGTTCCAAGCTAAAACTTTTTTTATTACCATTTGATTATCCAAGAAACACTGGACCTCAAATACAGATTTATTATTTTGAAAAATAATGTCACCACATTGGGTTTGTTTTTTTAAAAGCATTAGCTTTAGAAAGCACTTTTCTTATCACAATCTATTAAGATAAGTAATATAAATGTACTTCTTACCATGCAGTTTCTTCAAAATTTAGTTCAATTTTTCACCTTTTGAAGGTGAATTCCTTCAATCTTACCTACCTCCATACCTCCCTAGCTTGCATGTGAGATTACTTTCCATCTATTTAGTATGTATCTTAGATGTGCCTAATTGTATCTTATCTTCCCCATTAAAATGTAAGCTCTTTGAAGGCTGGGAATGTATTTTTGCTTTTCTTTGCATGCTTAGTATATATATGGTCTGTAACATTATCATTGGTCAATTAGTCATGTCTGACTTTCTGCGACCCCATGGACCCTACTGTCCATAGGGTTTTCTTGGCAAAGATACTAAAGTAGTTTGCCATTTCCTTCTCCAGTTTTATGCAGGCACTGATTAAGTGACTTGCCCAGCTGTCTGAAGTAAGATCTGAACTCTGGTCTTTCTGACTTCAGATCCACCTAGATACCCCTGGCACATAAGTACTTAATAGATGCTTTTTGACCAAGTGAGGAAACTGAGGCAGATAGGTTAAATGACTTGCTCAGAGGCACACAACTAGTAATTGAGGAATAATTTGAGCCCTTCTAGTGATCTCCAAGTGAAGTACTTTCTTTCTAACAATCCAAAATGTAACAGCTGCCCATCTCTTGAGATCTTTTAAGGAAAAGCCAGATGACCATTTTTTGGGAATATTGCAGAGGACATTTTTTCAATCAATTCAATTTTTATTGAATT
Source organism: Sminthopsis crassicaudata (assembly GCF_048593235.1). Classification (NCBI taxonomy): domain Eukaryota; kingdom Metazoa; phylum Chordata; class Mammalia; order Dasyuromorphia; family Dasyuridae; genus Sminthopsis; species Sminthopsis crassicaudata. The sequence goes on along the minus strand of NC_133621.1, from coordinate 274,117,907 downwards.
TAATCAGTAAACATTTATCATTTGCCTATGATGTGGTGGGCACTGTGCAAAGCACTGGGGAGTAAAAATATAAACAAACAAGATAGTGTCTGCCCTCAAGGAACTTACATTTTAATGAGACGAAGGAGCTTCAAAAAGGAGGGTGATAAACCCATGGATTATTTTTGCATTTTATTATATTCTTCTATATTATTCTTAAAACATGAATTTCTAGTGAAGGTTAGAGATATTTTCATAAATTTCATGCTTTTAACTGATAGAGCAATTTTAAATATCAATCAAACCTATGGTTGAATAAAGAACAGCCAGAGGAATGATCCTTATATAATGATTAGATTCAGACATTTAATCATGAAAAAGAAAAGCAGTAAAAACAACAAAAAAAATTTTTTTCAACATTCTCATTTTAATTTTTCAATTTTCAGTTTATTTTTCTGACTATCATTCTACACAGATACCATCTTGAAAAGATATCTTTCATCCCTCAATTATGTTTATTCTTGCACAGAAATGGGGAGCTCTGCTTATCCTAAATTCCATTGTAGAACTCAACATCTTCCCCAAAGTTACAGAGCTGACAAAGGGCTATCTGTGTAAGGTCTTCATTTTTCAAAGTGTTCTAAGGTGGATCCTAGATGATGTCATGTGGAGAAGAATGTCATTCTAGGAAGAAAACAGACAACTCTTTGTCAGAACAACTGACAAATGGGAGTGAAAAATGTTCAGCTATTTTCAAAATAAATGTCAGGACGTCAACTTCTTGTTTCTCTTGCCCCAGGCTACCATTATTTGGCCATATAACACTCATTATCCATGGCCCTATATATTAACCCTATCATATATGGATAAACAACGTGTGACAGAACTCCTACTGGGCCAATCCTTTAAATACCTCCCCTCTCCCCAAATTCTACTTCTGTTTTATTCCTAGATGTTATCTTTCAGTCTAAATCCCTTACTAATTGAGAGGTGTTGCTATGAAATTTCACAAAACATCTTTACCATATATCACTCAAAAATTCTGTCCAATTAAAAATGACAGAGCTAGAGAAAAATGCATACTCGATCAGAAAACAGACAGAAGGAGGATTCATGATCCATAAATTCTTGATAAGTACACCACATTTTTTTTTATATTGTAAAAGTCAATATGAGCAATTCCCAGCCTAACTTAGTGAGACCCCAGGATGACACCATTACAGTCAATGATTTTACAGAAGTATCAAAAACAAATTAATCTGAACTCCTTTCCATTTTTTTTTTAAATAAAAAGGTTAAAGTATGCCATATGGCACTTTAAAGAATAGCAAGAGAATGTAAAAAAAATATGACAATCCTTGGGGTGGAAAAAGTGGATAAAGGTTGAGAATTTCCTCATCTATATACATTATCTATAACCACTGAGAGGCGATTTGGATTAGGAGATAGAGAGCTGGTCTCAAAGCCAGAAAGACTTGGTTTTAAGTCCTACATACAGATCTACACAGGCTTTGTGAGTTTGTGCAAGTCATTTAATTTCTTGTTTCTCACTGCAGATTTCTGGGACTCAGAGAAGATGCTATTCTACATTAATAGGTTGTTTCTGTTTGATGCTTTTTTTTTTTTTTTTTTTTTTTTTTTCAGTCTCGTTACTAATTAGAGTTGTTCGGAACATTTTTGTTGTTGAGTCACTTCATTCATGTCCAACTCTTCATGACCACATTTGGGGCTTTCTTGGCAAGATACTGGAGTGGTTTGCTGTTTCTTTCCCTGCTCATTTGACAGGTAAGGAAACTGAGGCAAATAGGGTTAAATGACTTGCTCAAGATCACACAGCTAAAAAGTATTTGAAGCCAAATTTGAACTCATGTAGTTGAGTCTTCCTGAATCCAGGACCAGCATTCTAACTACTGTTCTACCTAGTCACTCTTTCTCACTATTCAATAGAAGAGTCTCTATACCTTTAAAAGGGAGTGTTCTGGAGCCAATTTAAACTAGCTCACTAAAGTCAATTGTTAAATTTTCAGTATAAAAACTTATATGTAGGAATTAATCAATCAATAAACATTTATTAAGCATTTATTATGTTCAATGTTAGGCACTGGAAATACAAAAAGAAGTAAAAGCCCTCAAGGAACTTATCATATAATGAGAAAGACAACAATAAATATGAAGCAAACTACATTCAGGATAAATAGGCAATAATTAACAAAAGGAAGATACTAGATTTAAGAGGAGTTGAGAAAGACTTTTTGTAAGAGACAGGATTGTGTCTGGGACCTACAGGAACTCAAGGTGGATTAAAAGTCCTGGCAAAAGGGGCAGATAGATGGCACAGTGGATAGAGAGGAGCTGAGTTCAAATCCAGTCTCAGACATTTAATACTTCCTAGTTGTGTGACTCTGGGCAAGTCACTTAAACCCAATTGCTTTGTTAAAAAACAAACAAACAAACAAATCCCAAAACCTGAACAAAAAAGTTCCTGCTGCAGATCAGGGCTTGATTTATTGTTCTATTGATTGACTATACTTAAGATGTAGGCAGATAGATGGTACGGGGGATAGAGCATCAGCCTTGGAATTAGGAGTACCTGAATTCAAATCTGTCCTCAGACACTTAACACTCACTAGCTGTGTAATTTCAAGCAAGTCCCTTAACCCTAATTACCTAGCAACAACAACAACAAAACCCAAGAAAGTGATGGAGAAAATGTGAATAATGAAGATTAAACTTAAAAGTATGTTCTGCTTACATTTTTTTCCCTAGAGAGAGAGAACTAATTGTTAAACATTTACCAGAACACCCCTGATTATATGCCTTCTAAAAGCTCTGGACTTAAGAAAGTTCACTTTCCAGAAACAATGTAAAAAATTCAGTCTAGGTTAGGCAAGGGTGAAGAGGATAGGGATGCTCTTTTCCATTCCTGTGGTAGTTATGAATTCAGTAAAAGTTAAAAAAACAATATTGTCAGAGACATTTGAAGTATAAGTTAGGCTAGTTATATGGTGAGACCACACAGTAACTGATAGATGGTTTATTAGCATCCACACATTGTCAAGAAATCATAGGTTCAATCAAGAGAACATTGTATACAGCAATAACAAGATGATCAATTGTGACAGAACCTGGCCCTTTTCAACAAGGTAATTCAGGCTAATTCCAGTAGATTTGAGATGGAAAGAACTATTCACCTCCAGAGATTCACATCCAGAATGTGAATCAAAGCATAGTATTTTCACCTTAATTTGTTGTTGTTTGTTTTGCTTTTTATTCTCATGTTGTTTTTTCTTTCATCTTTTAATCTGGTTTTTCTTGTACAACATGACAAATATGGAAATATGTTTAGGAGAACTGCATATGCTTAACCTATATTAGATTGCTTGCTGTCTATGGGAGGAGAGAGGGGGAGAGAGAAGGAGAAAAAGTTGGAACACAAAGTTCTGGAAAAATGAATGTTGAAAACTATCTTTGCATGTATTTGGTAAAATAAAAAAAGCTATTAAAAACAAAATAATAATAATAAATCAAACTAGACATTAATATAAAATAAATCAAGCCAAATATAAATAATAATAAATCAATTTATATAATAAATCAAGCTCTATATAATATAAATGTAACATATAAGCATATATAATATATAACATATGATCTATGTAATAAATCAAGCTATATTATACATATGATAAAGAGTTTAAAAAAGAAGTCATAGATTCCAAACATACTTGACATATTTCAACTCCCTTTTGGACAGAATGGAGCACTGGAAAGTAAATACCCAAAGTCACACAGGCAAGAAGGGATTTGAACCCATTTCACTTGACTCTACAGCTAATGCTCTTTTCAGGCTCCCAGAATGTTGGGTAAATGTCCTAAGGAGATTTTTTGGGAGAATATGAGTAAGATTCACACAAAATAGAGTATCTCTATCAATGAGATGAGCCATTGATAAATTAGGTCAAAAGTTCTGAACAGAATAGAGAGGGGAACTATAGCTAAGAGTTCATTTGTCTAAAAAACTCTGGGTGAGAAATTTTCCTCTACCAATGCAAGTCAACATTTTCTCTACAGCTTGGAATAATAGACTTCCCCAGGCACACATAGCCATTAGGGATGAGTAGCAACACAAACACAACTCTCCCTAGTTTTAATGCTCTTTCTCTCTAGCCACTATGACATACTGCTTTTACAACTGATTAACAAGAAAAAAATCACCTTAAAGACAGTTTTTCCCTCTAGAAAATAGACTTGCTATCCTTGACATCACTATATCCCCATATCATTATTTAAGGTAGATCAATGCATCCATCAAGTTTTTTTTTCCCCAAAGTTTCTTCTCATACCACATGTCAGTTATTACACATAAATTATCTTTCCATTTTTAATTCAGAGAAGGTTAGGGGAATATTATTCATGAAGTAAGAAATCCCATTTTATTATTTACTAACCATGAGACCTTATAGTAACAAAAGGCTTCAGTTTCATCATCCATAATATGACTAAGATAATATTTTCAAGACTTGGGTTTGCTGGATTATTTTGAAAAAAAGGTTTTGTAAATTATAGTGCTAGTGGAAAGAGCATGGGTTTGGGATTCAGAGAGACTGAATTTGAATCTTAACTATTTTACAATTTATATCAACGCATTAAACTTGATGAAACTTAGTTCTACAAAGTGGGGATATTATTATTATTGGCAACATATAGGGAGTGTTGCAAGTGATATTGTGGCAAAATACTAGACATAAAGAGTCAGTCAGTATTTTTAGTCATGTCCAACTTTCCATGACCCCATTTGGGGTTTTCTTGGCAAAAACACTGGAGTGGTTTGCCATTTCTGGAAACTGAGGCAAATAGAGGTAAGTGGCTTGCCCAGGGTCACACAGTTAGAAAAAAAATTGAGGTCTTATTGAATTCAGGAAGATGAGTCTTCATGACTAAAGACCCAGGGCACAGTGCACTTATGGTACCACCTAGCTGTCCCATGACCTAGATTAAAAATGGTATATTGGACACTAGCTGTGTAACCCTGGGCAAGTCACTTAACTTCTTTGTACCTCAGTTTCCCCCTGTGTCAAATAAGGGCATTGGAGTTGATGACCTATAAGGTCCCTTTTAGCCCTAAATCTATGATCCTGCAATGATCCCATGCAATACAATGACTTGCATAGGTACTTTAAGTATGAGTAATCTGTGCATTTAACTATTATTTTTCTAATATATTTACAACTCTATATAGCAATTAAATTAGAAAAAAAATTGAGGATACCAAATCCATTTGGAATTGTAAGACAGTTAATGAATTAAAAAATGTGGTCAGGAGGATCAAATCAGACACCAAAGTCCACAAATACTTTATGTAAGAAATCAAATAGGGATAGGAATACAGACTGGATCAATAATTTCACTGGCATAGGAAACTCCCAAGTGAGAAAACTTCCTCCATGAATGCAACTTCTGGTTTAAGATCATTTCCTAGAGCCCTGAAAGGTTAAATGACTAAAATTTCTAAATTTTTTTTAAAATTAAAAGTCTAAGGCTTTGAATTAAAAGACATTGGACAGGATCTACAGATTACCTTCCATAGGCAGTAATAGCATTTCCATTTCTATGACAGCCTGGGTATCATGCTGGGTCTTTTAATTCAGCTGGAAGAGTCATCTATTCAATTGTCAACACAACTTCCTGAACCATTCCATTCCTCACTGGAGTTCTATGAAGAACTTGGCCCAAGTCCTGCTTTGCTGATGAAGTTAAGCAAGGCCACAATAACAGTGGGGCTCAAAGCAGAATAACTATGCATATTATTAAGCTCATCTATCTGAACCTCTATTTTTTAATTGATTTTTCTTATTTTTCCATGAGACTGAATACATTTAACTTCCTTCTTCAATGACCCAATGACAAGAGCTGAGGAAGTGAAATTGACTTTTTGGAGTTTGACTTAGAGGAAATAGGATGATGTGAAGATTACCAAAAGGTTGGCATCTACAAGAAAAAAAGAAACTAGATGAAAGATGGGAAGCGAAAGTTTAAATGGACTTAGAAATAATCTAAGCAGTGCACCGTCAGTATTTTCCTGAGGAGAATTTCAGTTCAGAGACACAAAGAAACCCCTTTAAAGTAACCCAGCCAGCTAGTAGAAAATATTGGACCAGAAACCAAGATCTTGATTCATAAAGAAATTCTGTTTCCTTTACCCTGCACAAAATTGAAGCTAATTCTCAATTGAAATCACCCTGAACAATTGAATGTAGATTTTCTCCAGAGTCTGCTAGGATTCTTGCATTTAGATAACATATTATGTAGCTTTTTCATTTAATTTTCTGAAATGACTTCTCATGGCAACATGATCAGTACTTTAAAAATCAACTTTGTGGAAAGAGAAACGAAATCGTCTATGAATGGGGTAATTTTCTTCTCTAATGAAGTGGGAAATAAGCAGTTGGTGAAATGATGGTTAGTGTATTTATAGAATCTCTATGCTCCTTTTTTTTAGGATAATAATGTTCAATACACTCAGAACAATTTAAGATAACAAAGCAATACTACTATAGGCATGAAGTCCACTCATGAAAGACAAGGTAATGAGCATTTATGAAGCACCCACTATGTACCAGATACTATGCTATGTGAAAAAAAGGCATTTCCCCCCTCAAAGACCCTTATTCCTTTTCTCAAAGAGCTTACAGATTAATAGGGAAAACATGTAAAGTAAACAAGTATGTACAAACAAGATAAAGTAGCGATAATCTGAAAGATGCAGAGCACTGATATTAAGGAAGCCCGGGAGAGAGTTTTTGATAAAGGTAAAAGTTTACCTTGTACTTGAAAAAAGCAATTCTTCTTTTTTTGTTGTTAGGCAATTGGGTTAAGTGACATGCTCAGGGTCACACAACTAGTGTTAATTGTCTGAGGTCAGATTTAAACTCAGGTTCTCCTGACTTCAGGGTTGGTGTTCTATCCACTGTACCATCTAGCTACCCAGAAACAAGCAATTTTCAAAAAAGACTGAAAGAATCTATCAGGATAGGAAATTGTAGGTAGATAGTACAAAGACTTTTTGGATTAGCCTCAATTTACCTTGCACATCCCATTATTCTGTCTCCTCTTTCCACCCCTTTACAATATCTCCACCTTGTTGAGTCAATTCAGTCATGTTCTATACTCTGGGACCCCATTTAGGTCTTTTTATTTTTTGGTAAAGATACTGGAGGTGTACTATTTTCTTCTCCAGCTTTTTTTACACATAAGGAAACAAGATTAAATGACTTCTCACAGCCAGTGAGTGTCTGAATCTTGAACTGAAATTTGAACTCAGGTCCTCCAGGAGTGGTTTTTTATCTTATATCACTTATCACCTAACTGCTCTTTTAAGGCAAAGCCCCAAATTTCCTTTCCTCACAATGCCTGGCACTTAACAGGTTCTTAACAATTTGCTGATTGATTGATTGAATGTATTCCTTCAACATATTCAATCTTATATTCTGAGCATGCCAGTACCTGAAAAGTCAGAGATAAAAAGCAAAAAGAAATGAATAGTAATTCATATGATAAAATGGTAGGGAAGAATGTAGAAGACAATACTTAAAACTTCAGTTATTTTTATTTATAGAATAATGAGTCTATAAACATTTAAGTGTCTATTATACATCAGACACAGTAATATAAAAGAACTTCAAAATTAACATGAGACAGGAAATACAAACACAGATGTATCCTAGACACTTAATAAGATGGAGCTCATTGCTGGAATTTAGCATTGAACACACATAGATTGTTCAAAATCAATCTGTCAACAAGCATTTATTAAGTTTTTGCTTTATATAAATACATTAAAAAGGCAAAAACAGTTTCTAACCTCAAGGAGCTTGCATTCTAATTAAAGAAAGATCTGAGAAAGAAGAGCAGAATAGTATCATATATCAAGATTATTTTTACATGAAAATTCAGTCATTTGTAGATGAAGGCATAGTGAAAATATGTTAGATGATGATTAAAGAGAAGTAAGATAATATAGTATTGTAGCAGTCTACTATAGCTCAGAGCTTCTTAAACTTGTTTTACTCATGACCACTTTTTGACTGAGAAACTTTTATGTGACTCCACCTATAAAGTTATGCAAAATACATACACAAATTGAACACTTAATGATAATGAATTTTGTCAATCCTACATATAGATATGTTTCTCCATATGGTGTTAGTATCTGTAATTTAAGAAAATTTGCCATAGACTACCAAATCAGGTGGATGTTAATAAATAATGGTTTCCCAATACAGATCAAAAAACTGGTACAAAAACAAATATAATAGCGATGGGGGACAGAAGCTCTTGGCATCTAGATGTCTCATTCTTCTAAATGCGGAGAAACTAATGGATTCTTGAATTGGATAATAATTCTTCAGAACTACCTTGGACTTCATTTTGTCCAACAAGAAAGATGTGTAAGTGGATTTGAAAGTGATTAGTATAGCTAGGTGACATAGTGAATAAAACACTGGCCCTGGAGCCAGAAAAAAGCTAATCTCTCACTTACTAGTTGTGTGACCCTGAGCAAGTCCTTAAGCCCAATTGCCTCCAAAAAAAGTTATAGTTATAGGAATTGCACAGAGAAAGTTACCAGGTCATTTTTAAGAAAGTAGATTATTAAAATTTCAAACAAACAGAGAATGCAGGACATAAAGCAAAAGATATTTTTCAAGAAAGATGGGAAATCCTCAAATATGAAATTCTAACAGTACAAATGAGCCTAGTTAAGAAAAAAAGTGAAAAAAAAGGTCTAATGAAGCCAATGTGGCGATAAAAGTTATGTTCTAAGGAGCTCCAGAGTTTAAAAAACACACACAAAATTACACACATAACCAGAAATGAATATAACTGCTCCCATATCTATGCTACTTCAAAGCTTTTAAAATTGTTTTCTCTCAGTAAGAGAAAGGTAATATAGTAATAACTTGTTTTATTGGTACTTTAAGGCCTACAAAGTACTTTTTGTCTGTAATTTACTAGATCTTCACAAAATCCCATTATGAGAGGTATTCTCCCCATTCTGCAAACAATGTAATTGAGGTTGAGGAGATTTGGTAGCACATTCACAGACATAAAGCTGTGAAGTGGCCAGAAAAGGCTCCGCAACCCAAGTCTTCTTGCTCCAAAGCTGACCTTCTATCCAACATGTGTAATGTGTGACATAACTTTGTATAAAAAACTAATTTGACCAAGTTTCATACCCTGCCTGCATCATTCAGCATAGTCCAGTGGCTCCCTAAAATCTCCAGGATCAAGTACAAAATCCTCTGGAGATCTGAGCCCTTCATAACTTAACCTTCTTACCTTTCCCTTCTTCTTACACCTCATATCTTCCTCATGTGCTCTTTGATCAAGTGACATTCATCTCTACCTGTTCCTCAACAAGAATCCATTCCTCAGATCCACAAATTTTCTCTGACTGTCCTTTATTTTTGAAATTCTCTTCTTCTTCTGCCCTACTTCCTGTCTTCCATCAAGTCCCATCTAAAATTCAATTTTTATAGAAAGTCTTTCTCATCAATGCTTCTTAATTCTAATGCCTTCTATTAATTATTATTATTTCTTCTTCATATATAACTTATTTATACCCATTTCTTATATCTTTCTTTTTAATAGTATTTTATTTTTCTAACATATGAAGATAATTTTCAAAATTCATTTTTGTATTCTAAATTTTTTCTCCCTCCCTTCTTTACCTCCCCCTTCCCCAACAATAAGCAATTTGATATAAATTAAATGTGTGTAATTCTTTTTTTTTATTATTAATTATAGTTTTTATTTACCAGATATATGCATGGGTAATTTTACAGCATTGACACTTGCCAAACCTTTTGTTCCAATTTTTCTCCTCCTTCTCCCCCCCCCCCCATGGCAGGTTGACCAATACATGCTAAATATGTTAAAGTATAAATTAAATACAATATATGTATACATGTCCAAATAGTTGTTTTGCTGTAGAAAAGAATCAGACTTTGAAATAGTGTACAATTAGCCTGAAAAGGAAATAAAAAATGCAGGCAGACAAAAATAGAGGGATTGGGAATTCTATGTAGTGGTTCATAGTCATCTCCTAGAGTTCTTTTGCTGGATGTAGCTGGTTCAGTTCATTACTGCTCTATTGGAACTAATTTGGTTCATCTCATTGTTGAATATGGCCACATCCATCAGAATTGATCATCATAGTGTTGAAGGATATAATGATCTCCTTGTCCTGCTCATTTCACTCAGCATCAGTTCGTGTAAGTCTCTCCAGGCCTTTCTGAAATCATCCTGCTGGTCATTTCTTACAGAACCATAATATTCTATAATATTCATATACCACAATTTATTCAGTCAATCTCCAATTGATGGGTATCCACTTAGTTTCCAGTTTCTGGACACTACAAAGAGGGCTGCCACAAACATTCTGTGCATTTCTTTTAAATGTATTTCTATTTTTGTCATGTAGTGCAAGAAAAAAAATCAGACCAAAAAAAAAAAAAAAAAAAAAAAAAAAAAACCCAGAACAAAACCACAAGAAAGAAAACAATCCAAAAAGGTAAAAACGCTATGCATTAATCCACAATACCTCTCCAAAGTTCTCTCTCTGAATGTGATTGGCATTTTCCCCAAGGCTATGGGAATTGCCTTGAATCATCAAATGGTTGAGAAGAGCCAAGCCCATCACATTTGATAATCACATAATCTTGTTATTACGGTTTCTCCTGGTTCTGCCCTTCATTCAGCACCATTTCATGTAGGCTTTTCTGAAATCAGCCTGCTCATCATTTCTTATAGAACAACAATATTCCATTACCTTCATATACCATAATTTGTTCAGCCATTTCCCACCTGATGGTTTTCGACTAAATTTCCATCCTTTACCCCTACAAAAACAAACAAACAAACAAACAAACAAAACAAACAAACAAAAAAAAAAAAACTTCTACAAACATTTTTGCACATTTGGGTCCCTTTTCCTTTTTTACTATCTCTTTGGGACACAGATCCAGTAGTGAGACTATTGGATCAAAAGTGTATGCAGTTTTATATCCCTTTGGGTATAATTTCAAATTGCTCTCCAGAATGATTGTATCATTTTACAACTCCAACAACAATGTATCAGTGTTTCACTTTTCCCACATCCCCTCCAATGTTTTATTATCTTTTCCTGTCATTTTAGCTAATCCAAGAGGTGTGAAGTGTATACCTTTCTTTATATTCCCAATGTTTATTCTAGCACATAGTAGGTGTGGTTTATTGGCTAAATATATATCATACACAAATGTTACATATATTGAATAACTTGTTTACTTGCTCTCTAGCTCTGCCCAATAGATTTTGGGCTCCTTCAAGGGCAGAGGTTATCTTTTGCCTTTCCTTATATCTCTAGTGCTTAACTCACTACCTGGCACATAGTAGGTGTGACTTATTGTCTAAATCTATATTATACACAATATATATATATATATATATATATATATATATACATATATGTATATGTATCTATCTATCTATACAATATGTTTCTTTGCTTGATATCTATCTCTACCCATTAGATCATCAGCTCCTTTGACAGCAGAGGCTATAGACAGCCTCTGTGGTTTATTGTAGTCTATTGACTAAATAAGTATTATATAAAAACATTACACATACATAATATACACTTATATTCATACACACACATATACACCTTATATAGTTAGAGATATATAAATAAAACAAATATGTATATAGCTATAGATATAAATATGTACACATATTTATATCTACATATAAATATCATATATGTTTGTTACATTAAATACCTACATATCTTTATATTAAATATGTTGTTCAATCATTTCCAATTCTTCATGACCTCATTTGGGTTTGTTTTGTTTTTATTTTGTTCTTCTTGGGGGAGGGCAAAGATACTAGAGTAGTTGGCCATTTTTTTTCTCCAGCTCATTTTATAGATGAGGAAATTAAGACAAATAGAGTTAACTGACTTGCCCAGGATCACATAGCTAGTAAATGTTGGAGGCCAGGTTTGAGTCCAGAAGATCAATCTTCCTAATGCTCTGTACACAATGGTATCACCTAGCTGTCCTAACAGGTTATAGAAATGCAGAAATGGTTGTTATTATACATATTAAATATGGATAGAGATGTGGATGTGGCCAATGCATACATTTGTTTTGCTTGACTTGTAAGTGTTTATCACCATGGCTTTGTTTTTTCCTTTTATTTCAGTTTAGCCAAAAGGGACTGGGATTGAGGAAAGGCTTTCTTTGCTGATTAAAAGTAATAAAATTTAATTAGAAAAAAGAAAATATAGTAGACTGATTATTACCGTGCCAATTTTAATAGACTTTGTTTTCTTTAATTCATCACCCTTGACTTGTTGTTAGATCCAGAAGAGCTCATAATGGAAGAAAAATCATAGATTAGTACATTTAAAGGTGGAAGGGACTGCAGAAGTCTCTAGCTCCAGATGAGGTTTTTACAGATGAAGGTAAATGAGACCCAAGGAGGTTAAATTACTTGATGGAGATTGTCAAGTTAATAAGAATCAAATGTAGAAGTTGAGCTCACATTCTCTTTGGGATTAATGTTCTTCAATACAAATAGTTGCATTGCACCACAGGCAAAAAATAAGAATTTTTCTGACCTGGGCAAAAATAGTTACACCTGGGAAAGAGCATGGCCATAAGAATACAGTATATATCTATGAATGGGAGGATGGAGATGAGAGTGGGGGGAGAAGAAGCAAACTGGGATTGAAAGGGTTCTCAGAATAGTTCACACATTGGTATCAGGAATGCTCTTCTTCCTCATTTCCTGAGGAATGTCTACTCTCTCCCAAGCCTGTTTTCATCAACTCTCAAATCCTGTCAGAGAATGAAGTAGCAAAGGAATGTAGAGCAAGAAGAAAGGAGAATAACTACAGGGATGAAACATGCTTGTGTCAGAATATACTTCCTGGATGTTGTTACCTGAGGCAGTCCCACCTACCCTGCCCTAGTTACAGTTCTGAGTTCCAGAAAACAAAATGTTTTTTTAAAGACTTTTCTTGGCAGTTTAGATTTTCATTATTGATTTGGAGGGAAAGAAAAAGCTGAATAGTATTTAAGAAGATATACTAAATAGTAAATTTAAATAGGTATGACCTTGGTCAAGTCACTTAATCTGTGATTGCTTCAGTTTCCTTATCTGCAAAATAAGCTAGAGAAAATAATGGCAAATCACTCTAGCAAAATCAAAATAGGATTATGAAAAGTTGGGCACAATTGAAATGATTAAACAAACTATCTAATCCATATATATGTTTATGTTCATAGGGATAAATAGTTATCTCCCTTGACTGTTTTGTGGATTAAATGTGTTAATAATTGCAAAGCACTTAGCAGAGGGCCTTGCAAGCAGCAAGTGATATATATATATATATATATATATATATATATATATGTTTTTATTGTTATTATTATCTCCACCTCTTGGTTTCTCTGCTTTTTTTCTTTCCTTCCTTCCTTCTTTCTTTTCTTTCCCTTTTTTTCTTTCATTTTCTTTCCATTTCCTTTCTTTCTCTTCTTTTCTTTCCTTTCCTTTCCTTTATTTTCTTTCCTTTTCTTTTTTCTTTCTTTTCTTCTTTTTTCTTTTCTTTATTCTTCCTCCCTCCCTCCTTCCCTGCTTTCTTTCTTTCTTTTTTCTTCTTCCTCCCTCCTTTTCTCCCTCCCACCATCTCCCTCTCTCCTTTCCTTTATTTTTTTCTTTCTGTCTCTTTCTCTCTTCTTCCCTACCTTCCTTCCTATTTTCTATCTGTCTCTTTCTTTCTTCTTTCCTCCCTCCCTCCTCTCTCTCTCTCTCTCTCTCTCTCTCTCTCTCTCTCTCTCTCTCTCTCTCTCTCTCTCTCTCTCTCTCTCTCTCTCTTTACAATTTGGAAAGTCTCATCTAAAATATCACATTCTACAAGAAGCCTTTCCCAGTCTTCCCAGTGTCTTCCCTCTGTCACCACCTTTAATTTAGTCTTAAAATAGCTTGTACCCAGTTCTTTGCATGTCATCTCCCCTCCCCCATTAGAGTGTGAGCTTCTTGAGAAATGAATCTGTTTTTTGCCTTTTCCCCCCCTCTTTTTAGTACCCCTAGTGTTTAGCTCAGTGCCTGGTGCATAGTAGGTGATTAAGGAATCCTAGTTGATTAACTTTGCTTCTAAATGAAATTCTGAGATAAATTTTTTCACAAGTCTGCTTTCCCAAACTCTCAAGTCCTTTCAGATCATGAAGTAGCACAGGAATGTAGAGCAAGAAGGGAGAATAGTAACTACAGGAACATGTTTCCTTTCAGGAACATACTTCTTGGATGTTGGTACCTGAAGCAGACTACCACCCAACCTGCCCTAGTTATAGTTCTGAATTCTAGAGAACAAAATGATTTTTCCAAGACTTTTCTTGAAAGTTTGGATTTTCAATATTGGGCAGAAGGGAAAGAAAACAGCTGAGTAACATTTAAGGAGATATACTAGATAGTAGTAAAGGTGAAATTTAAAACTTTTAAGTTACAACATCTTACTCCCATTCTTCCAATTTTTATCAATAATGACCTCTTCTGATTGGTCTGAGGGTGGGGGTGGGGAGGTGCACAAGGGACAGGGAAAACAGAGTGCTGTTATCTATCCTACCAAATTACAGTGCATGGATTTTGCTACTGACATCCTGTCTAAATTTCAGTCAAGCTAAATCATATAGTAAATGTTTTACAAATTAATTTTATTCCCCGCCCCCCTCCCCAAAATCACTTCACCAATGTCAGAGATGGAGAACAAAGAGCACAACTGCTCAAAAGCAGGCTGAATCATCTTTGGAAAAGTCTAAACAGCAGTGTTAATTATTCACGGGACAAAGGGGGCAGCTGACAGAGCAAAGCTGTCCAGTGTTTACCAGAGTCTGATTATTTTTTTCCATTTTTGTCTTTTTCTTTTTGAACAAAGGGCTCAGCCACAGACTAAAGCAGGAATCAAGACTTCTTTTAGATGTTTCTTCTTTACTTTCATTTTGATAGTCTTTTTTTTTTGCCGCGGGAGTAATTTCTAGAGAAAGAAACGTCATATTAATTTTTTGTAAGCCAGTTGATGCAACTAATTTTTTTAAATTTTTAATTAATTTTTATAATTATAACATTTTCTTTGACAATATATATTCATAGGTATTTTTTTTTACAACATTATCCCTTGTACTCCCTTCTGTTCCAAATTTTTCCCCTCCTTCCCACCACCCCCTCCCCTAGATGGCAGGTATTCCCATACATATTAAATATGTTATCCTAGGTACAATATATATGTGCAGAACCGAATTTTGTTGTTGTTGTTGTTGCAAAGGAAGAATTGGATTTGGAAGGTAAAAATAATCTGGGAAGAAAAACAAAACAAAACAAAACAAAACAAAACAAAACAAAACAAAACAGTGTTCACAGTTTATACTCATTTTCCAGTGTTCCTTTTCTGGATATAGCTGATTCTGTCCATCATTGATCAATTGTTATTGGATTAGCTCTTCTCTATGGATGCAACTATTTTTTAAAGTAAATTTTCTATGCTATATCTCTATAAATCAAATCAGATTCTGACACAACAAAATTTGTCCGCTGACATCCTTAGAATCACAATCAAATTAAATTATTAAATTAGACTATTTCTAGCCTCTGTCGTGTGTTATGAAACACTTCAGTAACCAAATGTAAAGATAGATAGATAGATAGGTAGATAAAGTAGGATGAAAGAAAGAAAAATGTAGGGGGAGAGAAAGAATATGACCTGGACTTCACATATGTACCAAGTTTTGCCAAGGCTAGCAACATTTGTCATTCAGAAACAGAGAAATGATTGAGTTTAGCTGCTAGTTAGAGAGAATAATTAATTAAAATAGGATGCCACTCATTAGTAAACCAGTAGTCCCTCCATCACTATTCTACTGCTATCCTACCATTGTCTCTCCAGCAGGGTTTCTCTTGTTCTGAGTATGTTTTGTGATCTTTGCCCACATTTACAATGAGCAATTTATAACTCTGGTCCATGATACACCAGCTACATTTGTACAGATGTAATCACAGTCTGTGTGTATCAGAACTAAACTAGATAATGTACGCTCAATAGTAATAAGAACAGCTAGTATAATATAGCACTTAATGATTTGCAAACTTTACATTTGATCTTTCCCCAAACCCTGCAAGGTAGGCAATACTGTTTTATTACCATTTTCCAGAGAAGGGCACAGAGAGGTTAACTGATTTTCCCAATATCATGCAGCTGATAATTATCTAAGGTAGGATTATAAACTCTAATCTTCTAGATTCCATGTCCTATATTCTATCCATTGTACCACTTGACTGCCTAGGAAAAGAACACCTAATTGCTCTTGATGAATTTAAAAGATTGTGGGAATGGAATGGTTACTGCAAAATTCCTTTGTCTGACGTGTGATTACTGAACTATCAGGAGAATACTGTAGATTTCACTTGCTTATGTTTTAGCAAATCATTTGATAAATTATCTCATACTTGTCTTCTGAAACTAATAGAAAGCTGCCAAGTGTTGGGGCTTTTTCTTTCATACCTCTTGTGTATGCTCCTTCATTCACATAGCCACCACCCTTATACAGGTCCTCATTCCCCTTATTTCTTCTTCAGCCCATTCATGGATACTGCAACAAATTGTTCTTGTGTACCCATTCTGCTATATGCTTGCTAGACATCCCCCTAACTCACTGACAGGTTTTAGGTCTGTTGGTTACCCTTAAACTGGTTTAGCCCATTTACTTTGATGGTTTTACGAGGCTGTGGCTACTTCTTGGAACCATGGATGAGAATTGGATGAATTAGATGGATACCAAAAAAATGGATGAACAGCTCTGCAAAGGGGGCAAGCCTTCAACCAAAAGTGTTAATCCTCCCTCAATACCTCAAGTAAACACTTAATAAATGCTTGTTGTCTACCAAATATAAAGAACAAATACAAAGTAATAAGTCCAAGGGAGCTTGAGAGGGAAGATATTACCAACTGGAAGAATAAGAAAAAGTTTAATGTAAAAGATTGTGTCATAAAGAAGAGTTTGAAAAAAACCTGGGAGCTTCAATGGGACTACAAGTTCAACATGAGATAACAGAGAGCAAAATCAGAAGCAGTGAATGGAAGTTAAGAAGGGCTTTGATGTCTGGCACAACTTACCATCAATCAGAGATGTCTATAAATGGAATGAACCATATTGGAAATTGATGGGTTCTTCCTTGTTGGAGTTCTTCAAGCAGAGCCTTAGACTTGAAGTCGAACAAACTAACTCATTATGTATAATTGTAACAGGGCTTCTTTTTCATTTATGCATTAGACTGAGGTCTATCCCAACACCAACATTCAGTGGTTCTGTGAAAAAAAATTATATTCTTCACAAAGTAATCAGTATATCATTAAATACCCAATGAGTGCTAAACACAATAATTGCAATGAAGTCATACATGAGAGAGAGATCACAGCAGGCCAAAAACGATCATAAATATCCCATGTTAGAGATGGCTTTGTAGGCTCCTAAACAGTAATGGTAACTGCAAATAAATCCTCTTTTCCTTCAAAAATACATCTGCTGCAGGGAACCATCAACACACTAAAATTTGTTTATGCTTTCAAAAGAACTGAACTAACCCCAGCTGCCATAAATCATCTGTGTATGTCCATTCCAACCCCACTCCTCACTCCCTGCTTCCACTGTGAACTCTCACAAAACAAGATGGTTAGAAGTATAAAGCAAAAGGACACATGTTCCATGGTTGATTAGATTTAGATAAAATTCATAGGGGCAATATATCTCATTTTTTGTTGGTTAAGCTACCTATATATAAGACCATAGGACTAAAATGCCATCATAAGCATCATAACTGAAGAATTGGAAAAGGTTGTAGAGACCATCTAATATAACTTTCTCATCTTATAGATAAGGATTCTGAGGCTCGTTAAATTTAAGTGACTTGTTCAAGATATAGGTAGTGTCAGTCAGAATTTGAACCCAAGTCTTTTGACTCAAGAGCTAGTATTTTTATGACCATATCAAGCTAATTGTGAAGTAGAGAACTTGAAATATTGGTTCTAGAACTTGTAAAAATCCATCTTAGTGAACATGGAGAAATGACAGAATCAAAATTAATGGTAGCTCTACTTCTTTAATGCTATTGCTTTCTTTTTTAGGCCTTGAAGTTTCATGCTGTTTAAGTCTTCATTGGTAATGTTCCATATGGATTTGTCTAGTCAACACATCTTTCCATAATCCAGGTTGGGCTGATATACTTCAAAATCCTTTTGTCCTTTTCCCAGTCCCAAAGGGTTTCTGCCAATATATAAATCTTTACTCTGAAACAGAGCATGGACAATTGTGATTTAACAGATCTCCTTCCAGAATTGCTGTGGCCAAAAATAGACCATCGAATGACCAATGCTGTAGTGAGTACCTTCAAACTTTGCTAGACCAATTCCCAGCAGAAAAACAAGAAGTTCATTTCTGGGACCAGAAACATAATCCCTCCTGGTTTAGGTATTCCAGAGGCTTGACCCTGGAACGAGAGCTCTTAGCTACCAATGCTCCAAATCCATAAGATTTCTGGAGAGGTAAGAATGATGGACTAGGCAAACATAAAGAATAAGATTAAGGACTCAAGACAAGACAAAAGATTTCATTTTCTGTGTGCAATAATTTATTCTTTCTTTTTTTTTCTCTTTCTTCATTTTACCCTCACTTTTTCCTTACTTCTCTTTCTTTGTCCTCTTTCTTTCCCAGGTATTATGAAATTATGTTAAAAACAACTTTTTTTTGAGATTTATGATTACCTGAGTATAGCATTTATCTATGTCTATGAGAATATGTTGTTTGTTAGTAATGTCTTTAAAAAGATTTACTCATCAGATCAATTTGGAATGCTTCAGTAGGATTGGGACAACAGAAAAGCACAGGGTGATCCAAAGACTGAAGGACAGAAAAAGAAGGATGCAGAAGGCCAAATGACCATTTTAGCCCGGTACTCTGGGAAAGATCAGGGGCACATGTTTGAAGAAAGATGAACTATATAGCTCCTTACTCTCCAGAAATGTTAGTTCCTTGATGACTCATGAATTATGATGTGGCTCAAACCATGAATGTCTTTCTACTCTCTGTGAATCTTGTCCATATTCTTCCAGAAATCCTCCACAGAAAGCTTGGAAACAAATGTGTGCTGAAACAGATGCTGAGGAATCAGTTGTTAAATTTTTAGTGTGAACATTTATATCTTGGAAATTCACAAAAACTACAAATTAGAGGTTTGATTAATTGTTGTGTTGATTTACTGAAAAAGTATATCATGTGTACATTCATACACATACACGCATAGAACTGGTTGTTAAACTTTTATAGCATACAATATCCCTGATTTGTATTCTTCTTCTAAGATTTTTTAACATTTCATGGGGAGTAAAGTAATATAGGGCCATCTATGATATACCAAATCGAGAAGATTATTCTACCTTTGCAATATCTCTCATGTATGCCTTTCCTGATGCAAACCTTCATTGCTTTATTCCTATACTACAGCAACATCCTTCCAATTGGTTTATATTCCATCCAAATCATTTAAATTTGTCCTCAAAAATGAAAGTAATCTTTCTAAGGTATAGGTCACATTACACCATGTCTCACCTATTTTAATCCACCCCTGTTCAATAAACTAAAAGGGCTTCCCATTTCCTCCAAAGCCAAATATAAAACTCCCATCTGGCTTATAAAACCCTTCATGACTAGCTTCCTTCCAATCTTTATAGTTTTTTTTATATACTTTATTATCCCACTGTGTATTCTATGATCCAATGATACTGACTTCCTTATTATTTTCACATAAAATATTTCATTTCCCAATTCTATACATTTTCTATTTTTAAAAAATTTATTTTAAACTTAAATTTGAATACAATCTGAGAAATGAAAAAAAACCTAACAATATTGCCATGTGTACACAGCAGAACATGAGATAATTTAATATAAAACAAATTTCCATTTCCAGAAAACCTAATATGTTGATTTCAAAGATGTCCAGCTTTTCTTTGCTTCCTTTTAGGTTTTCTTTTGCTCTCTGCTATGTACTTTTTACTTTTTCCCCCTGCCTCCTTCTAATCCACCCTAAAGACTACAACTAAGCCTGGGTATACATACATACACACAAACATACACACACACACACACACACACACACACACACACACACACACACATATATATATATATATATATATATATATATATATATATATATATATATATATATATACCTAGATGTCTTTAAACATATACACATATATACTCACACACATATATGTTAAAACCATACTCTCAGGCATTTTATACTTTCTAGTTATTTTAAATGGTCTAAAACAATATTAAATAATATTGCTGACACATAGTATTCTCTTTTGATTAAATCTATTTTAGCTTAACTTTGTATCTGAGATCATGATTACTATCTTTGCATTTTAAAATATAATAAATTTTACTCCTAACTTTTATTTTATCCAACTCCAAACATTTGCAAGACCATTCCGACCCTATATCCCCTGTGCCTGGAAATTTTTCCTTCTTATCTCCATCTCCTGGTTTACCTGGCTTATGTCACAACTAAAATCCCAACTTTTATAAGAAGCCTTTCCCATGTCACTTAATGCTAGTATCTTATCTTTAAGACAGTCTACCCTATATACACCTAGTTGTTTGAATGTTTTCTTCTTCATTTGATTTTGAGCTCCTTGAGGACAGGGATTGTTTTTATATCTCTTTGCATTCTCAGCACTTACCCCAATGTCTATGGTTAATAAATAACTGTTGATATAACTTGACCATCCATTTTCCTTTCCTCTTTTTATATTGCTGGTAATGCTCTGAATTCAATTTTTACTTACAAGGCATTTCTCTATTGCCTTCTGAGTCACCCACAATTTTGATTCATTCACCCTTTACAACAATATAGCATCACCTAGAGAATATTGATATTACAATGATGGCTGCTTATGTGTGAAATAAATGGAAAAGGATAGCTTATAAACATGGAATTTGTTATGAAATCTTCCCTACTTTTGCAGAGATGGGGAACTGTGGGCTTGGAATGGTGTATTTACTTTCAGACATAATTGCACAAAAGAAATGGGCTAAATCATTGGTTTTGCAGGACTGATTTTTAAATTTTTTTACTTAAATATTTTTTGGCACAAAATAAAAATTTCTATGTAAGGGAGAGCTTGGAGATATATTAATTAATAAATGAAAATGATATAAAATATGCCCTTTAAAATAAGATGAAAAATGAAATTTCCCAAATGCAATTTAGTCCCACCAAGACCAGTCTAAAAATATAATTACCTAGTTATTATGTACAATGACAAAGTGAAAATGAGATTAGGAATGCAGCATCTAAACAGATAAGCAAATTAAGGAAGAAGTGAGCCCTGAAAACCAGTGAAATCAAGAAAGGCTTTCCATAGGAGACACATTGGCTGGGCCTTGAAAGAAAATAGAAATTCTAAGAGATGGAAGTGAGCAGGAAGTACATGAAGGCTAGAAATAGAATACAAAATTCAGGAAATAGTAATTAGGATAGTTTGGCAGGAATGTAAGAGTTTGTAAAAGGGAATAACTTTCAATAACCCTGGGAAAGAAAGCAGGGCTTTCAATGCCAAGCTGAAAAGTTTTGTGTTTTATTCTGAAGTCAATAAAGAGCCATGGAAGTTCTTAGAAGGAGAGTAAAATTGTTAGCCTTGGGTTTTAGGAAAAAAAATTCCAATCTTCATGATAATGAACATCCTAAGATATTTTTCAGAGGTTGGGGGTGGGCTCCAAAGTACCACTACTGAGGCATTGATAAAAGTGAATGCAATGGTGAACTTTTTTTAGGTTACACTGAATTATCTCCTTATGACTTGATTTGTAGGACAGCTAGCTGCCTGGGGTTAACAGTGGTTCACATTAGGGTTATAATTCCTGACCATAGAACATAGCTGACCTACATGAGATCAGATCTGTGACCTTGCTCTAATTAGCACCACATTTCTAATCACTGAGAACTAGCCAGTTGTCTGAGACAAGATGGTAGCCATCACTTCCATAACAATCACCATATTCCTACACCAGCTGCTATGTGGTCCAGATTTTAATGTCCTCTTTTTTTAAAGCTGGTATGAGAGCATTGTGGCCAATTTCCAAGTTATCTCAACTCATTGTTGGCTTGCTATCATCACTTTATACTTAATATTTAGATCTATTCTTTCAGCTTCACTCTATAATTCAAGGACACTGACAGTCTAACACAGTGCTCTATTAACCAGTTTCCTTTATCCATTGTCTGATATGGACAATCCTAAGAACATGAACTACAGTTGTTTCATCAAGCCAAGTTAATTAAAACCAAATAGAAGTAATTGTAATAAATAAAAATGTAATAAATAAAAGGATAAACAGAGAAGAAAGGAAAAGAAACAAAATGAGACAGAAAAACTGCAAAACAAGAGAGGGGGGAGGGAGGGAGGGAAAAGGGGGGGGGGAGAGAGAAAATAAATGATTTACAACCAAAAGCAAATCTTAAAATAAATAGAAACAGGTTTGGGATATTTGTTTGTTTCTTGCTTTAACAAAGAAAAAGAAATACTTGAAAAGGATCCTTATTAACCAACTACATGGATGATTTCTAATGAAATCATTTCCTTTGTGGTCACTTAAGGAAAGATCACCCCACTTTTATTGTTTTCTGCATGAGCTAAAACAAGTCTGGCAAAGGAGACAATTAGGGTCAAACATGATAATCTGCAAGAAAAAAGAAATGAAATATTAGAATGATTTAGTGTTTCCTTTTCTTCAAACCAAAGACCTTTTACTCAAGGATTACCTGAATAAAATCCTTAGAGGGAACAAAAAAACCTTATGAAAACTGAAAATGAAGCACAGACTTTGTACTGGAAGATCAGTAATAATGTAATTCCTGAAGATCCAAATCAATATTTATTTTCCTTCCTTCTGTCTCCATTTTTTCTCTCTTTTTCTTTTTCCCTTTTTGTATTTCAGTGTGTGTGTTTTTTCTGCTTCTCTGTATTTCTTTGTATTTCTGTCTGTCTCTCTCTCTCTCTCTCTCTCTCTCTCTCTCTCTCTCTCTCTCTCTCTCTCTCGCTCTCGCTCTCTCTCTCTCTCACACACACACACACACACACACACACACACAGAAACACACACACACACTTCTAAAGTGTGACTTCTCTTCATGGCTTGTTGTTACTGCTAAGAACTGAAATAAAGACTTTCCAACCCTGAGTCAAGAGACTCCTATAGTCTTTCTTTTCATGTAGACAAGAAGAAAAGTGTTCTCCATTTAGAAAGCAGATGAGACTTATTCTTCCCAGCCTAATCCTCCTGTTTGTCCTAGATCCTCCTCTCCTTTGCTTACTCTTTTTAAAAAAATTTCAAAAACAGTATGTTGTTTGGCTTTCAGACATCATTCCCTGCCTCCCCTCCCAACCCACACCTCCCAATATGGATGAAAAGAAAGCAACAGCAGGAACGTTGCTAGCAAATCTGCTTCATTTGAGGACTTTGCAGATAAATGGTCAGAGAAAGCAAAGGCTTTTGATTTCTAAATGCTTCTATTTTAATGAGAAGATTGGGTCCCTTTACACTGATCTTCTAATAGCAGTGACACATGCTGTTGATGAGGATGCTGATGGGAAAACTCTGACCATTTGGATAAGATTTTGAAATACTCAGAGGTATATTGTTAAATAACAGCATGTGAGAACCAAAGAAATCATTTAATAAAGCTGCATATGGGGTTTTACTTCTATTTCTATGTATTCAATAGTGGGTTAGATTATGCTTGGCAGGGGAAAAAAAAAGAATTAAAAGCAAAAAAACACAGGCCTTTTGTTATTTCTAAGAGATATTCACCAAGGCACAAGAGAAGAAACAATACATAATTGAATGAACTCCATGGTCACCCAAGATTAACCATGTATATGAAATTAGGAGTTGAAAAGAGGCACACTCAACTACTGGGATGAATGAACCACTTCATAGTTGCTTTTTTTGTTTAGATATTTGAACAGCTGATTGCTGTGCAACCAACTGGACTAGCAGTCAATCCAATTCCATTTTT
Source organism: Sminthopsis crassicaudata (assembly GCF_048593235.1). Classification (NCBI taxonomy): domain Eukaryota; kingdom Metazoa; phylum Chordata; class Mammalia; order Dasyuromorphia; family Dasyuridae; genus Sminthopsis; species Sminthopsis crassicaudata. Next base: position 274,093,745 of record NC_133621.1, on the reverse strand, counting down.
AATAAGAAGAGAATAAAACAGACTCATGGAACCACTAATCTAGATATTTTAGCCCCCTGAGTGACTGAATAGAATCACAGGAAGGGTACTCTAAGCTGACAGTAATTAGCTATGGCTGATTTGATTTGACTTATACAAACATAATTTGAGTTATAACTTGTATATTCATGCAAATCCTCTCCCATCCTCCACAACTGCCCCCCCCCCCCATAAACTGGGAATTGTAAACACTGAGAAGCAAACAATACACATCTTCTCATTGGAGAGACAGAAATGGAATTGGAGAATGCTAGAGTCAGAAGGACCTTAGAAATCATTTAATCCAACCCCTTTGGTTTTATAGATGAGGAAGCAAAGCTTCAGGCCAGTCAATAGCTGTTTGATGGCAGAAACTTTTCATGATCACAGAAGCCCTCATTGATTCTCCTTGCCTTTATTTTTCTAAAGTTATTGGAGTTGATACCACATGATCTATCAGATAGTTATAACTGTGATATTTAAAAAGTTTGAGAGACATAGTTTCTGAGTGATACAATCAATTTGTTATTTTTTCAAAACAAATCAGCAGACATTTATTAAGCACCCCCCATTATATGCACTCTGCTAAGCACTGAAAAATACAAAGGAAGACAAACAAGATCCCTAGAATGCTAACTGGATTTTTGTGGGGGAAACATGGGAGGACATAGTCAAGATTTGCAAAGAATAAGCAGATATAGATGGATTACAATCTACTTCATTAAAGGAAATTGTCACATCTGTGAGATCATACATCCTATAGAGAATTAGAGTTGAAACATCTTATTGTGCAGATTTATTTTATCCTTAGGTATCTACTCTGTATATTTTATCTACTTATTAAAGAAATTTCTAGAGACTTCCACAAATTGTCTCATATTTTGAAAAGAATTTCTGTCCCAGAGTATTTGTAATCTTCACAGACAGCTGAAACCACTTAATCTTCATTAGTGAATTCAGCACTATTTAGAATCTAGAATTAATTCTTTCCAAATTACTAAATCATTGCCTAGTTTTCTAATATGTTGTTTATTATTTTGTAGTTCAATTGTTCAAGATATTTATGATTTCATGGACAAGCCAGCCCTTTAATTTAATCATTTTGTTAATAATACCAACATGTTTATTAATAAAATCTCTCTTTGACCAAAGACAAACATGACAGTGGGCTCACAGTTTATATGCCCATTGAGGGAGGTGATCCTGAGAGTGGCGATTAACTCTGATTAACAGTTAATGAGAGTGAATGTATTGATTAGAGAAACACAAATTAAAACAACTCTGGGGACAGCTAGGTGGCATGGTGATAGAGCACCAGCCCTGGAGCCAGGAGGACCTGAGTTAAATCTGGTCTCAGACACTTAACACTTCCTAGCTGTGTCACTCAGGGGAAGTCACTTAACCCAAATTGTCTCCTCAAAATATAAACAAACAAACAAAAACAAACCACCACAACAACAAAAACAAAAACTCTGACGTACCACAACTATGAGATTAGCTAAAATGACAGGAAAAGATAATGATAAAAGTTGGAGGAGATGTGGGAAAACTGAAACACTAATTCATTGTTGGTGGAGTTGTGAACAGATCCAGGCATTTGGGAGAGCAATTTAGAACTATGCTTGAAGGACTAGTTTGTGATAGACTTGGCTCATCTCAGAAATGCTGTGGCCTAAAACAATTCCAATAGATTTGGGATGAAAATTCCATCTACATCTAGACAGAGAACTATGGAAACTGAATGAAGATCACAGCATATTATTTTCATTTTTTTCTTATTATTTGTTATTTTCCTTCTTGTGTTTTTTACCTTTTGTTCTGATTTTTCTTTTTACAACACAACCAATATGTAAATACATTTAAAATGAATGTGCATGTATAACCTATATCAGATTGCTTGCTGCCTTGGGAGAGGAAGGAGGTAAGGGCAGGAGAGAGAAAAGATTTGGAATATAAAATCTTATAAAAATGAATGTTGAAAATTCTCTTTACATGTAATTGGAAAAATAAAATACTCCTGAGAAAAAAAATGATAGAGTGAAAAATATACAATGAGGGGCTAAGCCTATTCAAATGAATTTTGATTATGTCTTTTATTTTGAAATTACCCCCAGACTTGATCATTCTATCCAAAGAATTTATCCCCATACAAACCTGAATGGAACACAATGACTTCCCCACTTGGGGGAGACTAGAAAGAAGAAAAAGTTAGCTCAACCTTCAGACAGTGAAGTCTTGGAATGAAGATAAAGAAAAAGGGGGAAATCTGAATCTCTCCAAGTCATTGATTATTAATAATCATTTCTTTCATATTACATTTAATAGCTGAAACAAGACACTGGATTTAGCATTGGAGAAACTAGATTCTAGTCTTGGCTCAATATCCTTGGGGAACTCAGTACATATACATCAGAGAAACTGGGTTCTATTCCTGATTCAATGATTTGGGGGAATACAGTACATGTGTCAGTACATTTGGAAATCAGGCACCTGCAGAATTTACAAGCATGTGATAACTACATGTTATTGTTTCACATGTATGAGTTTTGTCCCTCTTACTAGGCTAGGTGTAGCTGGGGCTTTGTCTCTGAGTTGTCCTATGTCCAATATAGTTGCTAGTTCGATGTGGAATGTATAATAAATACTAAAAAGATAAAAATAAAATAAACGTACATGCTAAAGATTGCTGGTCACAATACATACTTCAAATCATGACCTTCTGTCCCTGCTCCTTTTCCCCTCCACATTAAGCCTACAACTAAACATAAAGAAATCCAAATGGGTTGAAACAACTAAACAGTATTTTATTATTAATACTAATACTAAACAGTATTAGTTATTTAAGAACTAATCATTATAGAGTCCAGTTCCAATGGTTTTGTGATGAAGAGAGCCCATCTACATCCAGAGAGAGGATTGTGGGAACTGAGTGTGGATCACAACCTAGCATTTTCACTCTTTTTGTTGTTGTTTGCTTGCATTTTGTTTTCTTTGTCATTTTTTCCCTTTTTGATCTTATTTTTCTTGTGGAGCACAATAATTGTAGAAATATGTATATGTACACATTTAACATTTATTTGGATTACTTGACATCTAAGGGAGGGAGTGGGGAGAAGGGGGAGAAATGTTTGGAACACAAAGTTTTGCAAAGGTCAGTGTTGAAAAATTATCCATGCATATGTTTTGAAAATAAGAAACTTAAAAAAAAAGAAAAAAGAACTGATCATCAGAAAACATTTACCATTCATTGAATATATTTAATAGCCTTCCTCACAAAAAGAGTAATTTTCCTAAAATTAAAATGTAATACTTGCAAAGGATAAAGTTAACAACAATGCTGTTTTTAAAGAACTGAGTTCAAGACTCAATTCTGAAATGTTTCCTGAGTAGCCTTGAGAAAGTTAGTTTTTTGGAGCCCCCCCATCTGTAAAATGATGTGGTTTAACTTTATGGCTTCCGTGGTTTTTAACCCATTTTAAAGCTAGGGACTATGAATTTCAGGGAACTATCTATCTCAAGAATAAGGATTTTATTTAAATATTTGTCCTGTCTTGTGAGGGTATGGTTTCTTTTGCAGCTATTTGTTACCAATTGATTCTTCAAAGTCATTTACAGATGCTGATGTTGAAAAAAAATAGCTTCAATGACGCAGTAAAATCATAAATAGCAATTTGCTTATCTAGGCCAATAGAATACCTTTTTTCCAATATCCTGGAACATTAACTATTAAGGAAAGCAGAAATAACACGAGAAAAAAAAAAAAGAAAAGAAATAATGATTTCAAAGAAGGCAAAGGAAGTGTGATTTTCCTCTGACCTACATTTGAAATGAAACTATTCCATGGCAGCAGTAGTAGAAAAGTGGTTGGTTTTTCTGCAAGGTCATCTTATAAATTCTAATTTTCCTATATGTGGGATAAAATTTTATTAATAACTGACATTTATATGCTATTTTGAAGTCTACAAAGGGACTTACATATGAATCTAGCTATTATTTGTGTGATAGGTACTATGGATGTTAATATCCTGAATTTTGAAATGACAAAATGGAATCTTAGAGAGATTATGATAACTACCAGTAGAAATGACAAGCTGAATTCCCATTGTAGTACCCTGTTGCTAAAGTCACACTCACTTTAGAACATTAGAGGGAATGGCCTTTTATTCCTTTCTTACTCTTAATACTTATTTAGCAATGTGAAAATTTGTGGCTTTTTTTCCCTACCAGGCTACAGATGAAGGAGTTATTCACCTGTTCACTCCTCTAAGGATTGGTACTCTAACTTGTACCTGCTTAACTTCTGAAATGGGTCAATTTGCCTCTATTTAGGCAAAGTAATTTCACTAGACTATTGTGGCTCAGAACTCCTGAACTCAAACAATCTGCCATCCTCAACCTTATTGGTATCTAGGATTATAGGCAACAGGCAATCAATCTGTCTTCATGACTTTTTAAAAGAACATTCCTTCAGGCTTAATCCACAAATTCAATTCAATTTATTTCACCAAACACTTATTGAGATCCACTATGTGCAAGGCTCTGTCATAGGACTGAAAAGACAAAAAAAAGTACCTCAAATAATACTATTCCCAAAGGAGTTTTCACTCTAATATTCCTTCTCTTCTCAAAAAATCCCTAACTTCACATGTCACTCTACACTGACCTTTCTTAATCCCCTCAGTCCCTTTCTCCCTCTCCTTGCTCATTGGATCTCAAGTTCAAGGGGAAGAATTTCACCCAAGAAGGGTCTTCAAGTGGACTTAGGGTACTGCCTCATACTTATAGATTATGAAGGGTGAGTTTACCCATTCTGTCACCAGTAACAAATCATTTTTATAGTATATATATATATATATATATATATATATATATATATATATATATATATATATATATATTTATATCAGCAGCATCATTTGAACCTAGGTTTTCTGGCCCTTAAGACCACCCTTTATTCACTCTGCCAGATTTCAATTTAAGAAATATTTGTGGAATCAAGTTGAACTGAATTGAGTTGAATCATATTCTGGTGGGGTCTTTAAAGAAGTGACATCTGTATTGAGATGTATTTTCACTTCTGATTAGCTCCTATGTGAAGAACATGATTTTCTAACTTTGAGAGCCCATAGTTGAGGAATGATTTATTTGCTATTTTTTCAGTATTGCTTAAGTTCAACCAGAGCTAGAGAGTGCCCTAGAATCAGACCTTCTACAATGTCAGGCTCAAAAATGGATGGATAGGACATGAGCCTTAAAAAGCAAAATGTTTTTATCTTGTAATTTTTTTACATTTTAGCCAAGGGAAGTTTTCCTAGTAATATTGGTTACAAAAATTTTATGGAACCTCAATGGAATCTTTCAACAGGAAGTGGGTAAATAAGTAGGAATGCATGAGTGTTGGTTTTGTCATTTTCCATTTATACTGAATAAAGTGCCTTCTTTTTACATTTAGGGTTTTTCATATTTCTGTCCCCCCTCCTTGCTTTGTTTTAGGCCCCTAGTACATGAACATATTTTCTTATTTCAAATCTTACATTTGCTTCTGAGGTGGGAAGCAAATAAAAGCACAATATTCTTACTTGGAACAACAGGATTGTGAGGGATAGAAAATCCTATCCAAAAATGACTACTCAGAGATCACTCATAGAAAGCAGAATTATTTATTAGAATCTCGAGAAGCAGGCCCCATCCTGGTCTGTGAGCCAAATTCACAGCAGGAGAGAGCCACTCCCTTGAAAATGTTCACAATTTTATTTTATACGTTTCAGACAAAGAACCTCCAAAATCCCACCCTCCATAGGTTGTGACTGGTCCTACAAGTCTGCACCCCCCCAATTTGGTCAGTGGAATGTAACCAACAAGGTGATTTTACAGCCTCTTCAGCCATGTAAATGTTCCTAATCTCTTCTTTGGACAATGGAATGCAGCCTAAGCCTTCACGTGACTGGGGCCTATAGGTCTGCTCTGATCAATATGTACTTAATCTGTAAGTTCTTCACCATATCTTACTCCACACAGTGTGGTGTAGTGGATAGAGTGCCTGATCCTTTATTCAAATCTAGCCTCACACACTTATTAATTGTGTGAATCTGGACAAGTCACTTAACCCTGTTTGCCTCAGTTTCCTCATCTGTAAAATGAACTAGAGAAATGACCCACTTCTCCATGATCTTTACCAAAAAAAAAAAAAAAAAAAAAAAAAAAAAAAAGCCCAAAATGGAGAACTGAACACAATTGAAATGATTCAACAACAATAACAACATTCTAATTTGAAGTCTGAAGCTGCCCTAATTACTGTCTTTTCTGTTGTACAAATGAAGCCATGGAGACTTTTTTACTCCTCTCTACAAAAAATAAGTAGTGAGCAGGAGTGGTCTAACAAATGAAAAACACTTCAAAAAACTTAAAATGCTATATAAACATCAGTTATTATTATTGTTGTTATTGTTGGCTTCCTGGTGTCAAGCCTCCAGTCTGTGATGACTTTATACCCTGAGCTTTCTATTACACTCCTACTGAGCTCAAGCAATGTTAGAATGTGTTGATAAATATTTAACAACTGATGGGACAGGAAGAGAGGAGAAATATGTGCACATACTTTTAAGTTTAATTAGCATTATTAATACTTTCTTAAATCTAGATAATTTACAAAACAATAAAGCACTTTCCAAAGTGTAAATGTTTACCCTGAAAATTTAACAATCAACTCAATCACACCCTTTTTGGCACAAGCCTAACAGAGAGGAAAGAGGATGGAGACATGGGATTCGTTGTAAACCTGGATCTGGTCAGGCTGGGAGGCAGGCATTGAAAGGCAAGATACTTGCCAAAGTCCCAATCCATGAAAAGCCAGGTCTGCAAAGTAATGCCTTGGGGAATTACTCATAAATTCCTGCTGCTGACTGGAAAAAAAAAAAAAAAAAAAAAAAAAAAAAAAAAAAAAACAACCAAAAAAAACAAAAAACAAAAAACCTGAAGGCAAAATCTGTATTTTCTAATGAATCTCAGACTTATTTATTATTTAAAAAAAAAAAAAAAAGGATAGGTCATCTTGCATAGTTTATTCAGATGGCCTCAAGGATTTTACATACCAAAATCCCTTCCCAGAAAATATTCAGCTTTACAAATACTGTAGGTGTATCTGATAGTTTGTAGTGGAGAAAGATTTAGAGAGGCTCAGGTCCTCTTGGGCCCATTGTGATAGATACAGCAGAAAGTGGTCACAATTGGAGCCAGAGGGCCTAAGTTGAACATTAGCTGTGTTGCTGACAAAGGAATTCTCTACTCCTCAGTTTCTTCATCTGTAAGATGGAAGAGGGAGAGTCTAAGTAACTTCCAAGTTCTTTTCTAAATGTAGAGCTGGGAATCTCAAAAATAAACCGGTTCATTCATTCATTCATTCTCATTCTTCTTCTTTTTCAATCCTCCTCTTCCTTTTCTCCCTTCATTCCTCCTCTTGCTTCTCCTTCTCTTCCTCCTCTTCTGATTCCTCCTTCTCCTCCTCTTCCTTCTCTTTCATTCCTCCTCTTCCTTTTCCTGCTTTTTTTCTCCCTTTCCTTTTCTTCCTCCTCTTTTCCTCCTTCATTCCTTCTCTTGCTCCTCCTATCCCTCCTCCTCCTCCTCCTTCTTTTTTCTTCTTCTATCTTGCCCCGGGTCACATAGTTAGTAAGTATATGAGATCAAATTTGAATTGAGGTCCTCCTGATTCCAGGATCAGTGCTGCAAACACTGTGGCACATAGTAAGAAGTATTTAACTTAACTTAGAGAGCAACTTAGAGGCACTGTCTAGTGAAATGCCCAGAATCACACAACAAGCTTGTGTCAGAGACAATACTTGATCCCAGGATTCTAAGACCAGTGCTCTATGCTCTATAACATATGATCTTTCTGCTTTGATTTTTATTTAATTTAATTAACTACAACAATAAAAGCTAACATTTACATACCATTTGCTAAGTGCCAGGAATTGTGTAAAATCCTTTACAATTGGATTGGGGCACCAGCCAGAAAAGAAGGTGCCATCACAGAGTGGAACAAAATAAGCTTTCAAGGACAGCCAGGAAATGAATGTGACATTAACACTCTACCCAAGGATGTAGCCGAGAAAAAGGAGAATGGAAGGAAAAGAATGTTGTCAGTGTAAATAGTAACGACTCTCAGAGGGAGTCATTTAGTCTTGGAAGGTATTTCTGCCACCACGTCAGAGAGATCTAAATCTGTTGAAAGAAGGAAATTTCCATGGAGGATGACAACATAACTGACCTTTGTGAGGAGGGTGTGATTTTTAAGATTGGGAGATGGAGAGGAGGCCCTCTTATAGAAGTGGCAGAAATTTGAAGCCCAGCTACACAAGGTTAGGGGTGTCGTCCAAGGTGCTAGAACAAGAAGAGATTATTATGAAGAACAGAATGATACTCAATGGCCTTAATCATATCAGTAACTTGCTAGTTCTTATTTATCTGACAGCTGAATATAGTCAAATATTAACTGTAAGTTAAATAAAATTTAGAATAAAAAAAAAGGGAATGATACATATGGAAAGGCTAAAGAATCTCCTTCATGTTTCTAGTCATTACCTTCTATTCATACATCGCAGATTCATAAATTTGAAGCTAGATGGGATCTGAGAAGTCCTCATTTTATGGAGGAGGAAACTAAGGTTCAGAGTGCTTATGTAGCTTATCCAAAGTCATAGATCCCAGAACGAAAACCTGACTCAAAGAACCAGTAATATTTTAACTTAATAGAAAAATTTGAGGCATAAAAATGTCTCAATATGATGGGAACACTCAAATTTTAAATAATTCGGCCATTAAAGTCCTTTATCATTCTGGAGAAGAAGGATAAAAAGAAGATAGGAAGGATTCCATGTTCTCAATTCAGATGGGGAAATTGTCTTGCTCCAGATTACAGAAATAGTAAGAGGCATCACAGACAACAAAGTTTGGTCCTCTGCCAAGTTACAACATGGAATACAGATTTGCCCAGGTTCTTCCATAAGTGGAAAGGCTTTGGTATATATATGTATATATATATGTTTGGTATATATAGGCCTGGGACAGACTATGTGTCAGCCATCAAAGTAGTTGGATCATATCATCATAAATCTACACCTGAAAGTTAATTTGTATAGTCAAGTAATTATATATGTGAATAATAATATTTGTCACTTATATAAGATGTGTGAAGCACTTAGCAGACATTAGCTTACTTGGTCTCAACAATTCTAGGAGATAGCTGTTATTATTATGCCCACTTTACAGATGAGGAAAATGAGCCAAATAGAGATTAAATGACTTGCCCAAACTCAAATATCTAGTAAGTGATGGAGGGAGGATTTAAATTCAGGGCTTCCATTCACTGCTCTACTAATTTGCCATTTTATGTGTATTATCTTTTGAACTATCTCTATACTTCAGATATATTATTTCAATTGATATTCACAGAAACCCTGGAAAGTAGGTGCTATTATTGTCCCCATTTTACAGATGAGAAAACTGAGACAGAGATAGTGACATTCAAATTCACTCAGCCCATAGGGGTCAGAAGTAAGATTTAAGGCAGCCCATCATGAGATGATGTTAAGTTCTTTAGGCAGAATCTTTTAGGCATGAAGCGGGGGGGGGGGGGGGGGGGGTGTGTTCATTATCCATTATTAATGCTCACACTCATGTCAATGTGATCTTCTTTTTGGTTGTTCAGTTGTTTCTGTTGTGTGTGATTCTCCATGACCCCATTTGAGGATTTCTTGGCAAAGAATACAGAGTGGTTTGCCATTTCCTTCTCCAGTCAATGTGATTACAGATCCCTGAAGCATTGTAAGTAATTAATGAGCTGGGTGAGCCACATAGATGATTCAATTCATTGAGTAGAAACCAGACATCAAAATGAACACACAAAAATCAATCACAAAATGACTGAGATAGTCTTCAGTGTCTGCTCTGTCTTGGAACACTCTTAGTATTAAGAAATATCTTGTGCTTATCTGCAAATAAGAGATCAGAAAATGTATCTCCCTCCTTCCTTTGTAAAAGGGAACTATGGGTATTGAATATTTCCTGTGCAGACTAACATAAATTTGCTGAATTATTTCTTTTTCATATCCTTTTATTCTTTATAACAAGGAATAAGCTTCTGGATGTGAGAGGGAGGTCGATATATTAAAACATAAAACAAAATGTATCAATAAAATTAACTTTTAAATAGTTTTAAAAATTGTCACTCAGTTTAAATTAGTAACATTAATTTAAAGTCACTGAATGGTTCATCTGAGAAGTTCTTCTGTGTAAGAATTGGATGAGTGGGGCAGCCAGGTGGCACAGTGGATAGAGCACCAGCCCTGAAGTCAGGAGGACCCAAGTTCAAATCTGGCATCAGACACTTAACACTTCTTGGCTGTGTGACCCTGGGTAAGTCACTTTAACCCCAATTGCCTTTAAAAAAAAGAAAAAAAAAAAGAACTGGATGAGAAATTTTATGATAGGACCTCAAAGTTGGAATAGACTTCAGAAGGTCAACTGGTTCAACCAATATCCAAACAAGAATCTAGGAGGCAGTGTAATGCAATGGGAAGAGCCATGTCTGTGCAATCAGAGGGCCTGACATTTAAATCCTATTTCTGATATTTTTGTCTTTCACCTTGATCAAATCATTTAAAGAATCCTTGAGGTTTTTGTTCTGGGGTTGTGCTTTTTTGAGGAAACAAAGAGGGAAGGGAGAAAGCCAGAAAAAGAAAAAAAATAAATGATTGAAATTTGAAAAAATATAATTTAATTTTTAAAAAATCACCCTAGACTTCATTTTTTAAAAATATAAAATGGAGAGTTTTAGAACTGGATAGCTTTCTATGGTTCCTTTCATCTCTATGCTATAACTTTAGGAATAATAAAAGATAGTTCAATATGGCAGATGTCAACAGGAAATAGCTGTATTAAATGGTGTCTTACAATTGTAACCATAGACAAGATACAGGGTCAAGAACAATCAGAGGCCCTGGATTCTAAATCTGTCTGTTTTTTTTATCAGATCAACTTTGCCCAAGGTACCTAAATTCTCTTAACCTGAGTTTCCTTATCTGTAAAAGTGGAGGATTTACCTAGTTGGTTTTTGGGGTCCTCTGTACATCCATATCTACAATTTACAAGAGAATCTATCCTTCATTATAGATTTCTAATAGTGGATGAAGCACCAAGAATTCCCTTACTTCCTGGAGTGGCATATTTCACTTATGGGGATAGGAGAAGGGAATAAGCCATTCTTAAGTACCCACTATGTGCCAGACACTGTGCTAAATGTTTTATAAATATTTTATCTGATCCTCAAAGCAGGTCTATGGGGCAAGCACTATTATCATTCCCATTTTACAGCTTAGGAAAGTGAGGAAATCAGCAGTAAATGATTTGTCCAGGATTAAGGAGCTGGTTATATATGAGGCTGGATTTAGCCCAGTATTCTATAAATTTCACTATTTAGATTCTAGAATTGCTCTACATCCTTGTGATACATTAAATACCAGAGTGTAAGCCAGACTACCAAAAAAAATTCACACAACAAAACTGTACCTGCCCAAATCCACCACTCATAAGCCTGCCTTGCTTCAACCAAGGTATCCAAAAAAATTCAGAATATTTAAAAGATAGGAATCTCAATTTGATTAATATCATGTAAATTTTTCTCACTTTGACGTAGGCACATGTGGAAGCAAAGTCTACTGGAAGCAAATATAATTAACCTGTCTTGATTTATATCAATTATGTGCTTACTGCCTTTGCCTGTAAGGTATGAAGTATTCTCTTTGACGAATCCACACCCTCATAACACAAAGACAAATATGTGTCACTAACATACTATAATTTTAGAGAAAAAATAATTTGGGCTTTTGAAAACAATGATTTAAATTGCTCAGAATCCATTTCCAAAAAAGAGAGAGAGAGAGAAAATGAATGGCAGAATTGAACATTCATATGAACTACACAGACAGAACAGTTCAATTAAGGAAACACCACAAATTGTCCTGAGAGCTGTGAACATGATTGAACATATACAAGCCTTGATGTTGGGTTAATGGCAGGAAATTCTGTTCCCCATTTCTAGTTTATACATTCCTTTTCCTAAGAGCACCAAGAAAAACTAAACAGTGCATTTCTAAAGGATTATAGCACTTCTCAGATAGTCATAATCACTTGAATAGTATTATAAGACTCGAGGCTGAGGGCCAAGATATGCTAATTATGCAGAAATTCCCTGCCCCTTCCTAAGTAGGGCATAAAAGGAGGGTATCTTTTTTGTATATCAAGCTGCACATATCCTTCTTTGAAAGGGATTTAAGGATTTATAGCTATCAAATGACTTGAAAGTTTAGAAAGCATCTTTAACCCCTTGGAGAAAAGTTGGGTTTAAATTACAGTATCACAAATCATGGTACTAACAAGTGTAATTCTAGAGGTCACGTTGGTTTAATGTCCCTAGGAGACAGTTCATCTTGAATTCCATTCTGCACATACCATTTTGAGATCACAGTGGTGAGGAAACTGTCATTTGAGGGATAGTTGATGAAACTACTGAATGTTGAATTAATTTGGAGTCTTGAGATGACTACAAAAAAGAACATGGTCACTGTCTTCACATCTTTGAAGGACTGACCAATGAAAGAACGATTAGATTTACTCTTAAGGTTAGAACTAGGACAATAGATTGAAATTACAAGAAAGAGGACTTTAGTGGAGCACACGAGCACAGATGACCTCATCCAAGGTTGTCTTCAGGTTGTCTGAAAAGGGAAGAATCTGGTTGCTGACAAATTTAATCAAATCCAGTCAGCATTTATTAAATGCCTATTGTGTATACTAGAGATAGAGAAGAATGAGGGAAACAGGACCGGCCCTCAGAAAGTTTACATGCTTCTGGTAATTACAACATATATAGAAAGATAAAAGCAAAATAATTTGAGTAGGGAGAGATCATTAACTAGCCAAGTCTATGTGAAAGAAGTACTACCTAAAGAAGGAAAGTGAGGATTCTAAAGGATCAAGGGGATAAGGGATAGTTTAGGGAAGTGGTAAGGAAGGAATTTAAGGAACAGATAATAGATTTATGTAGTAGTTGTGTAGATTATGAAACAAGTATTGTAAGATATGGCAGGAGCAGATTGTGAGGCTCTAATTGACAAACTGGAGAATTGGTATTTATCCCAAAAGGAATAGGGGTAATTGAGAGGGAGAAATGACATAGTTGAGACTTGTACCTTAGGAAGATTACTTTGGTAGCTGTGTATAAGAGAGTTTGGATTAAAGGAGAGATCAGTTTGGAGACAGCCACAATGAAGCTGAGAGATGATAACACTTTAACACTATGCAAAAGTTGCCGGCTATTATTGTGATGATCTCTAAGATTCCCTCAAATCCTCATACTAATTCAAATCCCAGTATCACTATATTATACCTCAGGCTAGTCTTTTCATGCAACCTCCCTGTTATACAGATGAAGAAATTGAGGCACAGAGATACTGTGACTTGCTCAGTATCTCATAGATATTAATTGATCTATCCAGGATTTGAACTTAGGCTTAGTCTAAACTTAGGGCTTTTTCTACTCCACCATGCACCTATGACCCCATAACAGACAGATATCTACTAAGTATTTATTGAATTTTATTATTATTATTATTTTTTTTTTTTTTGCTTCTGGCTGTTGTTGTTTACGTACTTTTTTTAAAACCAAAATCACAGCTTCATGTGGCTCCATACAGCCATCTTTAGAATAATAATATTGTTTCATTAAAAAAAAAAAAAAAAAAAAAAACAAGCATGATTATCTGTTAGAAGGGACACAACATTACAACAAGATTCTTTTAAGTAAAAATTCTCTTTAACAATGTCCAAGACATGTTAAAAGTTGCTCAATTTTATGGCAAAGACTCAGCATACATGACAAGCATTCTTGTACCCAAACTGGTAGGATGAATTAACTGGATCCTAGACTTAAATCTGGAAGAGAATCAGGGAGGAAGCTAACACCCAGGAGAGCTTAGAGATTTATTTGCCCAAAGTTACACATGGAGCAAGTACCAGTGATGGGATTTGAATCCTGGCATTTTAACTTCAGAGCTTCTGAGTTTTTGTTTTTGTTTCTTTTTCCCCCCACTGTACTACCCTGCCTACCTGAGGCTTTAATCTCTCAAGCTAGTTCTATATATGAATGAAAATGCCTTCTTAAGGGAAATAACAAATTGGGAAAATATTTTTAAAAACAAAGGTTCTGACAAAGGTCTCATTTCCAAAATATATAGAGAACTGACCCAAATTTATAAGAAACCGAACCATTCTCCAATTGATAAATGGTCAAAGGATATGAACAGACAATTCTCAGAGGAAGAAATTGAAACTATATCCACTCACATGAAAGAGTGTTCCAAATCACTACTGATCAGAGAAATGCAAATTAAGACCACTCTGAGATACCACTACACACCTGTCAGATTGGCTAAGATGACAGGAACAAATAATGACAAATGTTGGAGGGGATGTGGGGAAACTGGGACACTAATACATTGCTGGTGGAGTTGTGAAAGAATCCAGCCATTCTGGAGAGCAATCTGGAATTATGCCCAAAAAGTTATCAAACTGTGCATACCCTTTGACCCAGCAGCGCTACTACTGGGATTATATCCCAAAGAAATACTAAAGAGCAGAAAGAGACATATATGTGCCAAAATGTTTGTGGCAGCTCTTTTTGTTGTAGCTAGAAACTGGAGGATGAATGGATGTCCATCGGTTGGAGAATGGTTGGGTAAATTGTGGTATATGAAGGTTATGGAATATTATTGCTCGGTAAGAAATGACCAGCAGGAGGAATATAGAGAGGCCTGGAGAGACTTAAATCAACTGATGCTGAGTGAAATGAGCAGAACCAGAAGATCACTGTACACTTCAACAACAATGCTGTATGAGGATGTATTCTGATGGAAGTGGAAATCTTCAACATAAAGAAGATCCAACTCACTTCCAGTTGATCAATGATGGACAGAGGTAGCTGCACCCAGAGAAGAAACACTGGGAGGGGAATGAAAATTGTTAGCACTAATATCTGTCTGCCCAGGTTGCATGTACCTTCGGAATCTAATGTTTATTGTGCAACAAGAAAGTGATATTCGCACACATGTATTGTACCTAGACTATATTGTAACACATGTAAAATGTATGGTATTGCCTGTCGTCGGGGGGAGGGAATAGAGGGAGGGGGGGTAAATTGGAAAAATGAATACAAGGGATAATATTATAAAATATATATATATATATATATATAATAAAAAAAAAAAAAAAAAAAGAAAATGCCTTCTTAGAGTTAGCAAATTGGGGCAACCAACACAGGTCCTATACTATGATGGACTGCTGGTGGTTAACTTTCTAAGACTGGAAAATTAGTGAAAGAAATAGTTCACCTCTAGCTAAAAAGAATCTGAGATTCTGATACCCAAATTTGTTTCATAATTTTCACTTTCACCTTAACTACCATTACACGAAAGAAAGACAAAGAAGAAAGGAAGGAAGGAAGGAAGGAAGGAAGGAAGGAAGGAAGGAAGGAAGGAAGGAAGGAAGGAAGGAAGGAAAAAAGAGAGAAAGAAATGAAAAGAAAGAAAGAAGGAAAAAAGAAAAAGAGAGGGAGGGAGGGAGGAAGGAAGGAAGGAAGGAAGGAAGGAAGGAAGGAAGGAAGGAAGGAAGGAAGGAATTTCTATTTCTGCCTTAGTAATTTATATAAATATTTCCAGAAAGGAAATGCTTCCCTCTTACCCACTCTATGCCTCAGTTTCCCCATTAAGAAAAAAATGAGGATAATGGCATTTGTTGGTAAAATTCTTTGATCTTTGCAGAAGTACAAAGTGTTATTATCTTAATGCTAGGTTTACCAATTGTTAAACTTATAATGACACTTTATACTTCTTCAGCATCTTTCATCTGAGAATGTCAAAGTGTTTTTATAAACCTTTACTAATTAATCAATCTTGGAAACACCTTTGTAAAGTAAGAACAGTATTATTAACTCTGCTTTATGGATTGGAAGAGTAACCTATTCAGAGGTTAAATCACTTGCCCAACCTCACAATAAAGGAGGCAGTGGTTACAAATTCTAATTTTCAGGACCATGTTTTAGATGAAGCATAATGAATTTAAGAGAAGCTTTGGGATATAGTGGGAAATACATTGGTTCTAGAGTGAGAAGGCTTGAGTACAAATCCCACATTTGCCTTGGAAGATCTTGGGAAAGTGATTTCATATGTCTAGCTCTCTGTTTTCTTATCTATCAGTTGGGGGAATTACTAGATGTTCTCTGAGATTCCTTTTAATTTTTATTCTTGATATTGAGTAAGATTTAGAAGGATATTTTCAGAAGATACTTTTTTGGGGGGGGGTTGTTTCTTGATTTCTTTGGTATAGGAAATTGCCAGAACTAAAACAGCCTCTACCAATCCCCAGGAGTATATTGTCTATAGGGACAAGACAAAAGAACCTTGAATAGAACTCAAGATGGGGAGTCTCAGAGACCACTTGTGTGGCTCAATTACTTTATAAATGAAGAAACAGAGATCAAGATCAGAGAGAAGGTAAGCCCTAAAGACAAAAATTGAACCTAGAATCTCTGACTCCTGGAGCTATTGTAGATAAGTCTTATAGAGTTGGACAAACTAAAAAGTTTGGCAACTTTCTCATAGAACCTGACTATTATATCAAAGGCATTATTTGAACTGAACTCATCTCCCTGACTTCATGGCCAAGCCTATATCTATGAAACAGGATTGCACCTGGAGGAAATAATTTTCTAAGATTATATATATATATATATATATATATATATATATAGTAAGAATATAATAGTAAGACTTCATATTTGTACAGTACTTTATAGTGTTCATATGTCTTATATCATTTTATTGTCAAAACATCCTTATGTGTGGGCCCAATAGGTATTATTATCCCTCTTTAACAGACAAGGAAATTGAAGCTTAGAAAGGTTGCCTAAGTTCGAATAATTAGTAGGCAAAGGAGCCAAGGTTTTCTAACACCTACTATCAATGTACTTAGCAAAGAATGGAGGCACAGTAGCTACAGAACTAACCAAAGATCAGAGAATGCAGAATTACTGGATTTATCTCTTGCTTCTGACATATCCTGTCTATGTGACCCCTATACTCTTTACTTCTCAGTAAACCTTCATGAATAAGTTGTGGAGCAATGGCAGATATATTAATAGAGGGAGCTTGTCCAGTAACAGTTTTCAATGAAATTAAAGATCAGGGCCAACCCAAAAGTTGATGGATTAAGAATTATATTAAGAGCTAAAATGCAAAGTCAGAAACAAAACCATTTTGGACTTCATAAAACTTAGGTTTTACTAGGGGCAGGGAGGATGAGGATTGTGGGAAATAGCATATACACAACTAAGAAATACAAAGAAAATTCATAGTGATTTTTTGGATGGATGGCATTAACCACTGGGTGAAGTGGAATCAGGATAGATCTCTAAAAAGAAGTGCTTGAATTGAGTCTTAATGAAAGTTAGGTCTTCTAAAGGGTCGAGATGAGTTAGGTGTAGATGCTAGGTATGAGGGATGGAATGGGGGGTGAGAACAGTCAATGCTATGTAGGAGGAAGAGCAAAGAGATTGACTTGACTGGAAGGTGGAGCTTGTAAGGCAGAATAGTGTGAAATAAACCAGAAAAAGATGGGCTGAAGCTACATTTGGAAGGATCTTAACTGTCAAAGAGTCAAGTTTGTATTATATCTTAGAGCAATAGTAGGTCAATGGAGTTTATTGAGCAGAGAACAGCTTTAGAAATACCAGTTAGCCAAGGATGAATTGTCTGATGTGTGCTGATTATCTCCTTGCTTCATTCCCTGGGTCTTATCTTATGCAGTATATGTGCCTTTTATGGCCTGATTTGAGCCTCTTGGAAAACCTAAAATTTACAGCTGCTTATTTTTCCCTTTGTCCATGAGCAAATGTTGATCAGAGAAGAATTTGACAATAAAGCTCTTTTGAATACACACTTCATGAATATTGAATGTGGCAGACATTTTCATTTTATCTTCATGCATATTTAACAAAATCTGCTTTTGGGGGGGCTATGTTTGACTAAGGAATTCTGAAAATACACTTAATAACATAATATTACAAATACAAATAGACCATAAGATCCTGGAAAAATTTATTTATTTCTTAGTGCTCTTTGACTGAAGTATCAAACATGGCCAAATAGCCTCAGTTTTCAACATTCCTAAATGTGCCCAAACCCAAATAAAATGTAATCAGGAAATATTTAACAAAATCAATAAAAATACAATAGAACATAGATAAAATAAGTCAATGTATAGCTCATGGAGATCCTTAATATACCAGTAAGAGGCCTTGTTTCTATTTAAAATTGACACCACTTTTCCAGGAAACTCTTAAATTACAAGATGAGAAGATATTCAACTGGACTGGCCAAGAGGGTTTCCCATGGGAGGAGTTCCAATATGACACAGTTCTTATCCCTATCCTTTTTGCAACTACCCATTCTTTCTCTTTCATGTTATTCTGTTGCCCATTTTTCTTTTCACATTAGAAGGGATATAGGACATAGAAGAGTGTTTTGAGTTTTTCATTTCTACTTATTCTTTTGACTCCTGGAATGTGCTGACATTTCTGTATCCTTTTCTCATGTATCTGCCAGATTTGGATGGAAATACGTAGACGTGCAGAGTCTTAGACAGAAAATGAATTCTTCTTCATACTGTTTTCATCTACTATTTAACATGATCATCTCCTTCCATTAACATACTGCACCATTTCATTTTAAATGGCTGTATTAGCTAGACATGGTATTTCCTTTTATTGATATCCATCACTCTATCAGCTGGACTGTTTTCTATAGTAAAGTCCACATCTTTTCAGTCACATGTGAAGGCAGAGGTGAAATAGGTACTAAAGTCAGTTGTGTTTATTTTTATTGTTTTATTGATTACTAAGCCAACTACTTCTTCTTCCCGGGGTAATAAAGACATACTTAGCAAAAGATAGAGTTCCGTTTCATCCATCAGTCAATGTGTTTAAACATGCCCTCTGTGCCAAGCATGGGGCTAAACCGTAGAATTACAGAGAAAAATTACAAAATGATCTTTGTCTTTAATGAGTTTACATTCTAACCATGATGCAAAATTCATATAAGATGCATTCAGAGTAGAAAAAAAGTTGACCTTGGATATACGGGAAGAGGGGATTGAGGGAGGAAATGCAACATAAATTAATAAATACATACAAAATGCTTAAATAGTTCTATCTTCCTCAGTTACATGTAAAACAATTTTTTACATTTATTTTCAAAACTTCTGACTTTCAGATTCTCTCCCTTTCTCCCTGTCCCCAGCCCCCATTAAGAAAGCACATGTGAAGTTATATAAAACATTTCCATAAAAGTCAAGTATATTCAAGATGCATATAAAGTAGATAGATGCAAGATAATCTTGGAGGAGACAGGAGGTGGGAAAGGGATTGTGGGAAGGGCTACAACAAAAATATAAGGAGGCACAGTAGAGAGAACATTGGATCTGAAATCAGGAAGATGTTATTAAGTTGTTCCACTTGTGACCCCATTTGGGATTTTCTTGGCAAAGATATTGAGCAGTTTGCCATTTCCTTCTCCAGCTCATTTTATAAATGAGGAACTGAAGCAAAAAGCTAGTCAGGGTCACCCAGCTAGGAAGTATCTAAAGCCGATTTGAACTCATAAAAATGTGTACTCATTTTTTTCACGTTTAGTGCTTTATTCACATGCCACCTGAACTCAAATCCAGCCTCAAATACTTTCTAGCTGTGTGACCCTGAACAAGTTAGTTAACCTTCATATGCCTTAGTTTCCTTGTCTGTAATATTGGTATGTTATTAGCACCTATCTCCAAGGATTATTGTGAGGATATAAAAGAACAATATTTGTAAAGTGCTTAGCATAGTACCTGGCACATAGTAAGCACTAGAATGTTAATAACATCTACCTCCTAGAATTGTTGTGAGTATATAAAGAAATAATATTTCTAACGTGTTTAGCATAGTATTTTAACCATTATTATTATATGTAATATCCATACAGAGTAAATATAGAGTAACTTTCAGTGAGAAGGCACTAGGAAAGACTTACTGAAGAGGTCATAGTTAAGCTGGATTTTTTATTAAAAGCTAGGGATTCCAAGAGGCAGAACTGAGAAAGAGATTTCCATGCCAACAAATACAAAGGCAGAGAGGAGAGATGGAAAATCGAGGGGGAGAAATAACACGTTAACTAATCTAGCTTAACTGCAGAGTGTGTGGAAGGAAATAATGTGGGAGATGAATAGATGAGATGAAAAGGGCCAGATTGCTAGTAGTAAATGCTACACAGGAGTTTATCCCATAGTTAACACAGAAAATATTGAGTGGGGGTAGGAGAGGGAATGACAAAGAGTTGGGATGGAGTTAGGGAATGGAAGCAGCAAGGAGCTCTGGGCATTTGTCTGGAAAATTGCCTGGTCATCAGATCCCTGAAGTCAAGTCAAACTTATCCCTAACATCAACTCCTTTATCCATCCTAAGAATTTGGAGGAGACATTGTCTTGGTAGCTGTCTTGGTAGCTGAAGCTCTAGGTGTCCTGGCATTCAGAGCGCTGTGGTCCAAAGATCTGGGTCTTGCAGCATAAAGGAAAGGGGAGAATAAACATTTCAAAGCACCTAATATGTGCCGGGCACTGTCCAAAGTTTTACACATATTATTTCATTTGATTCTCACAATAATCCTGGAATGTAGATGGTATTAATTACTCTCATTTTATAGTTGAGAAAGCTAAAGCAAACAGAGTTTAAGTGAGTTGCTCAGGATCACACAGCTACTAAGTGACTGAGGTTAGATTTGAACTCTTGTTTTTCTTACTCCAGACCTAGCACTATTCACTATACTATTTAGCTGAATATTTCACAGTTATGGTGGCCTACAGATATAGTTAGATTAAATAGGATGGATGGAGAAGATCTTCAAATACAGTCCCTGAAAAGGTCTAGGGCTGGAGCATCTATAACCAGGGATGGAATACAGTGACCTGGGTCCTGCCTGGGTGGAAGAGAAGAAAGGCTGTGGAGTTGTCATGACAACAAAGAATCCAATAGATACTGCATCCTCCCACAGCATCAGGTCCTCCAATAAGAAAGACAGGGACCAAACAGAGTCTCTAAAAAAGGCAAACTGGGATTGGATTACTCGTGCATTCTGCTCTAGGGTAATAGTACCCCTTCCACTGCTAGTCCCACACAGATCAGAGGCCATGTTCCTGTGCTTACAATGACCTCTTTGTATATCTTAAAATTCCTAGCCCAATTACACCATACTGTCTGTATACAACAAATATTTTGATTCAATTCAACAAATAGTGTCTGCTGTGAAAAGTATTGAGAATATAAAAAGAAAAACACAATGAAACAGTCTCTGCCCTCAAATCAAATAAAAAACTTCCTAACCCTGGCAAGTGCTAAATGGGAGGAATTCTTCGTCTTTTTAAGTAAAGCATCCAAATACTTTGACTCCTGTGTGAGGTTTTGCCATCTTCATACACTATCAGCCTTCTCTGTTATCTTATTAATCTGAATAATACTACTCTTGTGGTTTGTAGAAACTTCTACTTACATTTCTACTAATATCTTTTTAAAATTTTCTTTTGGCATGTTTTTGCAAGGCCAGACATAAATTTTTGTGCAGATCTTTTCTCTTCCATCTCTTTCTATTTTCAAGTTCAGAGAAGGAGAAAGTTTCCACCTACAGGTTTCCTTAAATGACTAAAAGGAAGACCTTTTGATATTAAAACACAATGTCTTGCTCTTCTGCTTGATTTACTACAAATCTGTAGTGAAGACCTCTTCTCCCTTCCATCCCATCTGCTTGGAACAAGCTCCTAAGGGAAATCAAAGATGATCTCATCATTCCTCACTGAGGAGATGGAAGAATGGTGGTTTTTCAGAATAGAACTTAATTTGTGGAATTCAAAATAATGGGTCTGGATTGTCACATGTTGAGTTTCAGGTGATGGTCATTAAATTTTAGGGATTCTCAATCATTTGATTCACTGTCCTGGGGAAGTCTGGGAAATCTTATGAACCCCTTCTCAAAATCATTGTTTTATATGAATCAAATAAGACATATGGAATTGTCAAGAACCAATTATGTTAAAATTAATTTATCAAAATGTTGGAGAGTAAAAGTTTTCAGGACTTAAGATTTCACTTCCAAAAAATAGATAGAAGTTGGAACTTGAACACAGATGGGCAGTTAGAACTTCAGCTATCAGTTTGGGTGCCTTCACTATAAGGGTGAGAGATAAATAAAAATGACCATATATGCTTTAAAGGTCTCAGAATACTCATTACACAGAATACTTGTTACATTTCCATGAGAGCGATGATACAATATACTTATCCTTGTTTTAAAGATGAGAAAATCCATCTTGAATGAAGTTCACATAAGTGACTAATCCAGAGTCAACGAGCTTATAAATACAATGGAAAGAAACAGATCAGTACCTTAGTGGAAAGACAGCTAGCATTAGTCAGGAAGGCCTGAGTTAGAATCTTATTTCAGACACTTAACCAGTTGAGTGACCCTGAACAAGCCACATAACCTTGGGGTCCTCTTCTATGATAGTGAGATAATAATAGCATGTACTACTTTGGAAAGATAGCATGATAAAATGCATGTAAAATATTTTGCAAACTTTGAAGTGCCTTATAAATACTAGCTGTCTCTCCTCATTTCAATTTCAAGCCTATTTTATGATGCTGCAATATAAGAAAGTTTAAGATAGTGAATATGGTAAAACTATAGTAGAGGTTAGAGAGATGTCCACATTTAAGAGATGGAAGATGGGAAATGGAGTGAGAAATAGAATAAAGAAGTAAGAAAACATGAGCAATAATGATTGAATAATTCATATTTATTGGGTGCTCTTCGGTTTACAACGAGTTTTAAATCTATTTTAGCTTTAAGGGATTATGAGTTTTCCATTAAACCTAATGAGTTTACGGGGAGGTGAGCATTTTGAGGGGGCTTTTGATTGCCCCTCTGAAAGCTGTGGGCAGGTCTATTTGAAGAAGAATTCTGTGCAATAGAATAAGTATTAAACTTGCAGTTTGAGGACTTGGGTTCAAATTCCATTAGCATGTCTGTTGGGCAAGCCAATTTGTGTCTCTGAGGTTCAGTTTCTTCAACTGACAAATAATTACCTTATGATAACTTCTAAAGTTCTTTTCAACTTTGACTTTGTGAGCCTATGATCTGGTCACCTATTCTATATTTAATGTGAAACAATTGGGGATGAATTGGTTGGCTCTGATTTTTGGAGGATGGATTTTGAGAGGAGGCACCATCTACTTTGTGCTGAGTCTTTCAGAAAAAGGATTAGTTGTACATTTAGGCTTTTTAAGATGTAAAATGTTTTGTAAAGGCTTTGTAAAATCTAAGACACTAAGATCCAACCAGAGCTGAAGGAATGGGTGCTCTCTCCTCCTTACATAATCCCCAAAAAGCTAATGACTGTGTTGGGCAGACACAGAAGATGCAAGTGCTCTAATCCACATGATCCCCAGAAGAGTTCCTGGATTTGGAGTACTTTGACAAAAAATCAACAGCAGATTGACATGTTGTTGATCACATGGCATCCACACACAGATAATCAAGGTCTCAAACATGGGACTTCCTAAACCTCAAACTTCTGAAGACTTCTTGAAAATGCCTAAAATCAGTCTCCTAGATAGAGAAGGGGGAATCCTGAGTAGCAAGTTCCTGGAATTCATCTTGCTACCTCTTATTCTTGGACCCTCAAGATCCATCTCCAGTCTCTGAGGAAATTAATGCATAGGTCTTTGGAGTATCTATTCTAGGACATATTCTATTCAGTTGGAAATTGAGTGAATACCCAATACCCTTCTTTGCCCACCATATCTACTAGCTGGACCTAGATTCAAGACAATGTTTCATCATCACATTCCATCCAGCCATCCAGCTACCCACTCAGATCCTCTTACCACCTACCTATCATCAAACCATTCCTGAAACTCTCTTCCCACTTTTAGTTCTTTTCCTTAATGCCAGTTCTCTCTATATATTACCTTTCCCTATTAGAATATAAACTGTTCATGTGTCTCCTTTTATATGTGCATTTCCAGAACTTAGCATATTGCATATTACATGTGTTGTTGAGTCATTCAATTGTGTCTCAATTTTTGCCATCCCATTTGGGCCTTTCTTGACAAAGATACTGATGTGGTTTGGCATTTCCTTCTCCAACTCATTTTACAGATGAGGAAACTGAGGCAGACAGGATTAAGTGATTTGTCTAGGATCACACTGCTAGTAAATGTCTGAAGCCAGATTTGAACTCAAGATGAGTCTTCCTAATTCTAGTCGTAGCATTCTATGCACTGTACCACCTGACTTTCTTGTTACATAGTATATATAGTTAATAAATGCTTTTCAGACTTCCAATACCAAGATGATGAAGTGAGGAAGCAGCTCTCTGAAACCTTCCCAAATTTATCTCCAAAGAACTAGAAGATGGCCTCAGAATTGGTCTAGGAGCAGGGAAGAAGCAGGAAAGATCTTTCACACTAGGGTGGTAAGGGAACAGCAGGAGTAGCCAGCCTCACAGCAGAGGGCCTGTAGTAAGCCTCAAAGCTGGAGACAATCCATCAACAAGGCTCCACCCTCCTGCAAGCAAGCACTATTCTAGGCAAGTGAACACTCTGTGCATCACAGCAAGACCCAACCCAGTGACTCCACCCCATGCACATGCCAGCAGGGAAACCTGGATCCTACTGCTGACTAGTAATAAAGCCCTGCTCATGGGCTGGCCAGTAGTAAGACTCTGCCTCTGAGGGGGGAGAGACACAGAGAAAAACAGAGACAGAGAGACAGAAAAGAAAGACACACACACATACACACACACACACACACACACACACAGAGGCAGAGAGACAGAGAGGCAAAGAGGCAAAGAAATACAGAGACAGAAAGACACACACATACAGAGATGGAGAGATAGAGAAAGACACCTACCCAGCAAAATTGCATATAATCTTCAGAGGGGAAAAGAATATCTAACAAAATAATTTAAAGAATAGAACTGAATAAAAAAATTTGACCTCCAAATACAAGACTCAAAAGAAACATAAAGAGAGAAAAAAAGAAGCAAGAAAAGAGAAAACAAGAACATACAAATTTGGATATAGAAATCTATTTTACCCTATAAGGAATTTAAAAGGGATGAAGATAATAAAAGGGAAAGGGGAGACTGATAAAAGTAAGATATAGTGGTGAAGGTGGTGATTAAAAGGAAAATACTCATGAGAGAGAAGAAAGGAAAGGAATAAGCAAAAAGCAGTATGAGAGAAATACACAGTTATCATAATTATAAATGTGAATGGAATCAACTCACTCATAAAATGGAAGCAAAATGGAAGCAGAATCCTACAATTTGTTGCTTACAAAAAACACATTTGAAGCAGAGAGAAACCCACAGAGTAAAAGTAAGGGAATGGAACTAAACCTATTATGCTTTAGCTGAAGCTTAGAAATCAGGAATAGTAATCATGATCTCAGTCAAAGCAAAAACAAAAATTTATCTAATTAAAAGAGATAAAAGAAGGAAACTATATCTTGCCAAAAGGTCCCATATACAATGAAGTCATATCAATACTAAACATATATGTACCAAATATTATAGTATCTAAATTTTTGAAGAAGTTGAATAAGCTACAGGAGGAAATAAATAATTTCAACTTTTCTCTCTCAGAACTAGATAAATTTAACCAAAAAATAAAAAAGAAATTAAAGAGGTGAATAAAATTCTGAAAAATTTAGATATGATAGCTGTCTGGAGAAAATGAATGGGATTAAAAAAGAATTAACTTTTCTCAGAAGTCCATTGCAACTACATAAAAATTGGCCACTTATTAGGACATAAAAACCTCATAATCAATGCAGAAAAGTAGACATAGTAAATGCATCCTTTTCAAATGATAATGCAATGAAGACTATATTCAATATGGACAACAGAAAGAGGTTAAAATTAATTTAGAATTAAATTATCTAATCCTAAAAAGCAAGTAGGTCAAAGAACAAATCATAGAAAAAATCTATAGTTTCATTAAAGTGACAATGAGACAACATACCAAAATTTATGGAATACTGTCAAAGCAGTACAAGGGAGAATTTTATATTTATAATTACTTAAATCAATAAAATGGGGGGGGATTAAATAAAAAACTAGAAAAAGAACAAATTTAGAATCCATAATTAAACTAAATTGTAAATCTTGAAGATCAAATGAGAGATTAATAAAATCCAAAGTAAGATAACCATTGAAGTTATATATAAAACTAGAAGCTGATTTTATAAAACAACAACAACAAAATAGACAAATTGTTGGCTAATTTGATTTAAAAAGGAAAGAAAAAGCCAAATTACTAGTGAATTCAACCATAGGTAAAGAAGTTAAGAAAATTGTTAAAGGCTATTTTGCCCAATTATATGGCAACAAATTTGACAATCTAAATTAAATAGATGAATATCTACAAAGTTATAAATTACCCAGATTAACAGAAGAAGGAATAAAATACTTAAATAACTCAATCTTAGAAAAAACATTGAACAAGCAATCAATGAACTTTTTAAGGACCAGATGGATTCACAAGTGAATTCCACCAAACATTTAAAAAAACAATTCCAATATTATATAATCTATTTGGAAAAACAGGCAAAGAAGGAGTACAGACCACTATCTTACACTAAATACCAAGATAAGATTAAAATGAGTACATGATTTACAGAGAAATGATACCATGTGTAAATTAAGAGAGCTTGAGTTTATCCGTAAGATTTATGGAAAAGGGAAGAATTTAGAACCAAAGGAGATATAGAGAGCATTAAAAAATATAATATAGATAATTTTGATTATATAAAGTTTAAACGTTTTTGTACAAACAAAACCAATAAAATTAAAATTATAAAGAAAGCCGAAAACTGGGAGGGGGAAAATGTGCAACAAAGGTCTCTAATAAAGGCCTCATTTCTCAAATATATAGAGAACTGAGACAAATTTATAAAAATACAAGTCATTTCTTTATTGATAAATGGTCAAAGAATACAGACAGGAAATTTTCAGACAAAGAAATCAAAGCTATCTAAAGTCATATAAAAATATTCTAAGTTGCCACTGATCAGAGAAATGCAAATTAAAATGATACTGAGATAACACCTCCCACCTATTAGAATAGTTATATGACAAAAAAAAAAAAAAAAGGAAAATGTTGCATGTTGGAGGGGGTATGGGAAAGTTGTGAACCAAGGGCATTCTGGAGAGCAATTTAGAACTATGCCTAAGGGCTATAAAACATTTTATATTCCAAAGATACCAAAAAAGGGGATGGCTATTTTTACAAAAAATATTTATAGCGGTTCTTTTTGTGGTAGTCAAGAATTGAAATTCAAAGGAATGCCTATTTATTGAGGAATGACTAAATATACTATGGTGTATGATTTTAGTGGAATATTACTGTGATATAAGAAATGACAAACAGCATGCTTTCAGAAAAACCTAGAAAGACTTATATGAACTTATGTACAGTGAAGTGAACAGAAGAATATTGTACATAATAACAGCAATATTATTCGATGAAGAACAGTGAATGATAGCTATGATGTCCAATATAATGATCCAGGAAAATCCCAAAGAACTAAGGGTGAAGCATACTATCTACCTTAAAAAAAATAAAAGTGTTATTGATTGAAAATAGATAGAAGCATGATTTTTTTTTCACTTGCTAGATTTCATTTTTTTTTCTTTTATTCAAGTTTTGTACAAAATTACAAATATGGAAACATTTCATATAATTTCACATGTTTGACCTATATCTAATTGCTTATTATCTTGTAAGGGAGAAGAAGGGAAGGAGGGATAAAACTTGAAACTCAAAACTTTAAATATAAATATAAATTTTTTTAAATTGGAAAAACAAACAAATAAATAAATGAACTGTGATATCATTCCTTCATGGGTTCAAATTGTATCTATGTAATAAAAGGCTTAAATCACTACAGGGGCAAAAAAAAGTTTTCTCCTGATAACCAATCTTCTAGTGATTAACCTTGATTAATTTAAACTATTTCTTGGACTTTGTCCTCAAAACCTTCTTTGTTTAATAGATCCTACCATCTGAATATTCATTTTGCTGGCATAAACTTTGAGAGCCCTGGGACTTCTCCACATCAATACTGAGGCATCAGGATTGGACCTTAGTGATGGTTTCTGTGTCTACCCAATAGAAAAATCATGCTGTTTTGGGACCATGGCAAGTTTGCTTTTCATATCCTTCCAGGTGTCAAAGACAGACTGCCAATAGCTCATAGCTGGCAGTATTAAAGGCAGGTGGGAAATCAGGTTTGATCAGCATCTCTGTGTGGTCTTCTAGAATACCCAGCATGTTTGCTATTCCCCTTTTCCATTCTTCAGCCTCACTGAAAAAGGTCTCCAGGTGTTGCCGGCCTCCAGGTGTTTGCCAGCCTTGGCCCACTATCATTTTCTTAGTCAGCTTTGTCTGAGAAAAATAAAACTCGGGAATGGAATAATAATTGGGAAAGCTGTAAGGCATGAATTGGTTTTCTGAGTAGGGGGTGGACAGCCATTTCTATAAGAAGTGTCAGCATTTTTTGCATCTCCATGTGTATTATATGCTACATTGACAACAAGCAAGTTAGAACATACCATTGGTTTTAAATAAACTAATCTACAGTATAATCTATAGGGTTATCTTTACCAGCATACTTTGTAGGAGGTGTATTTCATGACATATAATTAGATTCTGTGAAACTGCAATGACTTGTAATCAAAGCAATGGATTAATTTGCTACCCCTTTACAAGTTTCTGCATTATAGTATTAATGGTATGCACTAAAAAACAAGGCATTTATCCTTTAAAAAAATACTGATTTTTCCTGTTTATTCATTTGTTTTCATAATCAGAATTTTTGAATTAGAAGAGACAATCTATTGATTTTTCAATTTATTTAGTTTTTTTTTAATAAGCAGAATTTTAGACTTAGAAGAGACCAAAAATATCTACTGATTTCCCCATTTATTCAGTTATTATCACAATCAGAGTATTAGATTTAGAAAAGGCAATCTAGCACATGTTTAACTTATTTTGGATTGCTAGCTGTCTAGAGGAAGGGAAAGGAAGGGAGGGGGGAGAAAAATTGGGAACAAAAGGTTTTGCAAGAATGAATATTGAAAACTATCTTTGCATATATTTTGGAAATCCTCCTTCCCTCCCTTCCTCCTTCTCTCTCTCTCTCTCTCTCTCTCTCTCTCTCTCTCTCTCTCTCTCTCTCTCTCTCTCTCCCCTCTCTTTTTCCCTCCCTCCTTTCTTTCTTTCTTTCTTTCTTTCTTTCTTTCTTTCTTTCTTTCTTTCTTTCTTTCTTTCTTTCTTTCTTTCTTTCTTTCTTTCTTTCTTTCTTTCTTCCTTTCTTCCTTTCTTCCTTTCTTCCTTTCTTCCTTTCTTCCTTTCTTCCTTTCTTCCTTTCTTCCTTTCTTCCTTTCTTCCTTTCTTCCTTTCTTCCTTTCTTCCTTTCTTCCTTTCTTTCTTTCTTTCTTTCTTTCTTTCTTTCTTTCTTTCTTTCTTTCTTTCTTTCTTTCTTTCTTTCTTTCTTTCTTTCTTTCTTTCTTCCTTCCTTCCTTCCTTCCTTCCTTCCTTCCTTCCTTCCTTCCTTCCTTCCTTCCTTCCTTCCTTCCTTCCTTCCTTCCTTCCTTCCTTCCTTCCTTCCTTCCTTTCTTTCTTTCTTTCTTTCTTTCTTTCTTTCTTTCTTTCTTTCTTTCTTTCTTTCTTTCTTTCTTTCTTTCTTTCTTTCTTATTCTTTAGATCTTGACCATGAAAGATGCTTTAATAATGTGAACAAATGTTGCATTGAACCCGAGCAAATGAAAATAAAAAAATAAAAAACCTGCAGGTATAAAATTTCAGATTCTTGCTTTTAAAAGATTATTTTCATTCTATGGACATAAAATGATTTAATCAATTATGTTTGAAAAGCCATTGCCTGTCATACTTGTATTTTTATTTGCCTTACCTATGGTCAAAGGAGTAGAGTAAGTTTCTTTTTCTAAAACCAAATCACTATGAGGCAGGAAATGAAATGAGGAATGGCTTTTCTTTTCAGAGATCAAGTGAGTGGTAATATAAGAAGGATTTGGAGTTTGGATGCTAAGTGAGGAAGCTGTCCAGGCTGGACTCTATAGCAACCTAAGGGTAGGTACAGTGCCAGGTGAGAGGGGGGAGGGGGGTGAAGGAGATGGAATGCCAAGGACTTTGTTTTTCATTTTCTTTTGTGTTCTACATTTTATGCTGAAATTTTTGGCAATCCTACTTCTTCTTCTCTTTGTGCTAATTGGCAAATATTGGAGCATGTCAAATTTAGGACTGACTTTTTCAATGGGAAGCCCAGTATGAGTTCAGCAAGTCAGACAGGTTGGTTAGCAAGGAAAAATACTTTGGAAATAAAGAGATTCTCCACATGGAAGAATCCATTAACAAGCTTTACCACATGAGAGAACAGGTTGAAGTATGTGAACTTTTCTTTTTTTTTTTTTTTTTCTAGATTAAATTTTTTTTTTTTTTTAATTTTTTTTTTTATTTTACAATTATAACATTTTTTGACAGTACATATGCATGGGTAATTTTTTACAACATTATCCCTTGCACTTACTTCTATTCAGATTTTTTCCCTTCCTCTCCCAACCCCCTCCCCCAGATGGCAAGCACTCTTATATATGTTAAATATATTACAGTATAATTTAGATACAATATATGTGTGTAGAACCTAATTTTTTGTTTCACAGGAACAATTGGATTCAGAAGGTAAAAATAACAGTTTACATTCATTTCCCAGTGTTCCTTTTCTGGTTGTAGCTGGTTCTGTCCATCATTAATCAATTGGAATTGGATTAGCTCTTCTCTATGTTGAAGAAATCCACTTCCATCAGCATACATCCTCATACAGTATCATTGTTGAAGTGTATAATGATCTTCTGGTTCTGCTCGTTTCACTCAGCATCAGTTGATGTAAGTCTCTCCAAGCCTCTCTGTATTTCTCCTGTTGGTCATTTCTTATAGAACAATAATATTCCATAACATTCATATACCATAGTTTACCCAACAATTCTCCAATTGATGGACATCCATTCATCTTCCAGCTTCTAGCCACTATGAAAAGGGCTGCCACAAACATTTTGGCACATACAGGACCCTGTCCCTTCTCTAGTAGTTCCTTGGGGTATAAGCCCAGTAGTAGTATGGCTGGATCAAAGGGTATGCACATTTTGATAACTTTTTGGGCATAATTCCAGATTGCTCTCCAGAATGGTTGGATTCTTTCACAACTCCACCAACAATGCATCAGTGTCCCAGTTTTCCCACAGCCCCTCCAACATTCATCGTTATTTGTTCCTGTCATCTTAGCCAATCTGACAGGTGTGTAATGATACCTCAGAGTTGTCTTAATTTGCATTTCTCTGATCAATAGTGATTTGGAACACTCTTTCATATGAGTGGAAATAGTTTTAATTTCATCATCTGAAAATTGTCTGTTCATATCCTTTGACCATTTATCAATTGGAGAATGGCTTGATTTCTTATAAATTAAAGTCAATTCTCTGTATATTTTGGAGATGAGGCCTTTATCAGAACCTTTAACTGTAAAAATTTTTTCCCAATTTGTTACTTCCCTTCTAATCTTGTTTGCATTAGTTTTGTTTGTGCAGAAACTTTTTAATTTGGTGTAATCAAAATGTTCTATTTTGTGATCAATAATGGTCTCTAGTTCTCCCTTGGACACAAACTCCTTCCTCCTCCACAAGTCTGAGAGGTAAACCATCCCATGTTCCTCCAATTTATTTATGATTTCGTTCTTTATGCCTAAATCTTGGACCCATTTTGATCTAATTTTAGTATGTGGTGTTAAATGTGGGTCCATGCCTAGTTTCTGCCATACTAATTTCCAGTTTTCCCAGCAGTTTTTGTCAAATAATGAATTCTTATCCCAAAATTTGGGATCTTTGGGTTTGTCAAAGATTAGATTGCTATTTTTATTCACTATCTTGTCCTGTGAACCTAACCTATGCCACTGATCAACTAGTCTATTTCTTAGCCAATACCAAATGGTTTTGGTGACTGTTGCTTTATAATATAGCTTTAAATCAGGTACACTTAGACCACCTTCCTCTGACTTTTTTTTCATTAGTTCCCTTGCAATTCTCGACCTTTTATTCTTCCATATGAATTTTGTTGTTATTTTTTCTAGGTCATTAAAATAGTTTCTTGGTAGTCTGATTGGTATAGCACTAAATAAATAGATTAGTTTGGGGAGTATTGTCATCTTTATTATATTCGCTCGGCCTATCCAAGAACATTGAATGTCTTTCCAATTATTTAAATCTGACTTTATTTTTGTGGCAAGTGTTTTGTAATTTTGCTCATATAATTCCTGACTCTCCTTTGGTAGATATATTCCCAAATATTTGATACTATCGACTGTTATTTTGAATGGAATTTCTCTTTGTATCTCTTGCTGTTGGATTGTGTTGGTAATGTATAAAAATCCTGAGGATTTATGTGGATTTATTTTGTATCCTGCGACTTTGCTAAAATTCTGAATTATTTCTAATAGCTTTTTAGCAGAGTCTTTGGGGTTCTCTAAGTATACCATCATGTCATCTGCGAAAAGTGACAATTTGATTTCTTCATTTCCTACTCTAATTCCTTGGATCTCTTTCTCGGCTCTTATTGCCAAGGCTAGAGTTTCTAGTACTATATTGAATAGTAATGGTGATAGTGGGCAACCTTGTTTCACTCCTGATCTTACAGGGAAAGGTTCTAGTTTATCACCATTACATATGATGTTTACTGAAGGTTTTAAATATATGCTCCTTATTATTTTAAGGAATAGTCCATTTATTCCTATACTCTCAAGCGTTTTTAGTAGGAATGGATGTTGGATTTTATCAAATGCCTTTTCTGCATCTATTGAGATGATCATATGGTTTTTATTAATTTGATTATTAATATGGTCAATTATACTAATAGTTTTCCTAATATTAAACCAGCCCTGCATTCCTGGTATAAATCCCACTTGGTCATAGTGTATTATCCTGGGGATGATTTTCTGAAGTCTATTTGCTAATATCTTATTTAATATTTTAGCATCAATATTCATTAAGGAAATTGGTCTATAGTTTTCTTTCTCAGTTTTCGATCTACCTGGTTTAGGTATCAGTACCATGTCTGTGTCATAGAAGGAATTTGGTAGGACTCCTTCAATCCCTATTTTTTCAAATAGTTTACATAGCATTGGAGTTAGTTGTTCTTTAAATGTTTGGTAGAATTCACCTGTAAATCCATCTGGTCCTGGGGACTTTTTCTTAGGAAGTTGGTTAATAGCTTGGTCTATTTCTTTTTCTGAGATGGGACTATTTAGACTACTTACTTCTTCCTCTGTTAATCTGGGCAAGCTATATTTTTGAAGGTATTCTTCCATTTCATTTAAGTTATCGAATTTATCAGCATAAAGTTGAGCGAAGTAGCTCCTAACTATTGTTCTAATTTCCTCTTCATTAGTGGTGAGTTCACCCTTTTCATTTTCAAGACTATCAATTTGCTTTTTCTCTTTCCTTTTTTTAATCAGGTTTACTAAGGGTTTGTCTATTTTGTTGGTTTTTTCATAAAACCAACTCTTAGTTTTATTAATTAATTCAATAGTTTTTTTACTTTCAATTTTATTAATCTCACCTTTTATTTTTTGAATTTCAAGTTTTGTGTTTGTCTGGGGGTTTTTAATTTGTTCCTTTTCTAGCAATTTTAGTTGTAAACCCAATTCGTTGGCCCTCTCTTTCTCTACTTTATGCAAGTAGGCCTGTAGAGATATAAAACTTCCCCTAATTACTGCTTTGGCTGTATCCCACACATTTTGGTATGATGTCTCATTATTGTCATTTTCTTGGGTGAAGTTATTAATTATGTCTATGATTTGCTGTTTTACCCAATCATTCTTTAGTATAAGATTATTTAGTTTCCAATTATTTTTTGGTCTATTTTCCCCTGGCTTTTTATTAAATGTTATTTTGATTGCATTATGGTCTGAAAAGGATGTATTTACTATTTCTGCCTTACTGCATTTGATTTTGAGGTTTTTATGCCCTAGTATATGATCAATTTTTGTATAGGTTCCATGAACTGCTGAGAAGAAAGTATATTCCTTTCTGTCTCCATTTAGCTTTCGCCAAAGATCTATCATATCAAACTTTTCTAGTATTCTATTTACCTCTTTGACTTCTTTCTTATTTATTTTGTGGTTTGATTTATCTAATTCTGAGAGTGCAAGGTTGAGATCTCCCGCTATTATAGTTTTGCTATCTATTTCCTCTTGCAGCTCTCTTAATTTCTCTTTTAAGAATTTAGATGCTGCACCACTTGGTGCATACATGTTTAATATTGATACTGCTTCACTATTGATGCTTCCCTTTAGCAGGATATAATGCCCTTCCTTATCTCTTTTAATTAGATCAATTTTTGTTTTTGCTTGATCTGAGATGAGGATGGCTACTCCTGCTTTTTTGGTTTTGCCTGAAGCATAATAGATTCTGCTCCACCCTTTTACTTTTAGTTTGAATGTCTCATCCTGTTTCAGGTGTGTTTCCTGTAAACAACATATAGTAGGATTCTGACTTTTAATCCAGTCTGCTAACTGCTTCCTCTTTATGAGGCAGTTTGCCCCATTCACATTTATGGTTAGAAGGACCAATTCTATATTGCTTGCCATCCTATTAACCCCTGCTTATGCTTTTCCCCTTTCCTTCCCTTTTACCCTCCTATCCAGTATTAAACTGGTAAACACCACTTGCTTTTCACAGCCCTCCCTTTTTAGGATCCCTCCCCCACCTTAAAGATCCTCCCCTTATTTTATCCCTTTTCCTCGAAATTACTGTATTCCCTTCCCCTTAGCTTACTCCTTCCCTTTCACTTTTCAATGAAGTGGAAGAAGTTTCACCATAAATCGAATATGTCTATTGATACACGCTATGTTCATCTCCCTCCTTTCTTTCTCTCAGATATAATAGGTTACCTTTGCCTCTTCATGAGATGTAGTACCACCACTTTATACTTTTTTATGATATAATCTCCTTTCCACCTCTAGTTTCTAAGACAAATTGTACATATGTTCTTTACATATTTTTTTGACAGAAGTATAGTTCTCAAGATTTCTTTTTACCTTTTTTAGAAGTCTCTTGAGTTCTGTATTTGAATATCAAACCTTTTATGTAGGTCTGGTTTTTTCATCAAAAATAGATGGAATTCATTTATTTCGTTAAATGTCCATCTTCTTCCCTGGAAAATGATGCTCATTCTTGCTGGGTAAGTTATTCTTGGCTGCATACCAAGTTCCTTAGCCTTTCGGAATATCATGTTCCAGGCCCTGCGTTCTTTTAATGTGGACGCTGCTAGATCCTGTGTTATCCTTATTGTGGATCCTCCATATCTGAATTGTTTTTTTCTAGCAGCTTCCAATATCTTTTCCTTTGTCTGATGGTTCTTGAACTTGGCCACTATATTTCTTGGCGTTTTGATTTTAGGGTCCCTTTCAGTAGGTGATCAATGAATTTTCTCAATGTCTATTTTACCCTCTCTTTCCAAAACGTCTGGGCAGTTCTCTTTGATAATTTCCTCGAAAATGGTGTCCAAGCTCTTTTTTTCCTCCCATTTTTCAGGGAGTCCGATTATTCTCAAATTGTCTCTCCTGGATCTGTTTTCCAGGTCTGTTGTCTTTCTGG
Source organism: Sminthopsis crassicaudata (assembly GCF_048593235.1). Taxonomy (NCBI): domain Eukaryota; kingdom Metazoa; phylum Chordata; class Mammalia; order Dasyuromorphia; family Dasyuridae; genus Sminthopsis; species Sminthopsis crassicaudata. The sequence continues at coordinate 274,057,805 of NC_133621.1, read as the reverse complement.
TAAGGTACTTGACCGTCTTTTCAATTGTTTCATTTCTCTGGTTTTGCTTGACTCCCTCTTGGTTTCTCCTTGAGTCATTCATTTCTACTTGTTCCAGTCTAATTTTCAATGATGTATTTTCTTCACTCACTTTTTTTATATCTCTTTGTAATTGTCCAATTGAGTTTTTATCTTCTATGGAATTTTTTTCCATTGTATCCATTTTATTTTTTAGAGAGCTGATTTCTTTTTCCAGCTCTCTAATCCTGTTTTCCTTGGAGTTGTTTACCTTTTCCAGCTCACTAATCCTGTTTTCCTTGGAGTTGTTTACCTTTTCCAGATCACTAATCTTGTTTCTCAATGATTTGATTTCTTTATCCATTCTGTCTTTGAGTGCATGGGATGACTTCTCCAGGCTCTCTTGCCAAGCTTCCCTTTCCTTTTCCCATTTCTCTTCCAGCTCTCTTGTGAGAGCCTTTTTGATTTCCTCTATGAGGTTCTTTTGTATTGAGGAGCAGCTTATATCCCTCCCAGGGGATACATCTGGGGACAGTCTGTTCCTAGTCTCCTCAGCATTTGAAGTCTGCTCCCTCTCCACACAGAAGCTGTCAATGGTTAGAGTCCTTTTGAATTTTTTGTTCATTTTGTCAGAGTAGGAATCAAAGAAAACAAACTGACAAGAGAAACAATTGGTCTGTTATGCGGGGGATGGGGCTGGATGGTATTAATGGGCTTCCTCTACAGACTGGGGGTAGGGCAGCAGAGAGCCACTAACAGAACAGCAATGACTGTACTGAGTCTGCGCTCTGAGGCTCCGAGAACGCACCGAGTCAGTCCAGGTGGGGGTTGGGGGTGGCCAGGCTCTGAGAGACGCTGGCTTTCTGGGGTTTTAATCTTCACCTCCGGTGTTTACACCCTCTCCACCGCTCCTGGCTTGCTGCCAAGACGGAGCATCCACACTGGGGCAAAAGCCCTTTCACAGAAACGGCAGAGATCACACCCCTCCCCCTCCGGTCTGAGCTGTGTGAGGTGCCTGTCTTGCTCTGGCTGTCTGCCCTCAGTCTGCGCCCAGTCTGATTGACCCTCCCCCGAACAAACACAGACCTTTTCTGGCGACTTTCAAGGATGTCTTCTCTTGGTGATAATTTGTGGATTTCTTTCTGGGTCAAGCATTAAGTCAGAGGCTTGTCATGAAGTAAGTTCTGAGAGAAAACGAGGAGCTCAAGCAGCTGTCTGCCTCCACGCCGCCATCTTGGCCGGAAGTCTGTATGTGAACTTTTCATCTAAGCTACTGCCATTGGTATTCTGGTTTGAGTTTGCTAATGATATGTTACCTCTATCTTGAATTACCCTCCATTCTTTTGAACTTTTTTAGAGTTTGTGAGTTAGTGAGTTCTTTGGGGATATAAAACAAGATTAAAAATGAAAACACATACATTTAGTGGACTTCCTAAGAATATTCATACACATACTTTGCAAAACCATTCCACAAATATGATTTCCATTCTTGGCTCAAAAGCCACTCCAAAAGAGAAAAGGTAGGTCAAACATAAACTGGAAGAACTGGAAACGTGCATCAAATCAAATCAAGTCAATTAAATACCCACCATTTGCCAGGCACATTACTAAGCACTGGAGCTACAAAGAAAGGCAAACAACTATCTCTGCTTTCAAGGAGCTTACAGTCTAATGACAATGACTACTGATATTTTTTACATATTATAAAAATAATTACTACCACTAATGATAGACTATACAATAATATATTCTGAGAGTTTTTTCTAAATTCTAACTTGCTGTTTTTTAAGAGCAGAAGAATGTAACAATTGCCTTTTCCCTAGCCTCTCAAGTAGGAATGTAAAAAGGATAATATATTATAAAGTCAATTTAATAGAGTGCTTCCACAAGCACCACAAGGTAATTTTGTACCTTTCCTTGAAAGATCTGAGAGAATGAATCAAACAGACATCTTCAAACAAAAAATCCCTTCCACATCATGACTTTCCCAACACAGTTTTAATTTATTGTGGGTCAGCATAAGAAATTAATTGGCAATTTGGGGGAGTATTTGGAAGCTCCAGATAATATATGAAGGCCAGCAGACAACACAGAAAAAGTTTAGAAACTCAAAAATACAAGAAAAAATATTTAAAGCATTGTAAATATCAACTTTATCTTCAACACTATAAAATAATTCATACTTCTTCTTTGATATGAAGGGAAGGCCAGAAACTTTTATATAGATTTCTAAAGCATGAGGGTACCATGCCCTTATCCCTACAATGTGAAAGTGATAACTGTGTTTTGGAGGGCAGGGGCTAAGTGTAAACTGCTAGAACTCCTTTATTTCAACCGGCCTTCCTAAACAGATGATGTAAAATTGCTAACTAAAGCCACAGGTTAATTGTACTAATTATGTTGGGGAATGCAATTAGCAAATAACTATGATCCCTGCCCTTTTGGTCATTAAATTCAAGAAATGTTTTCCTCCTTTTTGGGGGGAAAAGGGGGGTCCACACCCTTGATATCCACATGGAAGGGAATTCCTATTGAAGAAATCCTCCCTACCAATGCCTTCAGGAAGTGTTGGGTATTTTATATAATTAGAGAACTGCTAGCATCACTAAGAGTTTACGTGTCTCTCTTGGGTTCACAGTCAATGGATGTGGGAAGAAGGACTTGAACACAGCTTGCTCTGATATCAAGACTCTTTTTTGCTCCTCCACTCTCTGTCTCTCATTATTCTATTGTCTCTTCCATAAAGTAAAAAAAGATTCTTTTTTTTTTAAAACTGAGGATTAAATCAAAATACAATGTTAACTTTTAATATATATAAATAACCCCCCAAAAAAAAAACCCACTTGCAAATGGTATTCTTTCACTTAATCCTCAAAATAACCCTGTGAGGTAAACACAACAAATTGTATATTCTTTATACAAATAAGGAAATTGAGCTGTGATCATAGCTAGTGTGTCAGAGGCAAAATTTGAATCTTATTATTTTTCCAGAATTCTATCTAATACAGCATGTCAGCCTGTTGGAGTCTCTATCTTTTCTCTACAATGCTTTATTATGTGAGGGTACCTGTTTGCAGATGAATTATTAAGATTCCCCCCTTTTGCAAATGTAACTTACTGAATATATTACACTTTCTTTTTTAAGCTTTTTTATTTTCAAAACATATGCATGGATAATTTTTCAACATTGACTCAGCCTTGTGTGTCAGATTTTTCCCTCCTTTCCTCTACCTTCTTCCCTAGATGGCAAGCAATCCAATATGTGTTATACCTGTTAAAATATATGTTAAATCCAATATATGTAAACATATTTATACAATTCTCTTGTTGCATAAGAAAAATCAGATCAAAAAGGAAAGAAAATAAGTAAAAAAACAAAATGCAAGCGAACAACATCAAACATAGTGAGAATGTTATGTTGTGATTCATATTCAGTTCCCACAGTCCTCTCTCTGGGTGTAGATGGCTCTCTTCATCACAAAATCATTGAAACTGGCATCAATCATCTCAGTGTTGGAAAGAGTCACGTTCATCAGAATTGATCATCGTATAATATTGATGTTGTTATATACAATGATCTCCCGGTTCTGCTCACTTCATTTAGCATCAGTTCACATAAGTCTCTCCAGTCCTCTTTGAAATCATCTTGCTGATCATTTCTTATAGAACAATAATATTCCATAACATTCATATACCATAACCAGTTGGCCATTCTCCAACTGATGGGCATCCACTCAGTTTAAAGTTTCTTGCCACTACAAAAAGGGCTGCCACAAACATTTTTGCCCATGGGGTTCCTTTCCCTCCTTTAAGATTTTGTATCCCAAGATACATGCCAAGTAGAAATACTGCTTGATCAAAGGGAATGAGCAGTTTGATAACTATTTGAGCATAGTTCCAAATTGCTTTCCAGAATGGCTTTCCATTCACACGTCCACCAACAATGTATCAGTGTCCCAGTTTTCCCACATCACCTCCAATATTCTAGATCATCTATCTAATCACAATTATATTTTTCTATGATTTAAAATTGTTATCAAAGACTGTTTTTACACAAATACAAACAAACATTTAACTAGCCAGCTATAAAGAACATAAGTCCATATATACTGTCTATACAAGTCTCCTAATTTATTTATCTAATAACCTCATGAAAAAAACAGAAAAGAGTCCAGTTTGACATAATTTGTTTGTAATATCCCCTTGTTGAATCCAAGTAATCATTTTTTCCTTTCCTTTTGTTTTTATTATGAATATAATCATCAACAAATGCAAACATTTCAATGTATTAAGAGAGGGCATCAATAAAGCTTTTTACTTTTCAAATGATAAACCTAATAGGTAGAATTTATATACACCATAAGGTTTGTAAAGCACTTTACATATGTATCTCAATTGATCTTCACAATAATTCTGTGAGGAAGATGCTGTTATTATTTCAATTTTTACAGACAAGGAAACTGAGTCCATGAGAAATTAAGGGACTTATCAGGACTTTCAGATTACATGACCAATAAGATGGCAGTGTAGACATTTTTTCCAATCCACACTACCTCTCAAACATCTCCAAAACAGAAATTATGTACAAGAGATAAAACAATTTCAGCTGATTCCACAATCTACGACACTAAGAATGCAAAGGAGGTAAAAGTTTTATAAACTAATAACAAAACAGGTAATCTAACCTTTATTACTCATTCAGAACTCTCTGTTCCTCAGATAACTACCAAACCAGGGCAAGGTGGTATAAACTCTCCCTTAGGCTTGCAACTGAACTCAATCAATTCTTTCACCTGTGCTGTGAAAACCAAAAGGCTCTTCCTGATTGACTTAACAGTATGGGAGCTCTCTGCATATCAAAAGAGCTTAGCCAGAGAACTACAGAAGAGAGAGAACTGAAACAAGGTATATATGAGTGGCATTCCACTAACTGTGATGAAAAGATCTCAGTATCTGGCTGTGGGCACTTCTATTTCCCCCCCCCCCCCGAAATCATTTGGAAAAAAAGACCAAGGAAAAAAAAGGGGGAATGAAGTTAGATGGTACAGTGGATGGAGCACCAGCCCTGGAGTCAGAATAACCTGAGTTCAAATCTGGACTCAGATATGTACTAGTGTGTGACCCTAGACAAGTCACTTTACCTTGATTGGAGTGGAGGAGAAGGAGAAGGAGAAGGAGGAAGAAGAGAAGGTAGAAGAGATAGAAGAAGAGGAAGAGGAGGAGAAGGAAGAGAAGTGGAAGAGGTAGAAGAAGAGGAAGAGGTGAAAGAGGTAAAGGAAGAGGATGAGGTGGAAAAGGAGGAGGAGGTGAAGGAATTGGAGAAGGAGGAGGAGGTGGAGGAGGAAAAGGTGGTAGAGGTGATGGTGAATCTGTAACAGTACAATGTTTTTGCTTTTTTGTATTTTTCCTTAATTCATTTCTGATCTATTTTTTTACATGTTCATTTAAAATTCCATTTTAAGAAATCCCTGTTTTATCAATATCTTTGGGTACCCATCCCTTTTCTTTCTAAATGGAATCATTCATGATTATGTGTGTATATATTATTTTTCCCAAACAACCATAATTTCTTTAAGGGAAGAGACTATCTCATTGTTGTCTTTGTATTACCAGTGCCTAGCACAGTGAAGAGTAGGTAGTAGACATTTAATAAATGATTGTTGATTTATTTATTGATCATATCAATGATATCATCCCTCATGAGACATCTTTCCTTTTAAATTATGAAATCATATGTCCTCTATCCTTTTTTTGGTATTTGCTACCCTAAAACCTAACACATCTTTCTAACTATGTTCAGGATTCTCAAACTTGGCTATTAAGAATTCCAAGGTTTTGCTCAAGGTCCCTATTATTCCACTTCAATAATCAGTTTCCCCATGATGGCCACTATGATTCTTTTTGTAGAAATCTGTCTTATCATTTATCTCCTTTACCATCATACATCTTCTGTATGGTATCATTAATTTGTCAGCTGAGCTTACTTTTAGGAGAATCAAGCTTCTAATGGATTTCTGAACATTTTAATTCTGATACCATTATTATATTTTATTACTACCAGTTTTGTGTTCAGAAAGCTTTATCTACATCTTCTGCCTGCTCAGGTGGTTTACCAATTTTCTCTGCCATGCTTCCTCCTTCAGTTTGAAGTATATCTCATTGTCTGGAGTCAGGAAGGTCTAAATTCAAATATGGCCTCAGATGCTTAACAACTGTGTTTCCCTGTGAAAGTCATTTAACTCTGCTTCAATTTCCTCATCTACAAAATGAGCTGGAGAAGGAAATGGCAAACTATTCCAGTATCTTTGCTAAGAAAACCCTAAATGAGATCATAAAGAGTAGGATGTGACTAAAACTACTAAACAACAACATTTGTGTGTGCATACAGATATACACACACATATCACCCTTTCAGAGGATATACACCAACTCATATTTTAAAAGGTTTTGAGTTTGAATCCACTGATATATCATGTCTGTATTTTGAAGACCAGTCTAATTTTAGAATTCATCACTAGATTATTATACAAATGGTAAGTTTTAAGGCACATTAGAAAAATCTCATCTTTTAAGTATTGGAATATTTATCTTTTCAGTTCATCTCCTAAAATAATATAGTACATAAATTTACTAATAAAATGTCAAAGCGATTCTTTGCTTTATCTTTTTCAGTTGTTAAGAGGATATTCCTTGGTCTGGGTTTTCAAGATTTTTGTGACAGGCTTAAGTTCACACCATTCACACCATTCAATATATATCCCCCCCCCCCCATATTTCCTTCTTAAAGGAGATATAAACTCTTCTTCTCCATTTATATTTATCTAGCCTGGGGCCCTATTTTTTTTTCATTTCTCTCCCTCCACCCCAAATAGTAAGTCAGGTTGACAGTACTCTGCACAGATGGTGCTAGATAGTTAGAAAGAGAAATCCAGGAGGGCTTCATACCAACATTCCATTCTTTTTAAATTCTATGTCAGCATTCTTCAACAACCCTTATGAGCATTACTCCTGCATTGTCTACCATCTGTTATCAGCAAGAGAGGACAGTATTTCAGAATACTGCTCCAGAAAAGGGGTTTGGGGCTCAAATAAACCCCATCCCTTCCAGGTAGTGAATTTAAGAATTTTCTTAGCAAGTGAACAATAAATCAGTTGCACTCATTCAATAAAACAGCCATGGCTTTCCAAAGCAAGGCATGAGGTTGCTATAGTAAAATAAATAATAAAGAAAGAGAATAAACATTTATATATTGCCTACATTTCATGTAATGTGCTAATAACTACAAATTATCTTATTTGATCTCATAATAATCTTAAGAAGTAGGCACTATTATTATCCCTATTTTATAGGTGAGTAAAATAAGGCAAAGTCTAAGTGACTTCTCCAAGATCACATAGTTATTAAGTGTCTGAGTCCAAATTTGAATTCAGATCTTTCTGACTCCAGACTTTATCCATTGTGCCATCCAGCTTTAGTCTCCACATTTAGTCTTCACCTCATGATGTCATTGTTCTTCTTTAAGGAGGAAGGACAAGAAGAAAACAATAGTTTATTATAGGGATTATTCTCAAAACTTTTCCAACAGGGCAAAACCTGCCAAAGCTTTTCCTCAGTTGACTTAACCATTCAGTATTCAATGTCACCAAGATGAAATATTAGGATGTGTCTTTGTAGATGATGACCTGTAGCGAGCTGTCGTCTCTAGAAGCTGCCGGATCACTCTCTGGGAAGAGATCTGCTGTGTCTTCTACTCAAATCTCTCCGACTGATTCTTCTTCCTGTAACGAACCGTTGTCTCCAGGCAGTTGCTGTTAACTCTTGTCCAGAGAAGTGACTTCCCTTCCTGCAGGGAGCCCCGTCAAGCCTGATGCAATGCAGAGTCTTTTTTTTATCTCTGGGAGTCCTCTCTTTTATTCTCCCAGAGAATGGGCGTGGGATAATGCAAGGGCTTCTGGGAAGAACCACCTCAGCCAATGAGCCTGCTCCTTCCATCAAGTCAACCTGAGTTCTCACCTTGTAATTGTCCAACCTGAATTCTCACCTTGTCACTATCCAGACAACCCGAGTTCTCACTTAGTAATCCTAACATCTCCCCCTTTCTTTTGATTTAGAACATAGGACAGTCATGACCTTGAAACATAAATCCATCAATATGGGAAGTATTACAGATAATTACAGAAATGACCTTGAAACATAAATCCATCAATATGGGAAGTATTACAGATAATTACATAAATTACATAAGCACATAGTAACATAGTAACGTAACACATGCTAGAAGTATATAACATAATCATAAATTGAAAATTTATAAATGTCCATAAGTCCATTGTCCATTAGTCTCATCTTGTGTGAGGAAGTCCAATGATTCCTGCTCTTTCGGTGTAAGATGTTTCTTAGATCTTCTCCTTTATTTTGAGGTCTTTCTCTTTTTCTGTCTCTCTCTGATGGACAAGGTGAATATGACTCGTTGGCACCCATCTGATTCCTTCTCCTGCTGAAGAAATACAAGCAAACCCTCTCCCCCAGGCAGTTAACCTATCTAATTTCCTTCTATTTACCACTTTCTAAATCTCTTTTCATCATCTGGCGATTATCTAAGGACAGTGGAGCTGCTCGCACTGGACACTGCCCTTCTGGTGGGTTATAAAACCTGTCTGCCGGAGCCAGTGCATCTTTGTCAAAAATTAGAAAATTAATGGTATAGAGAACTAAATTTAGAAGTTCTCTAGGGTTACCTGTGGCTCCCCCTTTCTTTTGTTTTTGGAGGAGTGTCTTAATATCTCTGTTTCTTCTCTCTACTATTGCCTGCCCTTGAGGATTAAAGGGTATGCCCGTGGTATGTAAAATCTTATACTGTGCACAAAAGTGTGTAAAATGTTTGGACGTATATGCAGGTCCATTGTCTGTTTTTATTGCTTGTGGCACACCCATAATTGCAAAAGCTTGTATAAGGAATTCAGTGACCACTCGGGCTGTCTCTTTTGCTGCTGGCATTGCAAATGTGAATCCTGAAAAGGTGTCTACCACTACATGGGTAAAAGATAGACGACCAAAAGATTTATAATGGGTCACATCCATTTGCCAGATTTCATTGGGTCTCAAACCACGAGGATTCTTCCCTGGAGGGAGTGTAGGAGCATGGAAAGGAAGACAAGCTGTACAGCTTTTTACTATGCTCCTAGCTTCCTCTCTTGTGATTCCAAATTGTAAACGTAAAGCTCGAGCAGCCTGATGATATTTAGAATGAGATTCTTGTGCTTCCTGAAATAAAGGACTACTGGCTAACATGGTTAGAAGGCTATCTGCCTTTGAATTTCCATCAAAAATGGGACCTGGAAGTCCACTATGTGAGTGGACATGCAAGATATAAATCTTGCCTGGATGTTTTCTCACTTGCTCTTGAAGTTCCTTAAAGAGCTGATAAATATTAGAGGCTGCAAATTTTATTTGGGCTGTGGCAATTCTTTGTACTACACCTACTGAATAGGCTGAATCAGTAATTATATTTACGTCTCCTGGATAATAAGTAAGAGCTAGCATGATAGCAAATAATTCATTCTGTTGAGTGGATTGAAAAGGAGTCCTGATTACTCTCTTTATGGTTAAATCATGAGAGTATATGGCACAAATATTTTCTTTGGAGGCATCTGTAAAGATTGTTGGTCCTTTAAGAGGAACCTTAGAAACCTTTTCTTCAAAAATCCATCGCCAATTATGTAGTAGCCGGGTAATCTTTAATGGAGATCCATGTGCAAAATTTGGAGCGGTGGCCAATAAAATTTGCCATTCTGGGATGGTCTCACAGCATACATTAATCTGTCACTATCCAGACAACCCGAGTTCTCACTTAGTAATCCTAACAATGACCAGTCTAGTAAGCCTATCATAAAAAGAAAACTACTCTAGCTCTTCTGATCAATCCATGCTGGTTGGTAGTAATCACTATTTGATTTTCTAGGTTCTCAACATCCACCTCTTTAATAAAATGTTAGAATTTTGTAAAGAATTGAAATCAAGTTTAAATCAAATATACTTCAATGGTTTTCTTAAAATTTAATTATCATTCTTCTGATATTTCCTCTACACATACTCTACTTTTGAGCCAAACTGAACAAGTCAACTTACCATTTCACGTCTCTGCTTTTACATTGACTATCCCTCATAACTAAAAAATGACTTTTAGAATCCTTAGCTTCTTTCAAAAATCAGTTTCTATCCTATCTCCTCTGTGAAGGCTTCCTTACTCCTCTGGTTATAAATGCTTTCTTCCTTCCCAAATTACTGTGAGTTTACTTATTTTTTGCACATGACAGCCAGTAGAATGTAAGCTCCTTAAGAATAGGGATTATCTCACTTTCATATTTTTATCCAGTGTTTTGCTGATAAATGTTTAATGATCAGACCTCTGAAATATATGCATGACACATTTTTAAGTTTACTCTGCATCATTGACATTTTCTCTACCACTTTTTAAACTCTATATAATTAAAAACAAAACAAACAACAACAAATCAAGCCCTGATTTGTAAGATTTGCCAATTTCTCTAGTATAAATTCTCACACTAACTAGTTTAAGCTGGCTTTAGCATGCTTATTTATCTCCAGTGGTATTTGGCAAGTGCTTAATAAATGCTCATTATCGAGCATTTATTGTCTCACCATCACCACTAGAAGAATGTAAGCTTTTTGAAAAGGAATGGGTTTTGTATGGTTTTGTATCCTTGATGTCTTATACATAGCAGGTATTCAGGAATTATTTACTTTGCACGTGATACTTTTGTCTAGTTACTATTATTATTGAGAAATGAATCTATTGCTACTCTGGGTCATGATGTTTGATATTCAACAACCTATGAGAATATTTGGCAAACAGGGAAACATCACATTAAGAAAGGTAGATTTCCCAGAGTGAGGCAGATTCATTGTACTCCAGGTGTGCTGATTCCTGAAATTTCCTTAAGAAGAATTTATCCTAAGGAGAGCTATCTTTATAATTTTTCCTAACTATCAAAGCTATTTAAAAATGGAATACTGTATAGTCTCAAATAGTTTTCCTTCTCTTCAAGGTTTCAGGTGAAGACTAGATGACCACTTATAGTATAAGGAAGTATATGTATGGATTGAACGAGGTGATCTCTGAGATTCATTGCAACTCTGAACTGTTTGAACAAGTCTGTATCTTATTGGTGAAGGGTAGTTTAAAAAAATCAGTTCTATCACTAGAGGAAACTGTGGCTTTGAAATATTAGAGTAATACTGATTAAATAACTCATGAAAAACATCCGGTCTCCCAAAACAATTTTCGTTTGTTATTTCTACAATTTCTTTGGACTCAAGTCTCTTTTCTCAGGAAAAATGACTTGGAAACTTATTAAAAGTCAGGGCCAGATCCAAGTGAAATCTCCTGAGTATCACTTCTCCTACAAGTGGAAATTCAACTCTCATTTTCAACATTTTAAACTATTCTTTATGATTAAAAGCCAATGACTTGTGTGTGAGGATTGCCAACTTCTTTTGCTACTCAGTTATCATAAAATATGATAACAGAGAAAAATGAACTAGTTAAGTTCTTAATACAAATGAAACTTATAGTTATAATTCTTGTAAATCATTAATGTTAAGAAGAAGTCCATGGGCTGTTCTGGCAATAACTTAGGTAACCTTTTATTGGGAGATTTGCAAACTTATTAGATCTTTAACTAATCCTAAATTCTTATCAGGTATTTGGGTCATCTGGTAACATTTGCTTTCTTTTAAATGTGAGGCCTTTAATTTTTATTTATTTTTTTAAAATTACTTTTTATAATTATAACATTTTCTTTGACAGTACATATTCATAGGTAATTTTTTTTTACAACATTATCCCTGTACTCCCTTCTGTTCCAAAATTTTCCCCTCCTTCCCTCCACCCCCTCCCCTAGATGGCAGACATTCCCATACATATTAAATATCTTATAGTATATCCTAGGTACAATATACATGTGCAGAACTGAATTTTGTTGTTGTTGTTGTTGCAAAGGAAGGATTGTATTTGGAAGCTAAAAATAATCTGGGAAGAAAAACAAAACAAAACAAAACAAAACAGTGCTCACAGTTTACACTCATTTCCCAGTGTTCCTTTTCTGGATGTAGCTGATTCTGTCCATCATTGATCAATTGGAATTGGATTAGCTCTTCTTTATGTTGAAGATATCCACTTCCATCAGAATACATCCTCGTACAGTATCATTGTTGAAGTGTATAATGATCCCCTAGTTCTACTCGTTTCACTTAACATCAGTTGATATAAGTCTCTCCAAGCCTCTCTGTATTTCTCCTGTTGGTCATTTCTTACAGAACAATAATATTCCATAACATTCATATACCATAATTTACCCAACCATTCTCCAATTGATGGACATCCATTCATTTTCCAGTTTCTAGCCACTACAAAAAGAGCTGCCACAAACATTTTGGCACATACAGGTCCCTTTCCCTTCTTTAGTATTACCTTGGGATATAAGCCCAGGAGTAGCACTGCTGGGTCAAAGGGTATGCACAGTTTGATAACTTTTTGGGCATAATTAGGTCTTTAATTTTTAGAGGCAGTATAGCTCTGAAGTTTAAAAAAACCTGAATTCAAATGCTGACTCTGATACTTAAAATATTTATGTAACTTTTTTGTGGACTTCACCTACCCAAGATTCAATTTCTTCATCTGTAAAATTGGGAGGGTTTGGACTAAAAGTCTGTCCCTTCTAGTCCTTGTTCTATGATCTTATAACCTCCTGCCCTGATGGAGATTAATAGAATATATGGGCTCTCTGGAACTTCCAGATTAAACTATGATAATTAATAGTTTATATAAGAGAGATAGAGAATAATCTTGAAAATTGTTGTTGTTAAGTGATTTCTTCCATGTTCAATTCTCCATGATCCCATTTGGGTTTTCTTGGCAAAGATACTTGGAGAGATTTGCTATTTCCTCCTCCAGCTCATTTTACAGATGAGGAAACTGAAGTAAACAGAGTTAAGTAACTTTCCCAGGATCACACAGCTAGGAAGACTGATCTGGATTTGAACTCAGGTCCTCCTGACTCCAGGCCTAGCACCATGCCACCTAGCTGCCCCAATCTTCAAAATAATTTCAACCAGAACTTCAATCATCAAAAATTTCTGCAAACATTTGAAACACATGTTGACTTGATTCTGGTTTATATACATCATTGCTACAAACTTACTCACTGTATATTCTAACAGATAATATTTGATATAATGTAACATTATGGGGCTATTAATTTCAATATTTTGAGGGAACCATGATTATATTATGGAGGTCACACCTTCCACCTTTGAAGATGGCTATTCATTTGAAAAATGGGTTTTAAAATCACCCTCCACCCCCAAGAAACTGTAGTCCAGATCTAGGAAATTTTTCCACAAATGATGTCTCCTACAGAAATATATTCAGCTCATTTTTCCCGCTCTTGATTAATTTTGGCTTAGAATGCAAGAGTAACTCAGCTGATCTTTAATGAAGAACAAGGTTGTTAAATATGGAAGCTGGAATCAAAATTGGCTGCTTTTCGCATTCCAAATTTTAAGAAACAAATGCCACTCGTGTTCTCTATTCATCCACATGCAAAATGTAACAAATGTTCTTGTGATAATTGCCACCTTCTTTTATTTATAGGAAACCTGCAACTTTGTGAATAAGGAAACTGCATCTACCATGTCACTTTCCTTTAAATATAGTAATAATTATTGCTAAAAACTGGTTGTTAAATTTTGAAAGTTGATGGCAATAATAGATAGGGATGCCATTTATTTTTTAAAAATAGAAATAAAACAGTACCCTAAGAGCCTTTGTATATGATCATTGCTCTGATGTATTCAGCCCATAATTTCCTGTGTCAGAAGTACACATCCATTCACTTGTCTGTACTACTTACATTATGAATTAAATGTTATTCAGTTTAAGGAACAAAGAATAGTGTTTGAATGAACAGACATTTGCCTAGAATGCTAAATTTTATTTTAAATTCAGTCAAATCATTTCCAGTCCCTATATTTTATGACATTTATTTTAACCTTTGAGGTTTTTACTTGAATTGTAGCTATTAAGATACCTAATATTCATGTAAAATTATTTGATTGCACTTCTTGCAAGCATCCTAAATTGAAGCCCAGTGCAAAAAATAATCTTTTTAAAATACAAATGTTTGGGTGATGTCATATGGGTCACAAATTTGGGGACATTATAGTCTGCCCAGATTTATAATTGTGGGTGACCCAAAGGGTAATAGAAGGATAGATGTTGCATTGTAAGGAAGCTGCAGCAGATTTCCAAAAATAATTACTTTGGAAAAAGAAGAGATGGGAAATAGCTTCAAGGAAATGTACGATCAGAAAATGATGGTAAGAATGATAAACTCTACTGAGATATACAGTAAACTTAAAAAAAAACACAAAGAAAACCCAAAGCCCAATCCTAGAAAATTACACAGAATTTCACAGTATGAGAGGGAAGGTATAGGTGACAATATTTATCTAACCCTACAATAGAGAGTAATATTATTTGCAATGAAGGTTGTAAGCACAATATAGTGTAATGATTCTCAGGTCTCACTACCTCACAGCAAGATCAGCTCCATCTCTCTCTTAGGGGTCAAGGAGGACACCTTCAGAATTGGAGTATTTCTATTCTAATGTCATCAAACTCAAGCTTTTATTCCAGGGTGTTGCCCTCACTGATTGCACCTAGTGATTGGTGCCCCATTTCTCTTTAATTAACTTTAATTACCTTTTACAAGGAGACTGATTATAAAGGAGGTAAAGGTAGTCTGCTTAGGGGCACAATGAAGTCCAAATAATAAGAAAAGTAATATAGGAAATGGGGAATGGGGAAAAGATCACCTAGACTCACCCTTAAATGGAGTCCCCAGAACATTTTTCTCCACCCACTCCAGTTCAGAATTGATGTAGATTATATTTATAGAGAGCATTCACCTCACCAAGTTCACTGTGAACATGGCAAATTAGGTTGATGAGTTTCTCTACTACCAACAGTCTTTCCTTGGGGCTTTGCTACTGGCTAAAAACTGAGCATGGAGTCTGCTTCCAGACCTAATGACTTATTCTACTGACCCACAAAGTTCACAAAGTCTTAGCCATCTCCAATCTTTTTCACTTAGGATAGGAAAGGACAAATACAGGGAAGCAAAGAAAAGAATTTTATATTCAGAGACCAAACTGTGCTCTTGGATGAGATTAATTACAATAATATTAAACAATAAAACAATATTAACATTAATATTAATATTAATAAACAATAGCACTTTTATAGCACCTACAATGTGTCAGGTACTATAAAAGCGCTTTATAAACATTACTTCATATAATTAAAACTCACAACAACCCTGAGAAGGAGGTGCTATTATTATTCTCATTTTACAGATGAGGAAACTAAGGCAGATTAAGTGACTTGCCCAGGCTCACTTAATTTACAGCTAGTAAATGTCTAAGACCTGATTGGAACTTATGGCTTCCTGACTCCAGGTCCAGCACTATCCATTGTATTGTTTTCCTTCACATCATTGTCTCTTATCTGAACATTAGTTAGACAAGAATGATCAGCCAAGAATCAGACCTTGGCTAAGTAATGACCTTTAAATAGGTCCTAGTTTTAGCTCCATAGCTAATCAAAAAGACTCCTCTTCATCAAATGGTTAGCAGTCAAGAACCAATTATAAAATATCGGTGCAGGTTCCCAAGTCCTTATGAAGAATTACATTAGTTCAACACGGGACATACTCCTAAGACCAGTTTCTCATTTTAATAGCCAATACAATTGAAAAGAAAATGAGCCTGATGAGACAGAACCATATTTAGGAATTCTTAGTGTTAGTTATTAGTGGTGGAGAGAGGGGGCCAGATTTGGTAAAGACACACCTTAAGAAAGGAATACCCCAGTGACAGGACATTTGGATTGGTAGACTGGAGGTAATAGTATTACTGTATATCAGGCCAATAGAAGACCATGGATGAGGCAACAATGCTTACCAGTAGGAGAAAACATACTTCATCCCAAATTTTAATACCCTATGGCAAAGTCCTAGTTGCACATGGCTATTACAACTTTGTATCTGTTCTAAAAATGTGTTATTAAAATGGGAACAACAAATAGTTGTAAAATTGGAGGAATTATTTGTCATTTCTTTAGAAAAATTCATATCATAAATGACAGAGCTATCATATTATATTTTATTATTCAATGTACTTACAGCATGACAAAGTACCAATAGCACTTAGGAACATGAGGTCAAAAAGAGTAGAGGATTTGGATAAATTATATGAAAATGAAATTTATACTGTAAGCAAAAAAAAAAAAAGAGAGAGAGATTTACTGTAAATACTATTAAGCTTCCATAAAAATAATTAAACTTATTTTGTGTCTATTCATAATGAACTTTTATGTATAAAATATAATTATTCCTTTTCAATTATTACTTCTAAGTTTCCATAAATATCTGGATGTTCTTCTGTTCACTACCAATTATTTTTCTTCATATGTATGGGTATATATGTAAATTTTCCCCAGATTTCTTTATATATTTATTTTTATATATTTTAATAACATTATTTTCTCATTGGTGTTCCCAGAGAATTAGTACCTATGGTGTGAGAGTTTTGCTAAGCCCTTTTCAGAGCTGCTCATGTACCTTTGGTGTTTATCTGTCACACAACTCTCACCTTTGACTCTAAGAAGCATACAACAGAGATCATAACTCAGTAAAACTGTCTTTGCAGACAGGCTAAAATAGGTTGAAGGTAACTGAAAGGTCTTGAGTTAGGGGGAAATTTACCCCAAGCCTGCAAGATTTTTCCTCAAGGAATGAAAACAATTTGTTCCAATGGCCATGAAGATGGCTAAAGCAAACTCTGTGAAGCACTTCAAGTCAGACATCAAAGATGCCAAGATCGTCCACTGCATCCTTGGCCATCACCAGTCTTCTCAATTTTTGTCCCACCAGTGATTCTGGAAGATTTCAGTAACTCTGGAAGAAAGAATGAGGATGATGACTTTGTCCACTTAAATCCAATTCTTGCACAAGGCAAGACAGTATTCATGATGTCATGGGTCTTCTTCAAAACAACCTTTTCCCATAATATTATTGGACCACAATCATTCAAGCATTTCCCCACTGCTTGCATTTTGGTTGCTGACAAATATGTAACAAATGGCTTTTTGGGGGAGTGAGGGGATTGCAAAATACATTTTCAAATTTAATCTGTATTATTAACATATTCTCCATCACTTTTTTACATCCAGACAACCAACAAAATAAGAAATTTTTAGCAATCATTTTTACAAGACTTTCAGTTCTGTTTTTCTTCCTCCTCTGCCTTCTTCCAAAAACGGTAGGCATTTTGATATAGTTTATACATCTACTATCATGTAAGACATATTTCCATATGAATCATAGTTATGAAAGAAGAAACAGATCAAAAAGAAGAAGAAACCACAAGAAAGTATAAAGTAGAAAAAACTATTCTTTGATCTTTATAGTCTATCAGTTCTGTATTTAGTTATAAATAGTATTTTCCATCATAACTTTTTTTTGTATTTGTCTTGGATCATTGCATTACTGAGAAAAGCTGAATAAATCATAGTTGATCATTACACAATGTTGCAGATACAGTGTATGATATTTTCTTGGTTTGCTCATTTCACTTTGTATCAGTTTGTACAATTCTTTCCAACTTTTTCTAAAATTAGTTTATTCATCATTTCTTATTGCTTAATAGTATTCCATTACATTTATATAACCATCCATGCAATGTTAAAAGAAATGAAAAAAGGATTTTGTCATGAATGCTATACCCTCTGTGAAATATTTAAGGAAAGACAAGGATAGAAATTGCACAGGATAAGGTATGGATGCATTATTATCTGCAATGGAGATAGAAGGATCTCTTTAGAGAGATCATGGATCCATCTAATGATCAATGAATCAGAAATAGAGTTGTGGTCTTGTATTCCTTTAAGACCACTGTTTTCAGGGGTTTTTTTGGTTTGCTTATTTTTTGTTTTTTTTTTTTTTTCCAAATTTATTTTATTAAAGAAACAGAATAAGAAAAAACAAGAGAACATTGCCATGTGCCCAGCAGAACATCAGGATTCAAAATATATAACAATAAATATCAGTTCAAGAAAAAAATATATATATATATTAGTAGAAGAAATTATATTCATAAGTGTCCATCTTTACTTTCTTATAAATTACTCGTTTATTCTCTGCTGCACACCTGTTTTTACTTTATTCTTTTTTCTCCCTTTCATCCTCCCACACTACCCCCAAGCAGGTTATAGTTAAGAAAGAATTTATATATGCATATGTAGATATGTATATACATATACATATACAAAAAGCATACCCCACACATAGACACATACAAATCTTTCCTATCCCTAATGATCCTTTGCATTAATTCTGCTCCTCATTTGCACCCATAGGTCCCTCCCTTGTCTTCTTCTCTTATCCTTTGCTTCCCTGTCCGTCCATCCCTCCCTCCATATTTCTTTGGAGGGTGCTACATTTTTCATAATATATGTAGTGTTGTCTATTTAACCCTTCCCAATGTGAGTAGAACCATGACACAATAATGCAAGAAATAATTTTTAAAAATTGTCCTGAAGTGATAGAACATGAGGAGAAAGTAGGAACTTACTAGAAAATTCTTTCTCTGCACTTCATTTGTATGACATAATTACTATTTTACCTTAACTCTGCCCCAGTCTTTCTTTTGAGTTGTTGTATTGTTAATGTCAATCTTAAACATATTATTAATTCCCCATGTTAAAAAAACATAAACAATTTAACCATGTTGAATTCCTTGAAACTGATCTTTGATATCGACTCTTATATGTTAAATTTTCTAGTAAGTTCAGATTTGGTTGATAGAAAGTCCTGAAAATCTGCAAGTTCATTGACTGTTCATTTTTTCTCATTCAATATTACAGATAATTTTGCTGGTTATGATATTTTTTGGCTGTAGTTCTAGTTCTTTTCATTGTCGGCAGATATGGTTCCAGGACCTCTGGTCTTTTATTGTGCCTGCTGGTAAGTCCTGTACAATTCCATTGTAGTTCCAGCATATTTGAATTGTTTTTTTCTTGTTTCTTGCAAAATGTTCTCTTTGATCTGGGGATTTCGAAATTTGGCAATATTATTTCTGTGGATTTTTTTTTTCTATTCCTACTTTCCCCTCATGTTCTATCACTCCAGGACAATTTTTAAAAATTATTTCTTGCATTATTGTGTCATGGTCCTTTTTTTTTTTTTTTTTTTTTTTTTTTTTTTTTTTTTTGCTCACAACTTCCTGGCAGTCCAATTATTCTTATATTTTCTCTTTCTGGTCTGTTCTCCAGATGTGTCATTTTTCTTATATAATTCTATTCTACTTTTTCATTCTTTATAGTGTTTTGTTATTTCTTGGTTTCTCATAGCTTCACTGCCTTCCCCTTGCCCAATTCTAATTTTCAAAGAGTTATTTTCATCTTTGAGACTCTGAATCTCCTTTTCTAATTGGTTATTTTTTTTCATAATCTTGTTTTTCTTGGATTTTTTTTTGGTAGTTTTTTTCCTCAATGTCTCTCATTTGACTTCTAAATTCTTTCTTTCTTTTTTGAGTTCTTTTATAAATTCTCTTTGGAAAGAGAGTCATTTCATGTTACTCTTTGGGGTAGAAGCTTTTTTTACTCCAGTGTCCTCTTCTGAAGATGAACCCCATTCTGCTCTGTTCCCATAGTATGTTTCTATGGTAGAGTTCTTTCTTCTTTGCCCACTCTTTTCCCCCCTAATAACAGGAATTAGTGTAAGCATTTCTAATCCTGTGGGAGAGGGAGATGGTATCTCTAGCTTTACTTCAGTTTTTTCCTCTGACTAGAAAACCCAAATCAAAAGTTTCCCCTCTCCAGCAAGTGCCCACAGCCAGCAATGTCCCTGCCCCCTGCCTCTGCCCTCATCAAGTCCTGGTTCCTACTCACCCAGGGCCATATCTCAGAGCACAGCTGGGGTTAGCATTCCCAATCAGCCCAAGTTCATTGTCTTCCCAGACTCAGACCCAGACTCCTCACATTGTCCAAGAAGTTAAAGTTTTTGTGGTTTCTGCCCAGGCTCCAGCCACAATCAATTAACCCTGAGAGATCCCCACTTGAAGTTTCTGAAAGCTAGCTGGAGATTTTTGCACTTCATACAGATTGCTCCTCAGTGGACAACTTCAGATCTTCTGGAGCTTTATCAGGAGGACCCCTGTTTTACCCTAAATCTTCTTGATTTTCCCCTAGTCTATATTCATCCTGAGGTGCAAAATTGTTCTATTTGTGGCAGAAATCAGGAGAGCTTAAAATTTAGCAACTCATTCCACCATTTTCCCAGAATCCTCTTCCCTCCCCCCAATGAAAGCCACTGTTTTAACTGACCATCATAATGGCTATGTATAGAGGTACCAATTAACAGACAATTCTATGCATAACACATTTTTCCCCTCCAACCATACTGAAAATTCTTGGAGGATCACATTCATGTCTTATACATCTTTATCTATTTTCCTGTCATCTCTTTCCATTTCATTACTGATCACAATACCCTGAATAAAGGGGGTATTCTATCCTGTTCATTGTTTGGATGGCTATTGGTCGGTCAAATTTGACTAATTCATCAAATATCTGACAAACTATTTGTAATTGATTGACTCTAATAGCAAAGTTTTGAAAATACAACATTTACAGAATAAGGGGATAATGTCCTCAGGCACATCTGCTTCCTGATCCAGGAACCTATTTTCCAAATTCAGGACATCTTTATGTATGTTGCTAATATCCATCTCTTCCACAGGTCCTGATTCATGGACATCCTCAATTGCCTCCTGAATTAAATTTGTCGTTGGTCAATTTTTCAGTTGTGTTTGACTATTCATGATCCTCCTTGGGTTTTTTTTTTTTTTTTGTAGAAAACCTGGAGTGGCTTGCCATTTCCTTCTCCAGGTCATTTTGCAGAAAAGAAAACTAAAGCAAAGAGGGTTAAGTGACTTGCTCAAAGTCACACAGCTAGTAAGTGTCTGGGGCCATGAACTCAGGAAGATGACTCCTCCTGACTCCAAGCCTAGCACTCTATCCTCTGTGCCACCTAGCTGTTACTTTAGATACTTCTTTCCTTTTCTCTTAAAATCTTTTATTTCTACTTCATAAATGAGCAATGCGATAAAAATGGATGGGGGCTAAAAGTACCAGCTCCATTCCACCCAGGAATATATAGGGAATATTCCATTTTGCATACAATATTTTTTCTTGAGTAAAAAAATTGTAGACCAGGAGTCAATCCCTCAATCAATAAGCATTTAAGCTCTAAATATGAACTAAGCACTGTGATATGCATTGGACTGGGAAAGGATTGAATTGAATGGTCTAGGAGCTGTTAGTGTAACTTATTTTCATTCACATCATAAATCAAGGTTGTAGAAAATAGGACTGGCACCAATCTTGTTTCATTCTTTATAGGTACCAGTTATATCTCATATGCCCAGTCTCAATTTGAGAGACTAAAACATTAATATGAAGCATTTCTAAAAAAAAAAAAAAAAAAAAAAAAAAAAAAAAAAAAAAACAACCTGATGGACCGAGAATAATGAGAAAGGGCAGAATTCTCACACCAACAGATTTTGATAGAGTATTTAGTCTAGAGCTTGCCAAAAAAGGCATAAATTTTAAGGCTGATCATTGTTTATAGCCATAATGAAAACTGAAATAACCACCAGAGTTATCATTGAAAATCCTACTTCTGATAACCACACCCTTTGGCCACTTTCCTTATATTTGTAAGAACACAATAGAGCATATTGTTACTTAAAAGGAAATGAAAAATCTGTTTCAGTTCTTTGCCAAAGCAAAGAAAAAAGTACAAAATTTGATGATAATCTGTACTTGGGAATTCTTCAACCAGAGTTTCTTTTTGAAAGATAGAATCATTTCATTCAACATAATAAACATTTATTGAAAACCTAATATGGGTAAGATAATACAGTGATAAGAGTATTTTCCCCATGAGCAACAATAACCATTTTTTCCTTTGTAAATAAAGATAGAACCATTTTTATTTTTCACCACCAATAGGCTATGTGCCTTAAGTTAGTCACTTTTCTTAAAATGTGAATGAATGTTCACTTATTTACCTCCATTCTCTTATCTAATCACTGTATGTGACCAAAGGCTAGCTGAGGTTAGGATTATGAACTATAACCATAGAACAAGATAAAGGTAAATGGCCCACCTGGAAACCCAACCCCTGGCCTGGGATTCATGACTAGAGTTTGTTAATCAATCCTCCTTGAGGTATGTGAGGATAGTTAATAATTATCTTTATTGTGCTATATTTACTCTCCTCTCAAAAAGACTGATGTCTTCCATGAAGCATTTTGTGCTTCCTCTTCTTCCCCCAAATCGAAAGTAATCTCATCCAGCTCTCTATTCCCACAGAATATTGTTTTCCGTTTTTCTTTGACACTTATTGGGCATTTTATTTCAGTATTTCAGAATCTATAACTTGATTGGTAAGATGACTCCTATCAATTTGATAGATGGATCTTAATGGTAGCCATGACCAAAATCCTAATGGGTTCATATTCAATGTCTTCCATTTGGCAAGACATCCCAGAATTTCTGTTCTCTTGATATAATTTTGGACAATCTGCATAACTAATGAGGAGTCAATGGAAAAACCAGGAATAGAATAATAGATAAAGAGCTGATCTCAGAGTCAAGACCTGAGTTCAGGACTCACCTCTGATTCATTTTGGTTGGGTAAGTTACTGGATCTCTCAGTGACTCTGGACCAGTCTCTAAGATGATAAATGGCAGAACAATTCCTAATCCTAAATTGGTTTTTTTAAAAAATAAAGAAAGAAAAAAGAAGCTTCTTTCAGTAATGAAATTACAGGTCTTGTTCAAAAATTAAAAAAAAAAAAGTAGGGTTTCAGTAAAATTATTGTCATATGTGCCTTAACTATCTTACTAGATTGTCAGATCTCTAATGTCAAGAACTAATTTTTTTGTATTGCCCAAAATATTTTCCACAATAAAAATTTACAAAATCACACTCAGAAAACCTATTTTCAGTAGCATCCAAAGAGCTTACAAAACCCTTTCCTTCTCTCCTCAGAGCCCTCTCCCTCAACCTCATAGGTGAACTTTTGATCCTAACTATCTCATCACTCTCCTTTTCTCAGAAGTGTGCTAGAGTCAACTCTACCAATGTGGGCGAAGTGTTTGCTAAATTTTCAATGTGAGCATTTACAACTCAGAAGCACTACATAGATTACTTGATTTATTGTTTTATTGGTTATCTGGCTTTAAGAAAGTGATGGAGAAAGTGCTAATGATAATTATACTTAGAAGTGTGTCTTAGCTACATCCTCTTCCCACATAGTTATTAAACATTTACTGCCACACCTCTAGTTTTCCTTTTTTTTTTCTTTTTAGTATTCTTTTATATATTGGCATATGAAGTAAAAATGTAAGTTTCTTGAGGACAGGGACTGTCTTGCTCATTTGTATTTGTGTCCTCAGAGCTTAGCACAATGTCTGGTACATAGTAATTGCTTGATAAATCTTTCATCTAATCAATCTACCTGTTTAACCCATCATAAAAGCCCAGTGAATGAATGAATGAATAAAAAAGGGTATTTATTAAGTGCTTACTACAATATAGTAATTTGTTACAAGCCAATGAAAATATGCATTGCATATAATGCAACCACTTCATGAGATTCATTATTCAACTTAATAGAGACCTATATGTATAAACTATTGCACTAAGTACTGGATATAAATTGGAAAGACAATCCTTGATTTCTAAGAGATCACATTCTGTGAGACTGGCAATGCTAATATAATTCTCAATCTACAGACTAAGAAACTGAAGCTCAAAAATAAAATGACTGGTCCAAAATCATTTTGTTAGTGAATGCTGGAGCCAGGTGTCAAACCCTAGAGTCATATGACTTCAAACCTATAAACGTCCTATCGTGCCTTCCAGAAAAGTAGTCATCAAGAACTGGACCTTGGAGATAACATAGAGTAAGTCATAAGAAAGTGGGTATCTTGAATATCCAAAGGATTGTAGGAGTCAGATGACAGTAAAATATTGAGCCCTTACAGACGGAGTTGGTTCTTTCCATGTAGACTGGACTGGCAGTGAATAGAAACATGGTAGAAAGATTATGTTACTCCACTGCCCTACAATTTGATTTATGAATTGTTTTTTTCTAAATGTCAGTATTGGGGGTCTTAGGGCAATAATACTTATGTGGAAGCTATTATATTTTATTGTTTGTTTCTAGAACTAAGACCACGAATTATAAATAATATTGATATGACACTTCTAGATATGCAAAGCACTTGACATACACAACCTCATTGAACTACCTAGTAACTCTGCAAGATAGGTATAACTGACCCATTTCACAGATGTCAAAAACCAAAGCTCAGAGAAATCGCCTTAGCGATAGCCATGCAGGTAGTGAGGATGCCAGGTGAAATTCAACTCTGATTTCAAGCCCAACTCACTTTCTATTGTAGCACTCTACACTAATACTCTAAGGGCATTAATGGACGGAAATTTTACTTCCTGAAAATGAGATCTTTTCAAATATGCAATGGGCTACCCCAGTTGGTAGGGCATTCTTCACTGAAGATCTTCAAGCAAACACTGAAAAACTGTTTATGGATATGTTTAAAAAGGATCATTGTTCAGATATGGATTGGAATATGTGGCCTTTCCAGTTCCAATAGTCTTGTGATGAAGAGAACCATAGAAAAATGACTGTGGGACTGAGTTTGGATCATAACATCCTAATTTCATGTTATTTATTATTGTTTGCTTGTATTTTGTGTTTTTTTTTTCATTTTTAATCTGATTTTTATTGTGCAGCATGATAAATGTGGAAATATATATAGAAGAACTGTCTTCTAAGAGAAGGGAGGGAGAAAAATTTGGAACACAAGGTTTTTGCAAGGGTAAATGTAGAAAATTATGCATATGTTTTGAAAATAAAAAAGTTTTACTGAAAAAAAAAGGAATTATGTGTCCTTTAAGGAACCTTAAACCACTGAGATTATAGTTCTTTAACATCCATCAGACAGCTCCCAGAGGATTTGCCATTCTATGAGAACCAATTTGTGGCTTTAGCTGCAGTTCTTCATCCTTCATTATCCATTATCAAGGAGACATATTTGTTGATGTTGACAATGAACAGAAAATCAACTGCTCAACTACATTTAAAGAAAAAATTACTACAATATAACTTAGTTAAATACATTTATGCTGCTAGCATTAATAACTCTTAATGGTACCAACCTTCTCATCCTTTTACAGAGAGATAAACTAACTGCATTGAATTTAATTCAATGAACAGTTTTCATGCAACAGAACTTTTATGCAATTATAATATTTGTCTATTTTATATCTACTATGGCTTATGCCAATTAAATTGATTTTTTTCATATTCCCTACAATTTTCATTTATGGATTCATAAAACTACACCAGAATAGCATAATCTAAGACTTGTTTATTTTTGGAAGATTTTGACAAGATTTAAAAGAATTGCCAATTTTAGGAACATTTTTCAAGTGTAGAAGCTAATGGCTTATGTTGTTATTTAACAAAGCTTCTTTCTAAAACAGAATGATTTCTATTTGTTGTTGGTGGTGTTTTTAAACTGATCTTTCCATTTAAATTATAGCAAAATTGTAAGATGATAGGTTTTTAGAGCTGGAAGGAATTTTATAGGTCACTTAACTACCTCATTTTATTTTTTTTCTTCTAAACATTTCCATATTCGTCATGCTGTTCAAGAAAAGTCAGATCAAAAGGGAAAAACAACCACCATCACTACCAAAAGTTGAAAAAAAACAAACAAAAAAAAACAAACAAACTATGCTTTATTCCACATTCAGTCTCCATAGCACAATCTCTGGGTGTGGATGGCACTTTCTATACCAAATCTATTGAAATCCCTCTATTTAAAGATGATAAGATTAAAATACAGAATGATTAAAATACAGAGTAAAATACAGACTTGCTTAAAGTCATTCAAGTAGCAAGTTTCACAGATAAGATTTGAACTCAGTGTCTCAGATTCTTAGCCAATACTATACCAGTATTTTTTCCCTCCCTTTTGTACTAGGCTTGTGATTTCACTGATATATGCAACTCCCAGTAAGGAGTTATTCTACCAGTGTTCTGGCCCTCACTTTTCTACTTTAAAAGTTTCTAAACTATAAATAGGAGTTTTTAACTCTCTCTTTCCTTTCTTCTCTATCTCTGTATCTTTGTCTCTTCCTTTGTGTCTCTGTCTCTCCATGTATACATACATAAAGTTTATAAACATATACATATATTTACATATATGTATACAAACTTTATATACATACATACATTCATATATGTAATGAACCTTTTAGCAGTCTGCTGAAGTATATGTATCTTTCCACATAAGAATGTTTTTAAATGATTGAAGGAAATGTCAAATTTCAGTTAGATGATAGTGAGAATCAAGATGCATTTTTTTCTCCTTCCAAGTGTACAGATCCCTTTATAGCTATTTATCAGCTTCTTAGAAGGCTGTGTACCCTAGTGTTGGAACCCTGTCTTCCCAGAATCAGCTGGAGTCAGGATAATCAAAAGTCTTTATTCTTGGTCTTTTGGGGTTGCGGTCAGGGGATTAGATCTAGCAATCTCCACACCTCCTTCCTCTTTCTCCACCACCAGGAGAATGCCTCAATTTCCTCCTCCTACTCCATCCACTCATGTCACTTCCCCTTCTTTGTCCACACTCACCGATCCAGCCAGCATCTAATAGTTGGGGAGGATCATCCTTCAAACATGTTAATAGAGAATTGTCCACTTGGCAACTAGTGCTCCATTATCCAAGTGCATTTGCTCAGTTCTAGCCCTTTACACCCTAGGTTAAGACCTTTGTCTCAGAGAATTAACTGAGGCACTGAGAAGATGAGTGAATGATCTAGTGTTACACTGGTGTAAATGGTACTAGAACCTGGGTATTCCAGGCTCTGAGACTGGTGTCTCATTTATCCATCATTCTACAATACAACACTCTAAAGGATTATCATTTGGAAATTGTTATTTAAAATGGACTCTCTCAACAAAAATTCCATGATACTTTTGAACTTAATTTAATTCAATTCATGTCAAACAATTCTTAGACAAGTCAAACATCAAGAATTTGCAATACAATCAACTGATCACAAATATTAAATAATTATTTGCCTGCTAAACAGTGGATATACAAAATATGTACAGTCCCTATTTTCAAAGAATTTGCATTCAAGATAGATATGAAATAAGAGGCTAGGAGAGGATACAGTAAGATAAGAGGATAGATAGATAGATAGATAGATAGATAGATAGATAGATAGATAGATAGATGGATTACACGCACATATATAGAGACATGAGTAGATAGATGATAGAGAGAAGAATAGAAGGAAAGAAGGAAGGAAGGAAGGAAGGAAGGAAGGAAGGAAGGAAGGAAGGAAGGAAGGAAGGAAGGAAAGAACGAACAGAGAGAGGAAGGGAGGAAAGAAAACTTGTTATACTCTTCCTCCAATTTCTCTGCTTTGAAATATTTACTTTCCTCAACAAACAGGCAGGGGGACACTTTGAACATAGTACTTGTGCCCAAGTACTTATCAAGTACTTATCACTTTCTCCAGTGCTATGTAGAAAAGTCTCAAAACAATCAATGTTGCATGATCATATACAGTCCCACATGCTAGAAGAAAATCACAATTGTACCCAAACCCAAAGTTTTCACAAAGTTTATCAGATTTTCTGCTTGTTCAGCCTTTAACTGTTGCCTTACAGGGGTTTTCTCAACCTACAAGCAAAAGAAAGAATAAGCAAAGGTAACAAAAATTGGTTTGCCATCTTGGACAACCTACATTGAGCTTTCCAAATCAAATAGGACTTTCTTCAGAGGTATGGAGACCTGGGATTAACTACACATTAGTACCTCTCTCAAATGTGAACACTGCCTGTGCTGGTGGAAGAAAGCCCCAGATAATCACCCTCTGTTTTAAGTGGAAACTTTTCCATGATACCCACAGTGTATGAGACCCTCATCCCTCTGGGGTTTGGGCAAAAAAGTGGCCCTTTTTACATAGAGCATACTAAAGTTCTCTAAAGGTACCTATGATACAAGAGATCCCCATAGAGACCCAGGCAAGCTTGCTTTGGTCCTCTTCCCAAAAGGTCCTCAAACTTTCCCCATGTATCTCTGCAATTGCAAAAGTAATTCATATGGAAACACAAACACACAACAAAGCAAGAAGACAAGCAAGCTCAGTTAGAGAAGCAACAAAGAATGTCAACTATTTGTGGATTTTAGGCACAAATATTCTCACTCTAAGAAATAATATGGCATTAGACACTCATAAAAAGACAAGCAGTCTAGGTCTGTTTAAACTCAAAAACTTAACCTGAACTTAACCTGATTCCAAATTTCTCATATTAAACTTAATATCAGTTTATATATATATAATAGAAACTATGGTTTTAAACATTCAAGCAGTCAATGAGTGAAAAGTTTACAAAATTCCATCATTGGGAATGACTTGAGGGAATACATATTAAGAAAAAAGCTTATTTGTACAAATTATAGTTTAAATAAAAATTTTGTTTTGCCCATTTTGCTAGAATTTCAAAATCTAAGGAATTTAAAATTTTTTAATCTCAGGCAGAAATCTCTCCAGAAGGTCCACACAAATTTGAAGGACCCAAATACAAACAAGATCCCAAATATAACACTCTGTCCCCTAATGCCAAGGTGTGTTAGATTTCACCTTTCCTCTGAGGATCTTTGGTGGCAATCTCTTTCATCTCTGTCAATGACTCAAGTCCCTTTTTGGTCCTCATTTTAAGGCTGCTCCCCCTACCACCAGCACTCCCTTTCCATTTAACCACTTGAGATCCAGATTACTTTAGTAATTACTTTACAAAGTAATATTTATTTCAGAAGAAACATTCTTCCACCCCAAAATTATCTGGGTGAAAGAAACATAATAATCCCCCCCATTACATCTATCACAGGGGATTCATTAATTTATTCAATAAGCTTGTAGTAGATGCTAAGCATTATGGTAGCTTTCAGCAAAATTTTGGAAGGTATTATTAAAGGGATTAATTGTAATAATTTAAAAGGGGAAGTGGGAGTTGAGTCACATAACTAGCAGGTTCATAGATAACTCACTATTTTCTAACTCCCTTGTCCCTGCAAAAATAGGGGATTATGTGACTGATATAGAACACAGTAGAATCCATAAGTCAAATGAGAACTTCAACAAGGTAAAATTCATTTGAATAATGCCAAATAACTCAAATTCTCAAACTACTCATTTAGTACCTTTCTCCTACCAATTTCCATGCCTCCACACTGGGGAAACAATATAGCTCACATCGAGGAGACCCACCTCCCTTCCTCTTCTACCTTCCCCTAGTCAACTACAAGCAACAAGTAGTTACTCTCCCTAACCTAGAAAAGGTGGTTGAAATAGGTGAGGGGGGAGAGATGAGTGAGGGCCTGAGGATGCTTTTTGAAAAGAGCCTGGCCCTAGGTTAAAGGTCCCCAAGACTATAGCAATTTCTACAAAAACTGAAAGATGTTGATTCATTCTAGCCCAGTGAAATGAGAAAAGTAAAGGAAAAGGGTAGCAGTACTGGTAGTAGTAGTACTAAGGGGTAGTAGCACTGATAGTGGTACTAGCTAGTTCTCAAAGAAATATAAGAAGGAATTTTTTTTTTCTTTGCAGAGATGGGGGACTATGGATGTGCAATACTGAAAATTGTCAGATTTTTGAGATTTTGTTTAATATTACTGAATTTCTTTTTTCTTATTATTCTTTGTTATAAGAAATGGCTTTCTAGGAGTAAAGGGGGAGATATGATAGAAAATTGAAGTAATACAAAAAGAAAAGATAACAATAACAGGAAATTCATATATATATATATATTATACAGAGAAAGTAAGAACATGAGTGACAGGAAGAGTTAGAGAGAGTGAGAGCTAGAGAAAGAGAAAGATTTTTTTTTTCAAAATGAAAGTAGTAACCACTACCATACAATGTGACTTCATCAACTTTGACTCTTTTTCTATATTGTATGATTTTTCATTTTGAAAAAAAAATCTCTTGCCTCTCTCTAAACACACACACACACACACACACACACATACAGAGAGAGAGAGAGAGAGAGAGAGAGAGAGAGAGAGAGAGACAGAGAGAGACAGAGAGAGACAGAGAGACAGAGAGACAGAGAGACAGAGACAGAGACAGAGAGAGACAGAGAGACAGAGACAGAGAGAGAGAGAACAGATATACCCAGAAAAGAGAATGAGAGGAATGCCATATACCTAATATGTCTGGATTTTAGCGAGGCATTTCACAAAGCCTTTCATACTATCCTTATGAACAAGGTGGTGATACATGGCTTAGAAGGCTATATGCTTAGTTTAATTCAGAAATGAATGAATAATTCTAATTATGGAGTCTTAATGAATCAATTTCAATTTGGGGCAATGGCCTCTAGTAGTGAACTCCAGGGATCTGTCTTGGTTCTCTGCTGTTCAATGATTTTATCAATCTTTGAATAAAGGCTTAAATGTCATGCTTATTAAAATTTCAAGTGATATAGAATTTAGATGTTTAGCTAACATGGTGGATGGCAATCAGAATTCAAAGACATTTCAATAGGCTAGATCATGATAATATGCAACCCAAAAAATTTTAATAGTATATAATAATGTTGTAATAGTGTGTCCAATAGTGAAATCAGGATAGATGTTTACATTTAGGCTTTATATTGGTATTCAAATAATTTACTACATAAACCAAAAGAGAAAAGTCCAATTAAACAAAAGCTCCTATGAAAAAGATCTAGATAATTTAATATGCAGTAATCTCACTCAGTAAGAACCAATAACGTGATATAGCAGACAAGAAATTCAGTACTTTTTGGACTCATAAGGCAAAGTATCCTGAGTAAGGGAGATAACTCTCCTGTTGCACTTTAATCAGACCATATCTAAAGTATTGTGTTTTCTTAGAGGTTCCTTATTTGAGGAAGGACAATGACAAACTAAAGCAATTCCAGAGAACAATCGGGATATCATAAAGACTGAAGATAAAGAAATGACATAATCAAATCTGAGATACTATGGTCCTTTCAATAATTGAGGATCACTGGAATAAAATGAGGATTTTTTTTTCTGGATTCAAAAATCTTCTTTTGTTGTTCAGTCATGTCTGACTCTTCCTGACCCTGTTAAAGGTTTTCTTGGCAAAGAAGTCTTTGACTTTTCCAGCTCATTTTACTGATGAGGAAACTGAGACAAATAGGGTTATGTGATTTGCCCAAGATCACACAGCTAGTCTGAGGTCATATTTGAATTCATGACGATGAGTTTTTAAGACCCCAGTCCTGGTATACTATCCACTGTACCACCTAATTGCCTCAAGAGTCAGGATGAGACTAGTCTAGTGCTTTTTCAAGCATAAAACCTAGTAATTGTGGAGGAGAGAGAGAGAGAGAGAGAGAGAGAGAGAGAGAGAGAGAGAGAGAGAGAGAGAGAGAGAGAGAGAGAGAGAGAGAGATGTCAGGATTAAGGAACCAGCTATTTGGGATATCCTGGATATTCACAGCAGAGTTAATTCTATTGTCCATTTATAGACCAAATGTCCCTGGATGGGATATTCTGCTGAGTCTTACATTAAATTTTACACGGAGAATATCTTGTGTGACTTTTTCAAATTTCTTGCTAAAGTTGTGATTAAAGCTTTCCTCTGATCCACCAACCTAGTAACCCTGTCCAAAAAACGGAAATTAATTTACTCTTTGTAAGGTGAGGGTCAGTTGAATAAATCAGTTACATCACCCCACCCCACCTATAGTAATAAGATGCTACTTGCCAATACATATAAAAATACAGCTCAGTTGGTCACTGGGGAACAAGACCTTGACACTTTACTGAGTCTCTATTCAGTCTACTCAGTGACTTAGTGTCTATTCAGTCACTGTTCAGCCATGACTGGCTAAGGAATTCATTTAATCATGCCCTCTGGAGACTACAGAAAGTCTATGGTCTAGTTGGAATCAAAATGCAAGCAAATAGGAACCAAGGGTTGATATTCCAACTTAATCCCTGAGAAGAAAACACAGGGTAGGGAGGAAAGCTGAGGTTTAGCCTCCTTCCCCCTTGGCTAGAGGAGGAACTTCTGAACTTTGAACTTTGGAGACTTTGGACTTTTCATCAAGTATCCTAGTACATCCAGGATGGCTAACAATACTCCTTACTTTGGGAGCAAAGAACAGACTGGGTACAAATCCAATACTCTAAAAAGAATCCTGCAGAATAGGTAACACACACACACACACATACACACACACACATGAACATTTTGAAATTCTAGCAAAAAGATTTTCAGGAACTGTGAGGAGCATTCTTCATGAAATGTGTTCCTTAATCTTAAACCTGGACTTTGTATGTACTGGTAGAAGAGTGGATCACAGATTTTGAAAAGGCATATTTTGTATTAAATGGTGTTTTTGTTTATTTGTTTTTATTATACTACCTTAGAATTAGGGACAAAAGCTATTAGAATGAATGACTAATTTATATCACTAATAACCAATGAAGGAAGCATGCTCTTGGGAACTTATGAGTTGTTTGATCATGTCCAAATCTTTATGACCCCATTTTGGTTTGTTTGTTTGTTTGTTTGTTTTCTTTTTTGTAAAGATTCTGGAGAGATTTGCTGTTTCCTTCTCCAGTGGATGGAGTGGATCTATTTTGTTACACAGAGGTTGAGTTGCCTCATGTCACACAGATAGAAAGTGTTTGAGTCTGCATTTGAACTCAGGTCTTCTGGTCCACAGCTTTAGTGGCCTATGTACTGAACCACTTGCTCCTTCCTTTTGGATGATGCAGTTGATAGAGCACCAGCTCTGGAGTCAGGAGACCTGAGTTCAAATCTATCCTCAAATACTTTACACTTACTAGCTGTGTGACCCTAGACAAATGCTTAATTGCCAGAGGAGGAAGAGGAAGAGGAGGAGAAATAGGAAGAGAAAGAAGAGAAGAAGAAATAAGAAGAGGAAGAGGAAGAGGAGGAGGAGGAGGAGGAGGAGGAAAATAAGGAGGAATAGGAGAAGAAGGAATAAGAGGAATAGAAGGAGGAGGAGGAGAAGGAGAAGGAGGATTAGGAGGAAGAGGAGGAAGAAGATTAGAAGTAGGAGGAGGAGATTTAAGAAATAGTCTCAGAGTTTATATTTAATCAAATCAAGTCAATTAGTATTTATTATGAGATCATCCTTTCCTTTTCTAAATCAGTTATAAGTCATCTCTTTAATAATACAGTAAAGAATGTCTCTGGGAGCTTTTTTTTCCACACCTAATATAATAAATTTTCCATTTCAGAGGCAATTAAATGGCACACTGAATATAGGACATTTGATTAGGGTGTGACTCTGAGTAAGTTCCTGCTGACTGCCTCAGTTTCCACCACTATGATAATGACTTCTACTTTATGTGGTTGATATGAGGATCAAATGAACTATTTGTTTAAAAAAAAATGTTTAGTACAATGTCTGGCATAGTAGGTGCTTAATAAATACTTATTCTCTTCACTTCTCTTTTTCCCATTCTGAATCCTGATGAAATTCTTGGTTGTAGCTATAGACCTACCACAACTTCTTGTTTAGAATGAGTTTATGCTTACCAGTCCTACTTGAGCTGTTGATTGTAACTAGCCTAATGAGGCTTTCTTCTCCTGCCAACTTGTCACCAATGTGTTATCAGGAGCAAAAGAATAAAACCAAACACATTTTATCCAATCTATCCAATAAGATTTTATGAAACACCATATGCCAGACTTAGGTGTATATACTCTGGGAAAAAAAATTCCTATTAGGGACAAGAGAAAGGATAATACAAATATTTCCATAAAGCATGCTAGCATATCTGCTCCATGTTCTATTTGTACTTATCAGCCATATATAGTTCTAGGTTCTGAGGATTAAAAGGCAAAATGAAATAGGTTCTGCCTTTGAGGAGTTTATATTACATTGAAGGAAGGGGAATAAAGAGATATAATATCCCTGTGTACACACACACACACACACACACACACACACACACACACACACACACATACATATACGAATATATACAATGTGTATACATATATGCATACACACATGTGTGCATGAACATGTACACATTTTTTGGTATGTATATGTACACAAACATGTATACATGTATTTATGTGTACTAGATCTGTTTTATAAAATATATATATATATATATATATATATATATATATATGAAGAAAGAAAGCATGAAGAACTAGAAAGAATGGGTAAAGTTTTTCCAAAAAGTTATATATTAACCAAATCTTGAAGAAAGCTAAGTATTATAAGAGATAAAGATGAAGAAATTGTTCATTCAGTATATGGGGGATGAGCTGTACAAAGTCTCATGGGCTGGACATAGGATACTAAGTGAAGGGAGAGGAAATTTTTACTAGATCATAGTGTTAGTATGTGACAGAGACTAATATAAAAAGCCACAAAAGGTAGCCACACCTAAATTGGGTAAGACCTTAAATGCAGAGCCAAGAAGTGTGTTTGTTTTCCTGACCAAAGGCAATAGGGAACCACTGAATTAAACCTGCATTGACTTTGCAGATGACTGCTCCCTGACCTTCTGAAGGCTGCTTAAAACAATAATAATAATAATGTTTCAGGAAAAAAGTTGATTATGTAAAGCTTCTAAAATGTTTGGAGAAATTTTAAAAGTTGGAATTCTTCCCTAAGTGAGGGGAAGGGGTGTGTGGGGTGGGGGAGAAAAGTCTATCTCCTTTGCATGATAATCACAAATTATTCCTCCCTCTGTCTTGGGCCCGGCTTGCTCACTAATGTAGAACCCCCTTGACTTCCTCTGCAGAAGGAGGAAGGAACCAAAGTCATTAACAGTTCTGATGAAATTAGGAAATTCATACTCTCCCCTCCCCAAAGACACTATGTTAGCACTTTTAACTGCTTAAAAATCACTCTAAGCTTCTCTTAGTATTCATTAAGAAAACACAGGAGAGTTTCAGATATGGAAAATATAGATTTTTTTTCCCTCTTTCCCCTAATCACATATCACTTCCCATTTCCTTTCTGCCAGAATGCATACCCTCTGTTCCAAGGTGTCCTGGCCCATTTCTTTGGCTGGAGAAGTCACGTGCCTCCCAAACAGAGTTAATCAAATCTCGTGCTCCCAGATCTATGATGACCCCATTCCACTAAGTCTGTACACAGAGCCTTTGACCACAACTCCCAAGCATTTGGGAGAGCAGAGCTGCCTGTAATAGAAATGGAGGTGGGGGTGGGAGTAGAGGTAGAAGGGAAAGCTAGGAGCACTACAGGGAGAACTCTAGGAAGCTAGGAAAAGCTAAGCATTTCTCTGCAAGAATTAAGTGGAGAGTGAATAACTGTAATGGCATTGTTGGTAGAGGAGAGAGGGAAAAGAACATGCATTAAGAAGGTGTACAATATAGCTAATCACTTTTCTGCGGTCCTTTTGGTGGGAGGAAGCACTTCTGGATGGTATTTTCTATTAGATTGAGTTTATTATAAAGTCTTCATGCTTCTCTAATGAATTATTTATGGAATCCTGTGGGAGGTAGGACAGCCAATGTTCTGCTCAAAAGAGTAATAGTGTACAAAAATGCTGAGGCTTCTGGGTAGATGCCATTTGTTAATCTCTTATAGGATTGAGATCAATGCACAAGTGGAGATTGATTCTGGAATAGATATTCTGCTATGTCTTGGAAATGTATTTTCCAGAAAAATGAGAGGCTTAAAGGTATAAGTCAACTAGACTATACATATTATACCCTTCCAACTGGCAGTCTGCTGTCATTGTATTTTAAAATCCCCATTTCTTGCACCACTGTCTTTCTCAGTTGATGTTGGTGTAGACTCAAGAGTGTGTTTTGAAATCAAAGAACCTGGATTCACATTATTCCTCAGAACCTACCTGTGTGTCTTTGAGCAAGTCATTTTATCATGCCTCAGTCTTAATTTCTTCATCTATAAAATGGCTTAGATGGCAAATGAGGGAAGTTTCTTTCAGCTCATATCAATGGGCTTTAGGATGAAGATTTTATCTGTAAAATGGAGGGGAAGGGGATTTGAATGAGATGATCACTTAAATGCCCCTTCTAGTTTTAACTCTACTTCAATACTGAGTAATATTCTCATATGACTTTTCTAGTTTTTATTCACATCTAATTTCTTCCTTTGCTATTGAATGCTAGAGTAGAAGGAATAGCCCAAGTCTCCACCCAGTGCATGGAAGGCTAGTTTTTCCTTAAAAGGTATTGAAACTGTCCTTTAGATTTAATTAGTTCTGAGGACTAAGACCCAGGCTTTTGAAGTAGTTTCCTGATTGCCTGAGTACAAAAAGCCAGGAGGAGGCTCCAGCTGGGCCATGATGCTTTACCGGAGGACCATCATGGGCAGCACCAAGCAGGGGAGCTGTTTTCCTACAAATTAACATGATGTCCTTGCTGAATGTCTTCATTGAATATCTTTTCTCTACTATGGCTAAATAAACCATCTTTTGCTAACATCAGAGCTTATATAAGTGTTTGATTTCTGTAAGCAAACCTAAATATTCTGGGTACTGGCTTGAGTCAAGCCTGGACTGCAACAAATATTACTTATGCCAATCTCTTTTCAAGTTCTGGAAAATTAAGGTAGTGAGACTTAAGGGACTGGATAATAGAAAGCACAGATTATCAAAGAAATCGCTAGCTTTACCTTGGGAATGTATCACAAGATTTTCTTAGAACAAATTTACCTTCTAAATTACATTCTACTTTGATAATAAAGTCACTCTCTATTCTAATCAATACAACATTCGGGGGATCAATTATAGCTTCCAAAATGTAGCACTCCTCTGGCATATTCCCACAATTTAGACTCACAGCTTGGGGGCCCCTAAGGAGGGGCAGGATGACTATTCCAGATTCATAGTTGGTACTCAATTGGATGGTCTCTTCCTTGGTCCTCACTCCTGAAACTATAACTAAGAAGCCCCCACTGATGGGTTTACTGTTTCTTTTATTAATCACATGGCACAGTTAGCTCATCAAAAGCATTTCCTGAAATGATATATTGAGTATAATACTATTAACAATACAACATCTCTACCACAAATTCATGGTTGTAGCTCCCCCCACAAATAAAGACAATTTCAACCGGAAAAATAGATATGGAGAAAGGTCATAAGTAGATAAGCATTTGGAACAACTCTGGATGAAGACCCTAAGTAAAAACTGAGATATATGAGAAGCTTTACCATGGGTAATCCACATGCAGATAACTAAGAGATTACTATCTAATTTTAAAAATCTGAATATTGTTTGTTCTATTTTTTATGATTTTTAGAATGATGGCATATTACCAATTCTTTTTTTCTGGTGTGAAAATTATAGTGTTTTTAATAACTCGGCATATGCCATTCCAAAATGTTTTTAAAACATGCAGCTAGGAATGCTTAACAACCAGAATGAAATTAACCTAGGAAGCATGTTTGGAAATGAGACTGGACTTTTCAAAAGAAACAGGGTGTGGACCTCTAGGAGAGCAATTCTTCATTCCTGGTGTCTGGTTTTGTTTTTATTCTGTGTTATAGCTCCCATGTGCATTTGATGGTGACCTGAAGAGCCCTTCCTAGAAAAAGACTTCAGGAAAAAAAGACAAAATATATATATATATATATGTATATATATATATATATATATATATATATATATATATATATATATATATATATATATATATATATATATATATATATATATATATATATATATATTTTGCTCCTAGTTTGTTTGTTTGTTTTTTACACTGAGCAAAATGAACTCCACAGATTTCTAACCATCCATATATTTGTAGTCCCTCAAGAAAAATGCTTATTGTCATTTTTCTATGTGGTATATTAAATTTAATAGTACAATTCAACCAGTATTTATTAACCAAGCATGCTGGGATTCAAAACAAAGTTAGAGAAAACATAATCCCTAATTCAAAGAAATCAGTATAGCAGGAAATTTATGGAACATGTATATCAATTATCATAATGAAAACTTATAACAATCCAATCATAATTTTACTATAATAATAATAATAACAAAGGGCAAATATAAAATGTTATCAAAATAAAGAGAAAAAGGTCCTGAACATAATAGCATGGAATTTTTGGACAATATTGGAGGCTCAGAAAGCTTGAAGGTCTTATCCAAGTTTTAATTAGAACCCCAATTCTCTAACTGCAAATAAAAGAGGGGAAGTTTTTGCTAAACAAATACCCCACGGAGGGATAAAGTAGGATAGGAAAATTCAAGCCCTATATATACCAAAATATTATAGCATCACTTTTGAGGGAATGGAACATTGGAAGAAAAGTATTACCCATGGATTAGAGAATGATTCAATGAATTGTGGCTCATGAATATAATTGAACATAATGTGGTTGTTGTTGGTGCTGTTGTTCAGCCAAGTCAAACTCTCATGATGCCAGTAAGGATTTTTTGGACAAAGATATTGTAATGGGTTGTCATTTCCTTCTGGGGTGATAAGAAACAATAAAATAAGAAGAATTCAAAAAATATAGGGAGACAGCAAAAGAACTCTAGGAGATGACTATGAACCACTACATGGAATTCCCAATCCTTCTAATTTTGTCTGCCTGCATTCTGGATTTCCTTCACAGGCTAATTGTACACTATTTCAAAGTCCAATTATCTTTGTACAGAAAAAGAACTGTTTGGATATGTACACATATATTGTATTTAATTTATACTTTAACATATTTAACATGCATGGGAGGGGGAGGAGGGGAAAAATTAGAACAAAAGGTTTGGCGATTGTCAATGTTGTAAAATTATCCATGCACATATCAGGTAAATAAAAACTATTAAAATAAAATTTTTTAAAAAAGTATAGAGAGATTACAGTGATATAAAAAGAACTAAATAGGATCAATAACTTGCAAAATAGATGTTCACTTGTAAGGTCTTTGATGACAAGAACTGTATTTTACCTCTTTTTGCATCCTCTGTGCAGAGCCTGACATATCATAAGTGCATAATAAATGCTGATTGATTGATAGGCATAAAGCTAATAATAATGAGAACAATAACAAAAAGAATTATTCTGAATGTTATGCAATTATGATAATTAAGTCTGGTTCTGAAGAAGAGATGAGAAACTATGTGTTTGAATGGTTCATATACATTTAGTCTTGGTTGATGGATTGATTGCTTTTACTTTGCTTTCCTTCCCTTTCTTTTTTTTTTTTAATTATTTATTTGTTTATATTTGTTACAATGGATGAATTACTGAGCACAGGAGAGGAGAAAGATATATTCATATATAACAATAAAAACTATATATTTTTAAAATTTGTGTATAAAAACAAAATGTATATTTTATGTATGTATTATGTATAAATTTATGTGTATATTATGTATAATTTTGTGTATAAACATATGTATATAATAAAATATATAATATATTATGTATACATTTATGTATAGAAACAAAAAAATATACATAAAAACAAAAAGGTAGGGAAGAGTACTCCAAAAAGAAGGAACTGTGGGCACAAACATGAAAAGAAGAAAATTCAAGACATTACCAAGAGCAATGAATATCTCAGTTTTCCTACAGCCTAACATACATGGAGGGGAGCAGTATGAGCCAAGGTTAGAAAATTAAAGAAAAAAACTTATTTTCACGTGTGTGTGTGTGTGTGTGTGTGTGTGTATGTGTGTGTATCCTTTTGGTCTCTTTCTCCTTTTATAATATGACTACTATGGAAATATGTTTTACATGATTGTACATATATAACCTATGTCAAATTGCTTACCATTTTAGGGGGAGGAAAGGGAGGAAAGAAGAAAAAGTTTTCAAAAATTAATGTTACAATTTATTTTCAAGTGTAATTGGAAAAATAAATACTGTTTAAAGTGAAAAATATAGTTAAAGAAAGTTAGATTGTGAAGGGCTCTGAATACCCATTAAGGCATTTAGTCAGTTGACAATAGGGAGCTATTGAAGAATTTTGACAAGAGGAAGCACTGCTATATATTCTGCTTCTTTTCCTCCCTATGGCTACCATATGGCCTTTTCCTTTGAATCAACCCAACATGAACATGAAACCTCCTTTATGAGAGGGGGGAATTCGGCAATTTTCTGCCAACCTACAATTGTACAGGTAGTTTCCTCTCTCAGAAATTCTCTACACTGTGAAATCATACTTTAATAGATTGAAGTAGTATTTAAAGATATGGAGTGAATGAGATTATTGAGAGAGAATAATGACAGAAAGAGAGCCAAGAATTATAAAGTGTAAAGAGAATAAATACAATGAAATTACATGCAAAAGGGAAAATATTGGCAAGTTGGTAGAATGTGATGCTTGAATTATGTTTTGAAAGAAAAGATTTTATAAAGGGAAATGAAACAGTATATTCTAGGCATGAAGGATAGTCAGAGCATGGAGACAAACGATGGAATGGTTGTGTGTATAGGACCACTTTATTACAGAGTGTGGGAGGGGAAGTGATGTCCAATGAGCCTGGAAAGGTAGATTAGGGTCTGATTGTGAAGGGCTTTAAAAGCTTGATGAAAAGTACATATTTGATCACAGAGGCAACAGGAGACATTGGAATTTATTGAATAGGAGAGCATATCAATGTTGGTGAGGCTAGAATCATCTGTTATAAAATGTAGATAGTAGGAGTGTTGTGGGACAATTGAGGAAAAAATAAAAGGTTTGGCATAGTAACTGTGGGGAATAAGAGAAATCGATCAGAGTAGAAGAGGATTGCCAAACAGCAGTGAGACCCCATCTAAAGGTTAAAATTTAGAATGGATGAAATCAGCATGATTTTAAGACATTTTATAGGAACAACAACTAGGAGTAGAATCAAAAAAAATTGGAGGATGGGAGTGACTTGGAGTTGAAAATTAGAAGGTCAAGAAGAGGAGGATTCCTAGGGTCTTAGCAAGTGAGTCATGAGAAATTCAGGTCATGAAGTCAAGGCTGTTTATGCAGGCGAGTGAAGCCTGAGTAGGAAAAATGGAATGGGAGAATAAGGAAGGTCTTTGGATAGGAGTTCAGGATGAGGACAAAAAGGGCTGCTGAACTATCAGGCTTGAAAAGTCTGGATGGTTGCCTTAGGGTAGGTTAAGGGTCAATGTGAGGAGACTTGTCTTGTATATTTTTCTTGATTGGGCTCTTGAGCAACTTATGGGGGATGGGAATGGAATAGTTAAGCCCTTCAGGGTAGGCTTCCAATCATATATTTCCTTGTTATTGGGGAGAGAGAATGCTGTAATTTCCTTAGATAGAGTTACAAGATTAAAAGATGTGGACATAAAATAAGAAATATTTATTAAGTAAACATTTCTAAAGAACCTATTATGAACAATACACTGTGTCAGAAATTCAAAGATGCAAAAATATTCAATATAGTTCAGTAGAAAAAAATGTAAAAACATAAATACAATACAAATCAGAATGTAAGTACATAAGAGAAATACAAAAAAGATTATGAGCTTACAGAACTCAGAATTGGAAAGGCCTTTAGAGGTCTACAAAGAGTGATCATTCAGGAACTGTTAACCCTTTTTATATGTGTCACAGACTCTTTTGGTAGTATAGCAAAACCAGTGGTTTCCTTCTCAGAATCATGTTTTTAAATGCATAAAATTCAATTGCTAGGATAACAAAATATTGAAATGATTTATATTGGAATGGTTACTAATTATTTTAGTTCATAGAACTCTGTCATAGAAGCTTTGCTGAAGAATCACACCCTTCCCCTTCCCCCCAGACATCTGATTCCACTTTTGGACAACTTTAACTGAATGGATTTTTTTTTTTTTTTTACTTTACATAAAACCAAAGTCTGTTTTTCAGCAATTTCTACCCATTTATCTAATTCTTGTCTCTGGAGTGACTGGGTTAAGCCCTCTTCCTAATGACTCTCTTGGGGATATTCCAAGACAGCTGCCATTTGTCCCCATTTGTCTTCTCATCACCAGGTTAAACATCCACAGTTCCTTTAATTATTAAATGACATGATCTCTGGGGACTCTATCACCCTAATCAGTTTCTATTGAATGCATAGCAGTTATCCTTCCAAAAATTTGGCATCCTAAACTATCTATAATACTCTAAATGTGGTCTGATTGGAAGGACAAGCTCATTCTCTAGATTATTCTATTAATACAGGCTAATATCATATTAGGTTGTTTTTTTTTTGTTGTTGTTCTTTTTATTTGTTTGCTTATGTATCAGTTGACTTATATTGACTTATATGATATGAAAACGCTAGATCTCTCCACCTGAACATTTGTTTAAGCATGACTACCATCCTATTCTTTTGGAGTTGATGTTTTGAACACAAGGTGAGGATTTCACATTTGTCCCTGTGAAATTTCACATCTTAGTTTTGCTCTTTTATTTTTGATTGTTGAGATTTTTCTGGATCCTGATTCTGTCAATCTAAAGGATACCACCTATGATTTTGTCTAAGACTCATTGAAAAAAAAATGTTCGATGGCCTAGGGCTTATAGATAGATCCTTAAACATTTTATCTTCATCCAAAATGTCACTAATCTGTTAACCATCCAGTCAAACACTTCCATGAACCAGGTTGCCCCCATTGTGCTAGCATCTAGTATATATTTTTCCATTTTGACCATAAGAATACCATAAGAGACTGGATCTATATCCTAAGGAAATCATAAAGGAGTGAAAAGGACTCATATATGCTAAAAGGTTTGTAACAGCTCTTTTTGTGATAACAGGAAATTGGAAAATGAGTAGATGCCTATCAATTGGGGAATGGCTGAATAAGTTGCCATATATGAAGCTAATAGATTATTATTGTTTTACAAAAAAAAATGATGAACAAGCTGATTTTAGAAAGGCTTAGAAATATTGTCATGAACTGATGCTGAGTGAAATAAGCAGAATCAGGAATACATTGTACACAGTAACAGTAAGACTGCAATAATCAACTGTCTTCTCAGTGGTTTAGTGATCCAAGGCAATACCAACAAAACTTTGTACTGAAAACATCATTTGCATCCAGAAAAAGAACTATGGAGATTGAATGTAAATCAACACATGCTATGTTCACTTCTTTTTTCTATTTATTTATTTTTTTCTCTCTTGTGGTTTTTCCCTTTTGTTTTGATTTTTCTCTCCCAACATGATTCATAAAGAAATGTGTATTTAAAAAGTTAATATACATGTATAACCAGAAAAAATAATACAATAATTTAAAAAAAAGAATAGCATAAGGACTTTACAAACTGGAGGCTGGGGGGAAAGAGATTATGAAAATCTAAATGAGAGAATTGGCATTTGAAATGAGTTTCATAAACTACTAGGATTTTTAATAGGTGAAGATAAGGAAGAACATTGTGGTATGATGAAAGTTTTTTTCTTTTTTTTGGGGGGGGTGAGAAGGAAGGGAAAATTGTGTTCAACTGGACTGTTATTGGTGCTAATATAGGCTCCAATTGGTACATGTTTGATATTTAGTAAATGGTGAGAATTGTTCTTTTTGTTTTCTAGTAACTTGCTGATCCATCTGCCCTAAAATGAAATATTCTTAGAACTTAATAGATGAAGATTTGAGAGGAACAGCCTATATTTCTTCATTGTATAGGAATTTTTTTCAAATGACTTCAGAGATTTACCAAAGAAAGAAGAATTTGCAATCTAATGAAGAAATCATTGAAGAATCACTGGCCCAGATTAAAAATAAGTCTCCTGTGGTTTAAGAAAAATTCTCACTAGCATCATTTGCTTTCATCTTTGTCCAAATGATAAGCTAAAGGTACAAGCATTAACAAGAGCATTGGTCATGTAGTCATATTTGTAGGGACTGTAAAATCATAGCTCTCAAGCTGAAAGGAACTTTAGAATCCACTCAATCCAGTCTC
This sequence comes from Sminthopsis crassicaudata, assembly GCF_048593235.1. Classification (NCBI taxonomy): domain Eukaryota; kingdom Metazoa; phylum Chordata; class Mammalia; order Dasyuromorphia; family Dasyuridae; genus Sminthopsis; species Sminthopsis crassicaudata. The sequence goes on along the minus strand of NC_133621.1, from coordinate 274,013,670 downwards.
ATTTTACAAAAGATAGAACTGAAGTGCTAGGAGGTTGTGATTTGCCCACGGTTGTAAAATAAGTGACAACAGTAGAATTTTTCCCCTCAGCTTTGTCAACATACTATGAAATTCACATAAGGGAAAAAAAAGAAAATTATCTCTTTTTTTGCATGGTATGTGCTTGAGTATATAGTATAGTATTTTTTGTGTAAATTCAATATAGTCCAATGTAAATAGTCTTAGATTCAGTTAGAGGGTCTAAATTTCATAGCCAAAAGTAGCTTGAGGCAAACAGAGCTTTGTTCCAGGATGTTGTTCCCTTTGTTCCTCCCGTACATTTTGGTTAATATTAACCTTATCTGACCAAAACCAGCCCTATGGGATATAACCACTTAGAACCTGAAACATTCCTTAGATAAGAAGTTAGATTTAGATGAAGAACCTATACTGTCTCTGATTACTTAGTGACCTCTAAATCTTCTTCCTCAATCAGTCTATTGTGAATCCTCTAAATGTGATTTAATCTGTAATCTGACTTAGTTTACCTATAGAGTTTGTTTGGAGGCTTGTTTTTTTAGGGGAATTTATAAGATTATAACTCTATTCAATTTTTATTGACATTGAAGGAATTATAGAATTATGGATCTTTCTCTTTAATTTTAGCTTAAGAAAAATGTATAATTTTGCCATATATAATGAATTACTTCTTCAGCACTTTGAAATATTTTTTTCCTTTAAGAAGTTTTGTCAGAGTCTTCCTAATTATTCAGGTTTTCTCTGATACCTGAACTTGTGCTTGAATATATTAATAAGATCTTGGTTTTTATAATTTCTGCATTGTGATAAATATATATTTAGTAGCAGTTATTTTCTGAGCTCAGAGAGGATATATGCTTTCCATAACAATATCCACATGGCAGAAGAAGGGAGAGTAAACCAGGGAGTACTTATCCTCCCCATGGCAACCATCTTCCCATGCCTCACCTTTTACACCTCTTTTGTCCAGAACAGGAGTCCCTATTCCATTTCTATATATCTCCCATACCATATTTACATATTTCCATCTCCTCTGTCTTTAACTCCTGGCTACCTTCAAGTCCTGGGTGAATCTTACCTTTTATAGGAAGCCTTTCCCGAACTCTTTTAATTTTAGGATAGAAATCTGAGAACGAAGGGTAAACAATATGATATTAGGGACTTCCATCTAAGGATTGCTTCCAATTTACCTTGTCTGTAGTTTGCTAGTACATAATTATTTATACATAGTTCCCCCATTAGATTATGAGCCCTTGGAGATAGAAGCTGTCTTTTGCTTTTCTTTATATTCTCAAGTACTTAGTCTAGATCCTGGCACATAGTTGTTGCTTTAATAAATATTTACTGATTGAAAAGATTCTATATATTCTCACTTTACTGTTATATGATTGGCTGTAGTTACACTATGGAAAATAAACTTTTAGAATCAAGAATGAATTTCTTCATTTCACCCCTCAAAAACCATCAGAGCTACATTGCAGGCTGTTTCAGCTTTCTTCCACAGAGGTCTGCTTATCCTTTTGTGTTTCTTTCTCTATGTCATCACAGAGATAATGTCTTCCTAGATCCACTCATTGGTTATTTCTATTTAAGAACTACAAATCTAGTTACATCATATTGTCAGTGATTGTAAAAGTCCCCCTGAAAAGGTTCATGGTCTTTGAAAGCAATAAGATCTAATAAGAGCAGGAAATAAGACAGATTTGACCTATTGCTTCTATTAAGGTAGGGTAATTAAGCTTAATAGCAAAAGAACTGAGAGACTTTCTCCTTCAGCCAAAGCATTCCAACCAACTCCCTTACCTATGTTATTCTCACGATTAAAACATCTATTCTAGAACCATTTTAAGCAATGACTAAATTAGAAAGAACCCTGAATTTGGATTTAGAATTTCTGCTAGGCTGCTCACCATGTGCCAGACCTTCTCTGGGCCTCAGTTTCCTTATCTTTAAGAGGAGGAATTTAGATGAGATGATCAGTCTAAATTCTAAAAATCTATATATCCTTTTTTGTTTTAACTTAATTTGATATTTATTTTCAGATCCAAGTTTTCTCCCTCCTTCTACTGCCTCCCATATCAATTGAGAAGAAAGAAATATGATACTCATTAGTCATGCAAAAATGTATTATGCTATATTATATGTATAACAGAAAATTAAAAAAAAATTTCAACCTGCATCTGTGATTTCATTGCTCAGGGAACTCCTCCTGGGTGAGGAAATTTTCTCAATCAAGTCTGATCATGGCTAATCAAACTAATCTTTGAATTAATTGTTTCATAGAGTTTCCTGGAATGTTGAAAAGTTAAGAAATTTGAACAGGTCCACCTAACAGGACCGGAACCCAGAGCTTTTTAATTCCCAGGAGACCTCTCTATTCATTGTACCAACTATATTTTTGATATCCTTCTAAAAAACTCAGTTTCTCTAAGTTGTAAATATTGTCTCCATGGAATGATCTCAGTTAAACTAGACAAGTTAGACATGTTGAAGCCAAATGACTTAGTAAGATGATAAAAGGAAAATTAAACAAATATATATCTCACCATTTGACATGATTCTTTACAGCCAGAACAGGCTTTGGCAAATGAGAACTAGAAGAGTTTTACATATATATATATATATATATATATACACATATATATATATACACACACACACACACACACACACACATACATACATACATATATATATGTATATGTATATATATCTATATTATGTGGTGGTTAGAATTTTGGAGATTTGGGTTTTGGGAGTAGGACTGGGAGATAAGAGGTGAAAAAAAAAGAAGTGACTACATATATTGTTGCAATCTAAAGACAATATAAATTGTATTTCTTGTTGACAGATCTACAAGATATCATCTGTAACTTTACCTAGACAATGTTTTCACCCTGTTGCATTCTCTCTATATGCCGTGTTCTCTTAAGAGAACAAAGACTCAAACATCTAAATTTAGGTGTGTAATACCCTTCTCTTGAGGGACTATCTCAACTTATACATACAGGTTGGATCCCCAAAGAGTAGTTCTTATCTTGATCTCTAGAAATTTCTAAGGATGCTTATAGCTACTTTTGCTACTGCTGTTTCTGAGCCCCCACTGGTGTGCTTCCCAATGATATTCAGTAGACGTAGAAAGCTTTCAACAAGGGCAGTAACTAAGCTGGTACAGTAAAAAATAAATGGCATAAAGTATTCCCCCTCCAAAGTTTAGGACTCACTTTCCCACAAATATGATTCATGGGAAAAGCAAATTTAGAGCACAATGCTATTTGAGATGTGTGGAAATTCCTAGTATTTAGAGATTCTTTCTTGGACATAAACAGTGTTTCTCTCTATCTTAATGATTTATAATCCATGAAGCTCCTTGTCCTTTGAATGACTCTCTCTCCTCATTCGTGTCCTTGATGTGTCTCTTTGCTCCCAGGTAAATATACTGTCTCCTAATAGTTCAGCATCTCCAATGACATAGTCAATGAAAGTGACACAGGCAAAGAAAGAAATTTTTTCTCCTTTCTCTGAAGAGTGATTCCTGCTGGGGACCTGATTTTTCTTCCATTTCAGGATACAATTTTTAAACTGTTAAACTGCTAAAATTTCTTCAACTATTCCCCCAATCCTGCACAGGCAAAGATTGAATTTCCATTTTACCCCAATCAAATAGGTTCACATCTCATAAAGGGATTTCAAAGCAAGAGAGAACTTTGAACCCAGATCTTTTTGAGGGGGGAAAAAGAAGAGGGGACCCCGTTGCTCTGAAGATCCTTGGAGAAAATCTTCAACCCTGCCTCAAATAAGGGACACTGCCTCAAATCTTTTTTTTTTTTTTTTAATGAATTTAAGTTTTAACTGTTTGAAGGGGTCATGATATGGGTTAAAGATTCCTTTCTAATTCCCAGCCCCCATGAATCCCAATGGGAAATATCTGGGCTTTCCCAGCCCCCACCGGATCTGAGCTAATTTGGGCTGTCCCAGTCCCCGCTCTAATGATCTGCTCAGGTTTCCCCAATCCCCACCCCCAGCACAAACAGTTCCTTATCTAAAAACCCATTGAATTCTATTCAATTCTAACCCTGGCCGAAACTCACCAGGAGCCAACATGGGACTCCACTCACAGGCCCCTCCACCAAAAGCCCCCCATTATAAAAGAGGGAAACTGGAGTCCACTCTTAGTAGGAGCCCCAAACATGGCATCCTTATGCCAGCCATGTTAAGGGTTCCTGTCTGCCCAGCGCCAGCCTGGCCTTGGAGTCTTTCTATCTTTACCCAAACTTCCAAACCCCAAATAAGCCTCTTTTATTAATCTAGGTTTTTGGGTCTGTAAATTCCTTTACAGGGGACTCTCCGCCGCTACTAGACCTCATTTAACTCTGTATCCTTGCACCGAATCCAAAGGGGTTGCAAGAGAGTTCTATTTGACTCCCTGTGCCCTGAACCTGCCACTAGACCTCAATTAACCCTAATTTCATCTAGGTACCCCTTACCTAACTCTCATCATTTAATCTCACTGATTTTTCCTCTTAATTTTTCTATTTATTGGTTTATAGAGTGTCAAAATATCCAGTACCTTTTACAATTGGTGTTAGAAGAGACTGACAAATGAAGTTTCCTTCCAGGTACTTTAGCCATGCACAATTCTTTTCAGAGGTCTATAAGATATGTAAAGTTAATGCAAAGTGTATTTATTTCTTTTCAATTAGCAAGCACTTATTGTTTCCTCCTTCCTTCTTCTCTTTCTTAAAAAATAACAAAAAAAAAAAAAAAGAAAAACAAAACCTTTGTAACAACTATACATGGTTAAGGAAAACAAATTTTAGAAAACTTCCAAAAATATATGTATCATTCTGTATATTGACTCCATCACTTGTATATGAGGTAAATAGAATGTTTCATCTTTGTTCCTCTGGAATCATGGTTAGTCATTGCATTTGTAATGTTCTTGAATTGTGAGGGTGCCTAACAACATTGATCAGAATTCTTGAATCTTTCAAATTTTTTGGCATATAATAGATGCTTAATAAGTGTCTATTTCCTTCTTTTCCTTTCTTTTATTTTCCTTGCCTTTCTCCTTCCCTTCTTCCTTGTCTTCCTTTTTTCCTTCCTTTCTTCTTTTTTTCTTTCTCTATTCTTTCTTTCTTTCCCTTCTTCATTTCTTACTACCCTCCTTACTTCTTTTCTTTTTTTCCCTTCCTTCTTTTTCTTTCTTCCTATCTCCCTCCCACCCTTTCTTTCTTTCTTGACTCAACAATCTAATTATTGTTAACTTATTCTCCTGACTTTGATCACTTCAAAATATATTAGTTTATACAAGTCTTCCAAGGTTTTTCTGAAAATATCTCTTAATTTTTTTTAATAACAGCAATCTTTTACATAAAGTTTCTACAATAGAGCTATACAACTAAGCCAGACCTTGTCATTCTGGATCTAAAATATTTGTGGTTCTAGAGTTTCCATACAGTTTTTTTTTTCTTTTTGAATGATCCACAAGTCTATCAACTAAGAGACCTGGAAATTTTATGAGCTCTAGTTCTTATAATCCAGAAAATTAGTAGCTATGCTGAAATTGAATTTCCAAGAGTAATTCTGGAGTTCTTATAATAAAAGGCATTCCACAAGACTTCAAATAAGGAGGCTAGACCCTGGACATGCCATGAACCAAGATAGGGGTGAGGACAGATTTAATTCTGCCCAATGAACAAAAGGTAGGGGATGGAATCCAGTTTGTCAAGATGGAACTAGAATTTCCATAGTCCAAAATTAAGCTCTCAAGCATGTTAGAGTTGGGGTAGATCTTCAAACAAGAGAAGAAGAAGCAAAAATCCAGGATCATCTTGGTGCAAAGGTGGACCCCTGTGGCACCCAAAACTATCAGAGTTCTGGAAGGAGTTCATATGGAGACTGAGACCAAAGGGAGATGCCAACTTGGATTATAGAGACTGAGGGTAAGGTCAGGCTCAGCTCTATCTTGGGAGTAGGGGACACTCTTCTTCTTGAAAAGAGAGACCTTATATATGAATATTAAGGAATAGAATTGTTTTATAACAAACAATCAGGAGAATGATTTTAGAGAGTCTTAGAGAAACTTACATGAACTGATGTGAAGTGAAATGAGCAAAACCAGGAGATCATTGTACACAGCAACATCAGTATTATACGATGATCAATTCTGATGAATGTGCCTCTTTCCAACAGAGAGATGAATGATGCCAGTTCCAATGATCTTGTAATAAAGAGAGCCAAATATACCCAGAAAGAGGGCTGTGGGAACTGAGTGGATCACAATATAGCATTCTAACTCTTTTTGTTGTTGTTTGCTTGCATTTTTTTTTTCTTACTCATTTTCTTTCTTTTTGATCTGATTTTTCTTGTTTAGTAAGAGAATTGTATAAATATGTTTATACGTAATGGATTTAACACATTTTAATATGTATAACATATATTGGATTGCTTGCCATCTAGGGAAGAGGGTGGAGGGAAGGAGGGGAAAATCTGAAACACAAGGTTATGTAAGGGTCAACATTGAAAAATTATCCGTGCAAATGTTTTGAAAATAAAAAGCTTTAAAAAAAAGGAAAGAAAGAAAGAAGGAAAGAAAGAAAGAAAGAAAGAAAGAAAGAAAGAAAGAAAGAAAGAAAGAAAGAAAGAAAGAAAGAAAGAAAGAAAGAAAGAAAGAAAGAAAGAAAGAAAGAAAGAAAGAAGGAAGGAAGGAAGGAAGGAAGGAAGGAAGGAAGGAAGGAAGGAAGGAAGGAAGGAAGGAAGGAAGGAAGGAAGGAAGGAAGGAAGAAACAAAGAAAGAAAGAAACAAAGAAAGAAAGAAAAAAGGAGAGACCTTAGCTGTATTAATTTCTAAGAGAAAAATTACCACCAGAGATACTTTTCCCATTGGTTCTTAAATCCTACCTTCCTCAGAACTTTGTCAGGTCAGTCTTGCTGTCCTTGTCCTCCTATATGAATACATCAGGGTGTTAAGTGTTGGCAAAAAGATTTTTCAGGATGTTAAGTTGGATGTAATCCATTCACTGCTTCAGGGTATGCCTAAGGAGCCAGGAGGTGACAGGGCTGTGTGGGAGCTCCAGTATGGGGCCAGGCAAGGACAGTACTTTGGTCTAATTAATGGGGGTTGGAAGGAAAGGGTGACTTGAGGTGAGAGAACATCATGCTTTTGGTACCAGAGACCCAATGTCCAGGATATGCTGGCTAAGGATCCTGGAGCAAAGGCTATAGATATTTGGGCTGCTGCAACCAACAAAGCCTTAGGAATTTTAAGCCTTCTATAAATAATGTCACTCCTAATGTAGGCAAGATTAGAATGGAAGCATTAAACTGGGAAAACCTTTTTATATTCAAGGGTTCTGATAAAGGCCTCATTTCTAAAATATATAGAGAATTGACTCAAATTTATAAGAATTCAAACTATTCTCCAATTGATAGTCAAAGGGATATGAACAGCAGTTTTGAGATGAAGAGATTGAAACTATTTGTAGTCATATGAAAAGGTGCTCTAAATTACTATTGATCAGAGAAAAGAAAATTAAGACAACTCTGAGATACCATTACATACCTGTCAGATTAGCTAAACTGACAGGAAAAGATAATGATGAATGTTGGAGGGGATGTGGACAAACTGGGACACTAATACATTGTTGGTGGAATTGTGAATGAACCCAACCATTCTGGAAAGCAATTTGGAACTATGCCCAAAGAGTTATCAAATTGTGCATAGCCTTTGACCCAGTATGTTTGTACTGGGCTTGTATGCCAAAGAGATCTTAAAGGAGGGAAAGGAACCTTTTTGTAGTGGCAAAAAACTGGAAATTGGAAACTGAGTGAATGCCCATCAGTTGAAGAATGGCCAAATAAATTATGGTATAGGAATATCATGGAATATCATTGTTCTGTAAGAAATGACCAACAGGCTGATTTCAGAGAGGCCTGGAGAAACTTACATGAATTGACACTAAATGAAATGAGCAGAATCAGGAGATCACTGTATACAACAATAACAAGATTTATACACTGATCAGTTCTGATGGACATGGCTCTCTTCAACAATGAGATGATTCATATCAGTTCAAATGATCTTGTGATGAAAAGAGCCATCTACACCCAGAGAGAGGACTGTGGGAACTGAGTGTGATTCACATCATAGCATTTTCATTCTTTTTATTGTTGTTTGCTTACATTTTATTTCCTTTCTCATTTTTTTCTGGTCTGATTTTATTTTTCTTGTGCAGCAAAACAATTGTGTAAATATGTATGCATATATTGGATTTAACATATATTTCTACCGTGTTTAACATATATTGGATTATTTGCCATCTAGGGGAAAGGGTGGGGAAAGTGGGGAGAAAATTGGAACACAAGGTTTTGTAAGAGTTAACGTTGAAAAATTATCCATGCATATGTTTTGAAAATAAAAAGCTTTAATTTAAAAAAAATAATAATGTCATTCCTACCTGGACAAGTAAAGGCTGCCTTTTTTTCTCATAGGAACCAAAATGTGACTTTGGGGAGAGGAGGCAGCAAGCAAGTCCCTTTATATTGACCTGGAATTATGGTTGATAAAGTGGAGGAGAGGGAAAGAGAAGAGGAGAGCACTGTGTCTAGAACATAGTATCCAATTTCTAACCTATCCCTTCTTCTCTTTGATGCCTCCTATCTATTTTATCAATAAAAAGGTATCTAATAGCATGGTGGATAGAGTGTTGGACTTTCAGTGAGAAAGACTTGAGTCTGAATTTTACCTCAGATACTTACTAGCTTATATGATACTGAACAAGTCACTTAACCACTGTCTGCCTCAGTTTCCTCATCTATAAAATGAAGGTAATAATAAGTCCTACTTTGTGGGATTATTATAATGGTTGACTTAGATAAGATATATAAAGTACCTTATAAATGTTATTAAGTGGATCAGTTCTGTTTCTCCCTCTGTTTAGACACTTGGTTTCATGTGGTTTTTGAGGGAAACTGGAAAAGTTCAAGCAACTTCCTGGCTTCATTCTGCCATCTTGGCTCCTCAAATTCAAACTTTTTAATGTGGGCACTTAGCTCCACCTTATCTGCTCATTTTATTTCTGCCTTTCTGTTTACTCAAACCCTTTAATGCTTTCTCCCCCTCCTCTACTGCTTGTTGATCATGCCTTGTCATATCCATGCTCTTCAATTTTCTGTTCATGCTATTCACCTATCAAGACTGCTCTTATCTTATTTTTGTTAGTCATATTTCACTTTGGTTACCATAAATAGAAACAGAGTAGGGTACTGGCATAGCCAGGCATGCTCCCATATTCTGTGCTTGTCTGTATCTCTTACTATCCCAATTTGACTCAACTTTCCAAGAAACCCACTTTAATCAACTCAAAAATTTTCTAATGGAGAGGATCTGTTTCAGAGAAATTCTACAAAGATGAGCTCTGTTGTCTCTGGTCCCTCCACTTGACCTATATCAGGATGCTGAGTGCTTGAGGCCAAAAAAGGGAGGAGAAGGAAGAAACAGTTATATTGGAATAGTCTCTTTTTAAAAGCATCTGTTTCTTAACATATATTTGTACCATGTTTAACATCTATTGGACTACTTGCCATCTAGGGGAGGGCATAGAGTAAGGGGGGGTTGGAACACAAGGTTTTGCAAGGGCTAATGTTGAAGAATTGCTCATGCACATATTTTGAAAAATAAAAAGCTTTAATAAAAAAAGAATAAAGGACAAATAGCAACAACTAGTAGAGTGTCGTATACAATACATACATAATAAAGGAATAATAACTTGTAAAAAAAAAATCTGTGTCCTTCAAATGAAAGAATATTGTTGGGAATGGGGACAGAGGGAGGAAACATTGACTTTGAAGTCAGTAGACCTGGATTAAACCATACAATTTCTTAAGTAGGCTAGTTGCAGTTCAGTCATCTTAGCCCTATCCAACTGTTCATGGCCCATTTGGGGGCTTTTTTGGCAAACACACTGGAGTGATTTTCCATTTCCTATACCAGCTCATTTTATTGATGAAGAACTAAGGCAAATGGGGTTAAATGACTTGTCCAAGGTCATATAGTTAGTAAGTGTCTGAGGCCAAATTTAAACTGGGAAAAGTGACTTTTTGACTCCAATTTACTGCATCACCTAGCTTCCCCTCCCCAAATTACAAAATTCATCTACATTCCTGCCAAGTGGCTATTTGTCCTTAAAGACATCCAGTGACAAAACACTGTCCCATCAATAGAAGCAAGTAATCTTTTCTGTATTGGGGACAAGATGAAATATTGGAAAGTTTATTCTTATGCTTAGCCAAAATCTGACTTCCTCTAACTCCCACCTATGTTTGCCCTTGAGGGCCAAGCAGAACAAATCTGATCATTTTTCCACATGATTGCTTTTCATATATCTTGAAATGGCTATAATACACCCACTTCATCTTGTTCTTTCTCCAGGCTAATCATTACCAGTTTCTTAGGATAGTTCTCATAAGCACTTCCTTCTCTTTTTGCCTTCCCAAATCTCTAGTTTCCTTCAAAACTCAGCTCAAAAGCCCCCTCCTAGAACAGGCTTTTCATGATTGCCTCTCCCATTTTTATTTATTTTTGTCTCTTTGCTACCTGAAATGACTTTGTCTATAATTTGTATTTATAAATGCAAGCTGAGGACAAGAACTTTCATCTTTGGTTTTGTGGCATGAGAGTATATTGTTTGCCCTTTGACTTTGAAGAGGATCATTGACATCACAGGGTGATGTCTTTGCTCCTTGGTGAATTAGACTTAAGTAAGGCAGACTTAAATCTTAATTGGATGTAAATAAGGAAAACTTTTTTCCAGAGTCATTAAAGTCCATAAAAGTTCTGGGCATGGCCTGGGATGCAGTGAATGACCTTGACTTCTCCAATGTTTGACCAAACTCTAAGTGCTCCATGGTACCTACTTCAGTTACTTTCATGGTCATAAAAATAACTATCTCATCTACCCATCCAACTGGGGGAAGTCTTCACATGTTTGGGGTAGATGCCCTTCTAATTCACTAATTGGGTTTGTTACTCTAAACCATTCAGTTTAGCCCATCTACCGAGACGGTTTATTAGAGTGTGGCTATTTTCCATGCAATAGCTTTTTGGAGCTACAGGTGAGAGTTGAGTCCCAGGTGTATACCAAAGGCAGATCAACAGCCTTAAAAAAGGCTCGGCAAATACTTATACCAGACATGCTAGTCTTTCCTGAATACCCACACACCCCAATATGGGAGTATAATGTACTGCCTGTATACAATAGGGGCTTAATAAATGTTTCTGGAAAGGAATTGCAAAAGACAAGGTCCCAATCTTTCCCAGAAACCTAAGAGCTGCCATCTTTTGAAAATACAACAGTTTATCAATATCCTTTGTAAAATGTGGAACAAAAAACTGCACCAGAAGTATTCTGACCAAGATAAGAGTATTTTCAGAACACGGTACCTGGCACATAGTAGGCAGTTAATAAATACCAGCTGATTGATATCACCATCCTAACCATTGTACTTCTATTAGCGTAACCTACTATTGCTTTAGTTCTTTGAGAAAGAGAAGAGCACAGCTGATTTATTTTGACCAAAGGACCAAAATTGGAAAGAACCTGAGAAGTCATTCAGCACAACCTCCTCAATTAACAGATGAGAAAACTGAGATGAAGTGGATCATATCAGTATATTCCTCCTCAGCCTCACTTTCCTAATAATATCATTATTACCTCAGTCAGTCAACAAGTATTCATTAAGTGCCTACTATGGGTGGGCTAAGTGATAGGGTGGTGCTAAGTGATAGAGACACATAGACAAAAATATTAAATCAAACCTTTTTTGCTCTCAAGGAGCTCATGGTCTAATGGGAGATGATGATAGTATCTAGATTATTTATGTAAAATGCTTTGCAAATCTTAAAACATTATATCAATATATTACCCATATTTCATGCTTTGGTGAATAGATGTCTAGTCTTAGGAGTGTTCTGTCTTTCTTGTCAGTGATTTTTATTGTAGATTATGGAGTTCATTTATTACTATTCTTTGTATCTCAGAGTTGTCTTCTATGATACCTGATTCAACAGCTTTATCTGGATGCTTTTCTCCCTCCTTTTTCCCTTTTAGTTTAAAAACATTTTAATCAGATTAGCCAGTCTCCAGACAAGTACATTTTCCCCAGGCCTTATTACATACCCCCTCTCTCTTTTTCTGGAATATAGCCAAGGAAGAAGATCTCTGCCTTATTCTCAGGGAATTGAACTCTCTCTCTCTCTGTATATGCAAACACATAAAAAAGATAACCAAAATATAAGGCCATAAAGAGTATGATTATAAAGTAATGAAACTGGTTTTACAAGTTACAAAGAAATAGGAATCTTAATGTATGTCACACATGGTCACTGCAAGATGAAGAAAACAAACAAGAGTTATAAGAGTTCAAAGGAGAGAAAAAATGTCACTGTGGGATAGAGGAAGTTTCAAAGAGGAGATGAGACTGGAGGTTACTCTTGAAAAATGAGTGAGATTTATATAAAGTATAAGAGAACGATGTATGCTCATAGTCCCTACAGGAGAGGTTGAGAAGTGGATTGCTTGAACCATTGGGTGTCTATAAACCAGTACCAATATGGTGAAAAGAGAGGAAGAGGGAAGCCACCAGCTTACTTAAGGAAGAACAAACCAGCTCAGTCAGAAATGAGTCAGGAGAAAGTTTTCATACTTATCAGCAGAGGAATAGGGGCTCTGAGTGGGAGCACTGAATTTCTAGCATGAGAGAGGTAGGAAGACTCAATCTTTAAAGCAAACAAACAAATAAAACATGGATAACACTCTAAATGTAAAAATGGGAAGTCCATCTGAGTGAACGCAATGCATAAAAAGCAAGACTGTTCCCAGAAGATTCAGGAAACTCTTTGGTTATCAATCTGGGCTAGTGTAGCAGAACACTGCAAGATCTAGCTGTAAGGATTCTGGACCCAATTGGTTGGTGGTTTGGAGAGGCAGCCAAAGAAGCCTGGAACTTTTCCTGAAAACAATGAGAATTATTTAAAGCTTTAGAATAGGAGTATTTCAGAAAAGGGTTTAGAAAATTTATCTTGGATTAAGACATATTGGAAGGGGAGTAAAATGACAGCATGGAGACTGTTTAGCAGATTACTGTAAACACAATAATCTTGGACAGCATGAGCTATAAATGATCTGAACTATGTTGGTGGCAGGGAGATAAAAAGAAATGATACACAAGAGACAGTGTTGCAACTGACAACTTGACACTACTGGGTTATGTTGGAGGAAGGAGGAAAGAGCGAAGAAGACATATGACATTATGGTTAGTTACCATCTTGAATGGCTGTCACTTAGTGACAGAAATAGGGGGAGCCAGTTAGTAAAAAGAAATCAGCAAGTTCAGTTTTTGATTCATTGGATTTTTGACAATAATAAAACTGACAAATGGAGGTTTCCAGCAGATAATCAGAGATGTACAAATGTAACAGACAGGGAGTTATAAGTTTGTAAGCCAACTGTGTAGAGGTTACATAATAACAGAGTTTGAGAACCTTAAGGGACCTCAATGGCCATCAAATTCATCCATACACAAAAAGAATCTCTTTATGTTAGAACATAACATAATTAACAAATGGCCTTCCAACTTCTGCTTGAAGACCCACACCCAAGGAGAATCCTATTGCTTCTCAGGGAAATCTATTCCACTTTTGGAATACTCTTAAGGAGTTTTTTTCTAATATCAAGCTTAAATTTTGCCATTTTCTAACTTCCTCCCATTATTTATTCCTGGTTCTGTCTTCTGGACTAAAGTGAAAAAGTCAAATCCCTCCATGACATGACAGTGCTCTAAGTACCTGAACAAAGCTGTAATGACCCCCAAGTCTTCTCCATACTAAATATTCCCAGTTTCTTTGAATGATTCTTCTATCACCTTCATCATCCTGATTGTTTTTCTGTGGAGTTTAAAGTTTGTTAGATTTATTCTGCTTTTTAGAGTTATAATTAAACACATCCTTCTTTCCAGGGCAGCCTAAGTAACTCTTCTGGCTATCAGTAAGCACACATGACCTTCTGAGAAAGCCACTGGTCATTACCTCTGATCCCTTCGACCTAGCTTTTAAAGCCTCTTCTTTACTTGGAGACAGCTTTCTGGCCTCCATTCTAAACTCAGGACAGCTGCCTGTCTGCTTATCCATTTAAAGACAAGTCTCTAGCCTCCCATTTACACTGAGCGTAGCTCTCTGACCTTCAGCATTAGACAGATCTCTTAGCCTCCTGTCCACAGTTAAGAAACATGTCTGTCCTCCTAGTTTCTTGAGGATAAATTCCTGGCTTTCTTCCCTTGCTCACACTATTATGCAGACTATTTCTGCAAACTGATTCCTTTAGCGTCCATGAATCAGTTTCTTTCAGTTTAGTAACCACTACTTTTTTCTTCTTTTTTGAATCAAGCATGCTATTCCATGGGAGTAAGGAACTCTCAAGTAAGGACATTTTCTCTATTAAAGCAGATTAGCAACTTCTCTGCAATTTAATTTTAGAGAGATTTCCAGAATACTTCAAGGTCATTGCATCTATTTTCCCAAAGTCACCCTTTTTCCATACTAGTATATCAAAATAACTCTATGGTCACCTGGTAAGTACTGAGATTTGAATTTAGCTCTCCTTGACTTCAAGGCCTGAACTTTAGCCACTATACAATACTGCCTCTAAGTAACCATAATATATTTATCATTTCAGACCTTAGATCCATGAAATGAAGGTATTTGTTGTCAATTCACCTGATGTCCCCTTTTCCCCCTACACACATACACCACAGAATTACTGGGAAGATAATAGTGACCAGATGAAAGAATAAAAAAATGAAAGATGAAAGATGAAGGGAGTAAGGAAGAAGAAAAAAGAATGAATTTTGTCCCATGAAAGAGGGATTGGATTTAACAACTGCTGAATCAGTGATGACCCCTAAGAGATAAAATTTAGGAAAGTTACTCTTGGGTTAGATAAATTAGAAGAGAAAGAAATAGAAAGATTCTAGTTAAGGAATATTTGAAATAGTCTAAACAGAAGCTGTAAAAAGTCTGAAATAAGTTGGAGGCAGTGGGAATCCTGTCTTCCCAAAGAGAACAAAAACTTTTCAGGAGTAAAGGTGAGATTTCACCTACTTCTTTGAATTTTCCACAAAAAACTTGTAGGAGATGCTTAGTAGCAGAAGCAGCAGCAGGAGGAGGAGGAGAAGAAAGAGGAAGAATAGAAGGCAGCAGGAAATGGAGAAGAGGAAAAAGAAGAGCAGGAGAACAAGGAGGAATAGGTAGCATTTATATAGCCCTTTAAGGCTTATAATGCACTTCAATTCTACGGTCTCATACAATTCTCACAACAACCATAAGAAATGAGTACTATTGTTATTTCCATTTTACAGATAAGAAACTTGAGCCTCAGAGGTTAGTAACATTCCTGATTCCAGGTCCAGCCCTGTGCTACCTAGCTGCCTTAGCACCCAAAACTTGTTGAATTGGAATGAAATGGATTGTATTGAATTAAGGAGTTTTATGGAACAAATGCTATGGAGGTGGGAAATATAAACTTACTCAACAAAAAAGACAAATAGTTATACAATTACTTGCCAAATTTAACAAACTTTATCTCCTATACCCCAAAGTTTCCTTCAAGGTCAACTGGTTAGATTTAGCTGCTTTTACATAAAGTGCAGCTATAAGAAAGGATGTATTCATTACATATGAAGATGATCCTCTTGACCCAGGTGAATACAGAACTGGTAAACCTTCACTGAGTCACTAGGATGCAGTGACTTCTTGATGACTAATGCTTTGCATTTGTGAGAAAGTTGACGTTCAGTCATAATTAATTTAATAATTAATTAATAATTCAGTCATTTAATCTGACTCTATGACTCCTTTTTTGTTTGTTTGGTTTTTGTTTCGTTTTTGTTTTGTTTTGTTTTGTTTTGTTTTGGCAAAGATACTGGTTAGTTTGCCATTTAACCAGTAAGGGAACGAAGGCAAACATGATGAATTTACTTTGCCCAAGTTCACACAGCTAGTAAGTGTTTGAAGCCAGATTTGAACTCAAGAAAATGAGTCTTTCTAACTCCAGGTCCAGCATTCTGTGCATTATGGCACCCCCTAACTTCCTTGACCTAGATTAGAGTTGTTAGATTTTGCTTTGGAAGACTAGCATATTTTTTCTCCTCTTGGTGTGAAAGTAACAGTCTTACATAAGTGGAGTCTGATAATCTGGTCTTCATTATAAAAGCTCTGAGCAACTCAGCTAACCAATATGGATGTATATAGGTGCCATAAAAGTCTTAGTGCAGTCAACTATACTAAGACTTTTGAGACATTCCACATACAGAGAAAATAACATGAAGCAATTTAATTTATTCCTCTTCTCTACTGGTTATATTTTGGTTATATATCTATTTATTTTGTACCTTTTAAATGAAGCTTAGAAAGGAATCTAGAGGTTATGGGTTCAAATTTTATTTCTGGTGTTTATTGCCTTGGACATAATTTATTTTGTTTTCTTCAATTGTATAATGTGGGAGTGGGACTAGAATACCACTGTTGATTAAACTGCTAGACCTGCTATGGGTTTCTTGCAAAATGGAAGAATCAACTACACTGTTTTCTTTGTTATTGCCTATACAAACTTCCTATTCTCCATCTCCATACTTTTACATAAAGTTGTTCACCATGCTTAAGATATATTCTCATTTGACCTTTTCACCTTGGAATCTCTAGCTTCCTTCAAATGCTATTTCCTCACCAAGTTCAATTGTCTCCTCATCCCAGAAATCACTCTGACATTTTCTCTGTATATAACTTTATTTTATTTTATTTTTTATTAAAGCTTTTTATTTTTCAAAACATATGCATGGACAATTCTTCAACATTAGCTCTTGCAAAAATCCTGTGTTCCAATTTCCCCTCCTTCCCCCATGCCCTCTTCTAGATGGCAAGTAGTTCAATATATATTAAACATAGTAGAAATATATGCTAAATCCAATATATGTATACATATTTATACAATTATCATGCTGCACAAGAAAAAAAAAGAGGAACAAAATAAAATGCAAGCAAACAACAAGAAGAGCAAAAATGCTATGTTGTGAAACACACTCAGTTGCCACAGTCCCCTCTTCTGGCTCTCTTCATCACTGAACAATTGGAACTAGTTTGAATCATCTCATTGTTGAAGAGAGTCATGGCCATCAGAAGTTATCATCATATAATCCTCTTGTTGGCGTAATATAAGTTTATTTTTTTAAAAAATTGACTTTGTATCCTTAATGTCTGGCTTATACAGTAGCTGTTTAATCAGGGCTTGTTAACTGAAGGAAGGAATAAAAGCAATATGGCTCAGCATCTGCATTACATGTGAGAATGCAAATGTGGTTCTAGAAAGAAAGTTATGTAGGACTCTTTAACCTCCACAAGCTGCACTCGTTCACAGCAAAGAGATCCTATCTAACTCTTTTTCTGTCCCTCTTTCAAGTGCAGCTAATTTTGGGGGGAGCTAGGTGTCCATGGATAGAACAGATCTGGAGTCAGGAAGACCTGAGTTTAAATCCATCCTCAGATACATACTATGTGACTCCAGGCAAGTCACTTAACCTCAATTGCCTCAACAACAAAAAAGAAAAAAGAAAAAGAAAAGAAAAGAAAGCAAGAAAAAAGTGTAGCCAGTTCCACAACAGTCAACAAATTAAATACTTAGGATCAATCAATCAATAGGCATATTAATCATTTTCTATGTTCCAGGTACTATGCTAAGCACTACAGATACAAAAAGAGGCCAAAAACAAAACAAAACAAAACAAAACAAAACACAAAAAAACAAACAAACAAAAAACAGTCCCTGTCCCAGAAGAACTTACAATCTAATAGTGGAGACAAATATGAATAAATATAGACAAAACAACCCATATACAGGATAAATAATTAGCAGAGGGGAGAGAACTGGAATTAAGAGGATTTGAGAAAAGCTTTCTATAGGAGTGGGATTTTAGTATGTTCTAGGCATGTGCTAAGCATTGGAATAAGGAAGAAAAGGAAAGTGGTCTCTGACTTCAAGGAGCTTCCATTCTAATGATAAATAATATCTAAAGACAAGATCTATATAGAACCTATATAGGTCATCTCAGAGGGGAAAGTTCCAGCATGTATTTATATAACTCCTTAAGATTTGTGGGGTGCTTTATTTATCCTCATAGTAGTTAATTAAATAACAGAGGTACCACTAGACCTATTTCACTCATGAAAAAATGAAATAGCCAATCAAGCTGATGATATTGTATACCATACCCAGTTGGCTCATCTTAATCTAACCATCATCCTGTTTTTGTTTGTTTGTTTGCACCTAAGTTAGCATTGAGTTACAGATTGAGTAAAGACAGATGAATATAATGAGTGGACAGTCTTATCACCAGAAAAAAACTCATTTTCCCCCATTTTCTATATTGAGTTAACTCCAATATGGGAAAAATGTTGGTATCTTCAATTTTGATACTGATAATAAATAACTACTACCTCTCTGCCCTATCAGCTCAATTGTTTTGTTTTCCTGATCTGCTCAACAAGAGGAAGATGATATTTGTCACAGATTTGCCAAGGGTCCACAAAGAGCAAAAATTGGTCAAGAAACAGTTATTGAGTGCCTATTTTAGACAAAACACAATATTGGACTCTGAAAAGTATGCCAAGATGTGATACAGCCCCAATCATTAGAGGAGCTTAAAATTTACTGGAGAAAGTAGTCTTGAGGGGGTGGTTAGAGGGCAAGATAAAATGTGTATGTATGTAGATCATTCATATAAAGTACCCATACCTAACTTTATGGACATTTGTATTACTGATACTCATTTTGATGGATAAAGCAATTGCTGATTTATTTATTTATACCTGGTTCATACCTAATTCTAAGAGCTAAACAGCCATTGGTAAAGAAAGTAGAAATATTTTTTAAATATTTTAACAGTATTTTATTTTCCAATTAAATATAAAGACAATTTAAACATTCATTCTTTATAAAATTTTGAGTTTCAAATTTTCTCTCTCCTTCCCTAAGATAGTAAACAATTTAATATAGATTATACATGTGTAATCATGTAAAACATATTTCCATATTAATCATGTCGTAAAAGTAGATACAGTTGTAAAATGATTAGTTTGCAAAAGGAAAAAACTAAAAAACAAAAAAGTGAAAATAGTATATTTTCACATCCATTCAAACCTCCCAAATTCAAACAATTCACAATAACTTTTACACATCAGGACTGCTACAGACCTCAACCACAGTGTCCTCTGGCTTCACCCTGCCTAGGCATAATTCAGCATCTTTTGGGTCCTAATTATCCTCCTACAAAAATTCCTTCTACTGATTTTTGTCAGAAAGGACAGGGGAGAATTTTTTATTTCATTTTGTTTTGTTGTTTGGGGCTCCCCATATTGGTGCTGAACCTAGTGCAGACACCCTATCAGCTTTAGCCTTAGTGCAGCTTAGATCTCAAGAGCTCAAGAGATCCACCTTGACAGCAGGAATTATGGTATTCTGTCTTCTTATTTTATAGCTGAGGAAAATGTAGATTAGGAACTAGAAGTGATCAGCTCAAATTCTCAAAAGTAGTATGTATCAGAGATGAATTTTGAACTCAGATCCTCTGAATGCAGGATCTTCATTCTTTCCATTATGCTACATTTCCTGAACAAAAAACTCTGGAGTATGCATGTAGAAAATTGTATATAGGAAGTTAGAGTAAGACCAGCAATGTAGGTTGTAAACAGATTATAGAGAACCTTGAATCTTACCCCTACCATGAGTTGACAATTAGGATCACTATTTATTAACAATGAAACAAACAAATGCATGAAGAATACCCTTCTCCAAATAGTATGGTTCTCTCTGTATTACAAGAAAGAATTTAATGCCTCATTTTAGGGAGTAACCCATCTAGTCTCCTGCTGCATTATTAGAGTAGTTTCATTTTTCAGGTCAATCTTTTACCCATTAAATAGCTTCAGTTGGGAAGGTAGCAGCAGCAGCAGCAGCAGCAGTGGGAGCCCATTGAAACTCGGTTATATTTGTTGCTAACTATTCTCCAAAGGCATATCTCCTATAGGAACTTGTCTTTGAAATCTTTTTTTTTTTCTTGTTTGGGAGGGGGAAAAGAATTCCTGCACATTTCAGAAATCCTGCACACAAAAAAATATACAATACTTTAAATGAAAAAAAAAGTTAAAACATGAAAGATCAAAGTTACATCATTATATAGTGGTTGACCCTGGCTGTACCCCATCCTACTGCATTATTTTTAGCTCCCTCCATAATTGACACCAAGCATCAAAACAAGTAGGCCAGCCAGAATAAAAACCTAATATTAAAGATTTTTTTTAAATGGATCATCCAATTTATGAAGTGTTTTTTTGTTGTTCAGTCTAATCCAATTCTCCATGACCCCATTTGTCATTTTCTTGGTGAAGATAATAAAGTGGTTTGACATTTTCTTCTCCAGCTCATTTTGCAGATGAGGAAACTGAGGCAAACAAAATCATGTGACTTACCCAGGGACACACAGCTTTAGTAAGTGTCTAAGGTTGGATTTGACCTTAGGAAAATGAGTTTTCCACTGATAGCTGCCCCAAATAATCTATTAAATTTTTGTAAATAAGTGCAAATTAATTTTAATTTTGATTAGACAAAAATACTCTAGATCTTGTTACCAATAGCATTTTTTTACCAATAATTTACCGTACCTTTTTATACACTGTTTGATTTTGTCAATTTATTCGTAGGCTTTTTTTTTTAGATAAAAAGAAAAGAAAGCAAATGGTAAATATGTTCTCTTTTGTGTCCCATTTTCCTGTGCCATTCTTTTCCTTTTCCCCACTGATTAAAAAAAAAACCCTTTTTATTTCTTAGGAATATGTCTAAAAATTGAAATTATTGCACTTAACTTCCAAAAGAGAAATCAAAAGCAGGGAAGCAGAGACAAAAGCTGCCAAGGACCCCAACAATAAATCAAGAGCAGATTTAGAGGCCAGAATTAAGACTCTTAAATTTAATGTGACCCTAAAAAGGACAGGACTAACAACAGTAGACTAAAAGTTGGTTAACTAGCCCAGAATCAGGACATGATACTGAAAGGCAAAGAAAGGCATATCATAATAATAATTTTTAAAAAGTTCATTTAAGAATTGAGCAATCTATAGAAACTGAAGAAAGAAAGCAACAGATGGCAATTCCAGTCATGAAAAACTTAGTAAGCATCTTTGCTGGATGTTAATATCATAAAAATGAAACAAGACACAGTTCCTGTTCTCAAGGAGCTGACAGTCAAATAAATAGGAAGAGGCAAGTTATTTGTAAATTGAAGTGCTTGAATGAATGTGGTCACATCAAGATAGATGTTACTTTTGATGACAGAGATCCAGACTCACCTATGTCTGACCATCTTATGCAATTCTAATCCACATCTTTCCATAAAGTCACCATGCCATTAGTTGTGCATCCTGGGCCCACTTCTCTCTCTCTTTTTATCTGTTTGTCTTTGTTTCTCTCTCTCTCTGTCTCTGTCTCTGTGTGTGTCTCTCTCTCTTTTTCTCTTTTCAGTCTGCTTCTAACTCTCTTTGTTTTTCCCCCCATTCTTCCTCTCTTGCTCTCTCATCTCTCTTTCTTTCTCTGTCTCTACTTCCCTTGCTCTCTGACTCTCTGTTTTGGTGTCTGTCTCTCTGTCTAACTGCATTTGTGTCTGTATCTGTCTGTCTCTCTTTTCTCTCTAATTTCTAATTTCTATAAGCTCAATTGTAATTTCTATGCAGATGACTCTCAAGCTCTTTATCTAGCCCTATCATTTCATTTACATTACCAATTGTCTATTGAAATTGCCATATGAATGTCCTTTGAGTAATGTATCTCAAATTCACCTTGCCCAAAATAGAACTTGCCAATCTTTTCGCCAAAGTCCACTTCTCCTATGAAACTCACTATTGTGAATATATCACCCTCTTTCCAGTAACTAGGGTTCACAACCTTAGTGTCATTCTCGACTTCTCACTCTCCCTTGCCCCATAGGGTAAATCAATTTTCAGACCTTATCAACATTTCTGACAACTGCTTCTTTCCCTCCATTCACACAGCTGCTACAAGCCCCATTCCCTCTTTCATGACTCTTGCCTGGACTGTTTCAAAAATCTCTTAATTTGTCTTTCTTCCTGAAGTCTTTCTTCCTTTCTGTTCCTCTCCAATCCATCTACCATATATGTTCTAAATTTAAATTCCTAAGACTTTAGTCTAACCATATTACTCCCCTATTCAAAAAATTCTAATGGCTTGTTATTATCTCCAGAATAAAAAACAAATTATTTTGTTTGGCTTTTAAAAGTCTTTATAACTTACCCCAACCTCACTTTTTAGTCTTATAACAAATTATTTTACATAGTTTACAATTCAGCCAAACTGGTCTACTTTCTGTTACTTACTCATATGATTCTCTATTTTCCATCCTCCCTCATGCCTGGAATGAAATTTTACTTAGAGTTTTTCAAAACTATGATCCCTCTTGCTAATTAGTACCTCCCTTACCAAAATTTCTTGAGTATATTTTGCATATAGTTATTTTGTTTATATTTGCATATGTGTGTATTATCTACTCCTATAAAATATAAGCTCCTTGAGGGCAGGGACTGTTTCATTTTGTTTTTCTTAGTATCTCTTGAGCCTAGAAGTTTCATAAATATTCATTGACGTATTGGTTTCTAATTCTTTATTTTTGATGTATTTTTTTCATTTAATGTATTTCTACCATTGAACTGAAATTACTTGATATTGGAGTTAGTATATGCTGATATATTTTGGAAGACCTTACCAGTGTCTTCATAGAATTTTTCTTCAACTTCATTCTCTGTAACAGATGTTGGTACTTAAGCTGCAATTATTTTCATCATGACCTTTTGCAAATGCTCATCTTAAGCACTATGAGAAGAAATGATTCAATGTCCCATGAAATAATTGATGCTTTTTGTTACCATTGGGGAGGTATAAAAGCAACTACTCTCTTTCTTTATTTGACCCCTCCAAGGAGAACCTGTGAGTTAGCCTCCCATTGAACTCCAACTTCCATCCTTCTTCTGATTTCCTTTATAGCAAAAATGATAAGATCTATATTCTTTGGTTCCTTAGGGAGTGTGTTCACTTAACAGTTATTGGTCAATGGTCTCTCATTTAGAGTACCAATAGCCAAATTAAATTATACTGTAATTCTTTGTACCCTCTGTCTCCTTTTCCAAACTCTAGTATTCTAAGTAAAAAAATAGAATGTACTTCACAGAACTGAAGGCCATTTTGTATTTTTCTTTTTTCATGAATTCCCATGTTTAATGAATTCATCCCGAAATAGACAGTCCACTCATGATGAATATCGCTGTGGAATATTAAGATTAAAGCCCTTTTAGAATAAGGAGATGGGGAAAATTGGTTCCCATTCCTCCTCAGTTATTGTAGTCACAGAAATCTTTTTTTTAAAAAAGAAACAAAGGTAACAAGATATTAAAACACATTAAGATTCTTTTATAAAATTTGAATATATGTTTCTAGTAGAATTAAAGGGAATGATTTCACTGGATGAGCAAAAATTAGACATTAGATAAATTAGGGCTTTAAACAAACTGTCCTAGACAAGTTTGGTAGTTGAAGGAGGAGCTTGCTTGCTTTGTTTTTATTGTTCACTTGTGTAGGACTCTTTGTGATCCTCCCATTGACCATTACTAGCCATGGGTTTTGTTGGGGGGAGTGGGGATTGGTAAAGTTATTGGAGTGGTTTGCCATTTTCTTTTTCAATAGATTAAGGCAAATGAAGATTAATTTACTTACTTAGCAATTACTTAATTAGCAAGTGTCTGAAGGTATATTTAAATCCAGATCTTCCTGACTGCATACCTAGAATTCTATTTACATGGCTACCTCTTCAGAGCTTTCTTTGGAGGATATTCCTGAAGGAGCCAATAGGATTTTTCGCTCTTCACTTCCATGCTCCCTAGTATATTCCAATTCTACTTGAACAATAGAAGACACTGCATCCATTGGTGAGTGCGCCCACGTGCACACACACACACACACACACACACACACACACACACACACAAACACATACATATAGTTAGAGAGAAGTAGTCATTCAAAGGAGAAAGCAGCTTTCAAGAATAGGACTTTTGGCAACCAAGAAGGAACCCTATTGTGTAAGTATCCAAGATACAGTTAGCCTTTGTAATTGAGAATTGTACAAATGAGAGAAGTAGTCCCTGGGAGTCACCTAAGCAACCTTCCCCAGAGAGATGCTTCATGCCAAGGGAGAAGAAGCATGAGAAATCTAGGAGGAAAGAAAAGATTGAAGTTTTCCAGTCTATAGTTGTTTTATTTGCATTAGTCCCCTTCATGTATGCCCCCACTATCACTGTATTCTAAATTTGCTCCCATTTTCCCCAAATGTTCTGTGTGTATTTGTGGGAGAATGTATCTCAGATTTATAGGGGAAATGTTTGTAAGAGTCTGTAGTAAGGACTCACAATGATTTTGAGCAAAGACTAAGGTAATTAAATCATATGAGAAAACTATTTTGGCACCTTTGTGAAGGATGACTTAGAGGGAGGAAGAGATTGGAGGCAAAGAAAGCAGTCAGGAGACTCTTGGGATAATCCAAGAGACAGAAACAGACAGATGCAAGGCACAAGGAACAAAGAAAGACATTAATAATTGAGGTTGTTTTCCTGGCTCCACTCAGAGTTACAGGATATTTCTGAATCTTGTGAAGGTCATCCCATGCTGAGTAGGTAATTGGGAACACCTGGCTGAGGTGAAAGGTATATAAGCAGAGGGGACCACTAACCTTTGAACTTGAAGATCCATGAAAATTAAACTGTGATTTAAAACTTTCATAAGGACTCGAGATTACTGAATTTGAGATAAAAATTGTAATGTAGTGGAATGAAATAGAAACAATTGCATATCTACTTAACTGGAACTACTAGTTTGAATTAATTGTTGCTTGTTAAATTTGGTGATTGGGAACACCAATCACATGATGTTATGTGGAGAAGTAGTATTGTATGGTGTAGAGCATGAGCTCCAGAATTAGAGAAATGATTCCTGTGTAAGATCAGACAAGTAACTTCAACTCCCAGAGCCTCAGTTTCCTTATTGTAAAATGAAGGAATTACACCAGGTAAAGTCTGGGGTCCCTTCCAGCTCCCATAGAACATGAGAGAGCCAAGAACTTTGGCTTCTAATTAGTATTGCATTGGTCCTGCTAAAACTTTACCTACAAAATTAATTCCTATTACTTATCTCATGGGCAAAAATTAATCATAGGAAACAATTTTAAATCCTTATCACTGAAGAGATAACTCAGCATATTATAATTAATTATCTACAGTAAAATAGGTAGAATACCCTAGACTTCAGGTTAATTGGGGTCATAATACATGGAAATTTGTATTTTCTAATATTCTTGTATTGTATAGAAGTGATGCATTATTATTTTTATTTTGGATAGTGGTGGAGATCATTTCCTATATGGTACTATGCACTGCAAGCATAAAAGGATCTCTGTTGTCCAGAATTTGAGCTTTAGAATATGTTAGACAGTATATACATTGCAAATTATGTATACTTGGCCAGCCCATTTATAGATAATCATCACTATCTAAACATGAACAGATCTGCTCTGCCTAAACATAGCAAACAATTAAGAGGAATTTGAATTATTCTAAAATTTGATTATTTATTTCTTATGCATCTTCTAGCTACAAGGCATTATACTTGATATTAAGTTTGCAAAGTAAACAATTTGCAAGCATTTATGAAGCATTTACTATTAGACTTGCCCTGTGCTAAATGCTAATGATAGAGAAGGCAAAAAGACAAAAAAATCTCCCTGATTTCAGGAAGCTTACAATCGAAGTATACAGTTGAAAGCAAGGGTTGTCCAGAGATAGGTTTCTTTTTTTTTTTTTGTACATCTAAAGCTGATCCAAAGATTCTTTTTTTTTTTTTTTTTTAATTTATTTTTATTTTATTTTATAATTATAACATTTTTTGACAGTACATATGCATGGGTAATTTTTTACAACATTATCCCTTGCACTTACTTCTATTCAGATTTTTTCCCTTCCTCCCCCAAACCCCTCCCCCAGATGGCAAGCAGTCTTATATATGTTAAATATATTACAGTATAATTTAGATACAATATATGTGTGTAGAACCGAATTTTTTGTTGCACAGGAAGAATTGGATTCAGAAGGTAAAAATAACAGTTTACATTCATTTCCCATTGTTCCTTTTCTGGATGTAGCTGGTTCTTTCCATCATTAATCAATTGGAATTGGATTAGCTCTTCTCTATGTTGAAGAAATCCACTTCCATCAGCATACATCCTCGTACAGTATCATTGTTGAAGTGTATAATGATCTTCTGGTTCTGCTCGTTTCACTCAGCATCAGTTGATGTAAGTCTCTCCAAGCCTCTCTATATTTCTCCTGTTGGTCATTTCTTATAGAACAATAATATTCCATAACATTCATATACCATAGTTTACCCAACCATTCTCCAATTGATGGACATCCATTCATCTTCCAGCTTCTAGCCACTATGAAAAGGGCTGCCACAAACATTTTGGCACATACAGGACCCTTTCCCTTCTCTAGTAGTTCCTTGGGGTATAAGCCCAGTAGTAGTATGGCTGGGTCAAAGGGTATGCACATTTTGATAACTTTTTGGGCATAATTCCAGATTGCTCTCCAGAATGGTTGGATTCTTTCACAACTCCACCAACAATGCATCAGTGTCCCAGTTTTCCCACAGCCCCTCCAACATTCATCGTTATTTGTTCCTGTCATCTTAGCCAATCTGACAGGTGTGTAATGATACCTCAGAGTTGTCTTAATTTGCATTTCTCTGATCAATAGTGATTTGGAACACTCTTTCATATGAGTGGAAATAGTTTTAATTTCATCATCTGAAAATTGTCTGTTCATATCCTTTGACCATTTATCAATTGGAGAATGGCTTGATTTCTTATAGATTAAAGTCAATTCTCTGTATATTTTGGAGATGAGGCCTTTATCAGAACCTTTAACTGTAAAAATGTTTTCCCAATTTGTTACTTCCCTTCTAATCTTGTTTGCATTAGTTTTGTTTGTGCAGAAACTTTTTAATTTGGTGTAATCAAAATGTTCTATTTTGTGATCAATAATGGTCTCTAGTTCTCCCTTGGACACAAACTCCTTCCTCCTCCACAAGTCTGAGAGGTAAACCATCCCATGTTCCTCCAATTTATTTATGATTTCGTTCTTTATGCCTAAATCTTGGACCCATTTTGATCTAATCTTAGTATGTGGTGTTAAATGTGGGTCCATGCCTAGTTTCTGCCATACTAATTTCCAGTTTTCCCAGCAGTTTTTGTCAAATAATGAATTCTTATCCCAAAATTTGGGATCTTTGGGTTTGTCAAAGATTAGATTGCTATTTTTATTCACTATCTTGTCCTGTGAACCTAACCTATGCCACTGATCAACTAGTCTATTTCTTAGCCAATACCAAATGGTTTTGGTGACTGTTGCTTTATAATATAGCTTTAAATCAGGTACACTTAGACCACCTTCCTCTGACTTTTTTTTCATTAGTTCCCTTGCAATTCTCGACCTTTTATTCTTCCATATGAATTTTGTTGTTATTTTTTCTAGGTCATTAAAATAGTTTCTTGGGAGTCTGATTGGTATAGCACTAAATAAATAGATTAGTTTGGGGAGTATTGTCATCTTTATTATATTCGCTCGGCCTATCCAAGAACATTGAATGTCTTTCCAATTATTTAAATCTGACTTTATTTTTGTGGCAAGTGTTTTGTAATTTTGCTCATATAATTCCTGACTCTCCTTTGGTAGATATATTCCCAAATATTTGATACTATCGACTGTTATTTTGAATGGAATTTCTCTTTGTATCTCTTGCTGTTGGATTGTGTTGGTAATGTATAAAAACCCTGAGGATTTATGTGGATTTATTTTGTATCCTACGACTTTGCTAAAATTCTGAATTATTTCTAATAGCTTTTTAGCAGAGTCTTTGGGGTTCTCTAAGTATACCATCATGTCATCTGCGAAAAGTGACAATTTGATTTCTTCATTTCCTACTCTAATTCCTTGGATCTCTTTCTCAGCTCTTATTGCCAAGGCTAGAGTTTCTAGTACTATATTGAATAGTAATGGTGATAGTGGGCAACCTTGTTTCACTCCTGATCTAACAGGGAAAGGTTCTAGTTTATCACCATTACATATGATGTTTACTGAAGGTTTTAAATATATGCTCCTTATTATTTTAAGGAATAGTCCATTTATTCCTATACTCTCAAGCGTTTTTAGTAGGAATGGATGTTGGATTTTATCAAATGCCTTTTCTGCATCTATTGAGATGATCATATGGTTTTTATTAATTTGATTATTAATATGGTCAATTATACTAATAGTTTTCCTAATATTAAACCAGCCCTGCATTCCTGGTATAAATCCCACTTGGTCATAGTGTATTATCCTGGGGATGATTTTCTGAAGTCTATTTGCTAATATCTTATTTAAGATTTTAGCATCAATATTCATTAAGGAAATTGGTCTATAGTTTTCTTTCTCAGTTTTCGATCTGCCTGGTTTAAGTATCAGTACCATGTCTGTGTCATAGAAGGAATTTGGTAGGACTCCTTCAATCCCTATTTTTTCAAATAGTTTACATAGCATTGGAGTTAGTTGTTCTTTATATGTTTGGTAGAATTCACCTGTAAATCCATCTGGTCCTGGGGACTTTTTCTTAGGAAGTTGGTTAATAGCTTGGTCTATTTCTTTTTCTGAGATGGGACTATTTAGACTACTTACTTCTTCCTCTGTTAATCTGGGCAAGCTATATTTTTGAAGGTATTCTTCCATTTCATTTAAGTTATCGAATTTATCGGCATAAAGTTGAGCAAAGTAGCTCCTAACTATTGTTCTAATTTCCTCTTCCTTAGTGGTGAGTTCACCCTTTTCATTTTCAAGACTATCAATTTGCTTTTTCTCTTTCCTTTTTTTAATCAGGTTTACTAAGGGTTTGTCTATTTTGTTGGTTTTTTCATAAAACCAACTCTTAGTTTTATTAATTAATTCAATAGTTTTTTTACTTTCAATTTTATTAATCTCACCTTTTATTTTTTGAATTTCAAGTTTTGTGTTTGTCTGGGGGTTTTTAATTTGTTCCTTTTCTAGCAATTTTAGTTGTAAACCCAATTCGTTGGCCCTCTCTTTCTCTATTTTATGCAAGTAGGCCTGTAGAGATATAAAACTTCCCCTAATTACTGCTTTGGCTGTATCCCACACATTTTGGTATGATGTCTCATTATTGTCATTTTCTTGGGTGAAGTTATTAATTATGTCTATGATTTGCTGTTTTACCCAATCATTCTTTAGTATAATATTATTTAGTTTCCAATTATTTTTTGGTCTATTTTCCCCTGGCTTTTTATTAAATGTTATTTTGATTGCATTATGGTCTGAAAAGGATGCATTTACTATTTCTGCCTTACTGCATTTGATTTTGAGGTTTTTATGCCCTAGTATATGATCAATTTTTGTATAGGTTCCATGAACTGCTGAGAAGAAAGTATATTCCTTTCTGTCTCCATTTAGCTTTCGCCAAAGATCTATCATATCAAACTTTTCTAGTATTCTATTTACCTCTTTGACTTCTTTCTTATTTATTTTGTGGTTTGATTTATCTAATTCTGATAGTGCAAGGTTGAGATCTCCCGCTATTATAGTTTTGCTATCTATTTCCTCTTGCAGCTCTCTTAATTTCTCTTTTAAGAATTTAGATGCTGCACCACTTGGTGCATACATGTTTAATATTGATACGGCTTCACTATTGATGCTTCCCTTTAGCAGGATATAATGCCCTTCCTTATCTCTTTTAATTAGATCAATTTTTGTTTTTGCTTGATCTGAGATGAGGATGGCTACTCCTGCTTTTTTGGTTTTGCCTGAAGCATAATAGATTCTGCTCCACCCTTTTACTTTTAGTTTGAATGTCTCATCCTGTTTCAGGTGTGTTTCCTGTAAACAACATATAGTAGGATTCTGACTTTTAATCCAGTCTGCTAACTGCTTCCTCTTTATGAGGCAGTTTGCCCCATTCACATTTATGGTTAGAAGGACTAATTCTATATTGCTTGCCATCCTATTAACCCCTGCTTATGCTTTTCCCCTTTCCTTCCCTTTTACCCTCCTATCTAGTATTAAACTGGTAAACACCACTTGCTTTTCACAGTCCTCCCTTTTTAGGATCCCTCCCCCACCTTAAAGATCCTCCCCTTATTTTATCCCTTTTCCTCGAAATTACTGTATTCCCTTCCCCTTAGCTTACTCCTTCCCTTTCACTTTTCAATGAAGTGGAAGAAGTTTCACCATAAATCGAATTGATACACGCTATGTTCATCTCCCTCCTTTCTTTCTCTCAGATATAATAGGTTACCTTTGCCTCTTCATGAGATGTAGTACCACCACTTTATACTTTTTTATGATATAATCTCCTTTCCACCTCTAGTTTCTAAGACAAATTGTACATATGTTCTTTACATATTTTTTTGACAGAAGTATAGTTCTCAAGATTTCTTTTTACCTTTTTTAGAAGTCTCTTGAGTTCTGTATTTGAAGATCAAACCTTTTATGTAGGTCTGGTTTTTTCATCAAAAATAGATGGAATTCATTTATTTCGTTAAATATCCATCTTCTTCCCTGGAAAATGATGCTCATTCTTTCTGGGTAAGTTATTCTTGGCTGCATACCAAGTTCCTTAGCCTTTCGGAATATCATGTTCCAGGCCCTGCGTTCTTTTAATGTGGACGCTGCTAGATCCTGTGTTATCCTTATTGTGGATCCTCCATATCTGAATTGTTTTTTTCTAGCAGCTTCCAATATCTTTTCCTTTGTCTGATGGTTCTTGAACTTGGCCACTATATTTCTTGGCGTTTTGATTTTAGGGTCCCTTTCAGTAGGTGATCGATGAATTTTCTCAATGTCTATTTTACCCTCTGTTTCCAAAACGTCTGGGCAGTTCTCTTTGATAATTTCCTCGAAAATGGTGTCCAAGCTCTTTTTTTCCTCCCATTTTTCAGGGAGTCCGATTATTCTCAAATTGTCTCTCCTGGATCTGTTTTCCAGGTCTGTTGTCTTTCTGGTAAGGTACTTGACAGTCTTTTCAATTGTCTCATTTCTCTGGTTTTGCTTGACTCCCTCTTGGTTTCTCCTTGAGTCATTCATTTCTACTTGTTCCAGTCTAATTTTCAATGATGTATTTTCTTCACTCACTTTTTTTATATCTCTTTGTAATTGTCCAATTGAGTTTTTATCTTCTATGGAATTTTTTTCCATTGTATTTTTTAGAGAGCTGATTTCTTTTTCCAGCTCTCTAATCCTGTTTTCCTTGGAGTTGTTTACCTTTTCCAGCTCACTAATCCTGTTTCTCAATGATTTGATTTCTTTATCCATTCTGTCTTTGAATGCATGGGATGACTTCTCCAGGCTCTCTTGCCAAGCTTCCCTTTCCTTTTCCCATTTCTCTTCCAGCTCTCTTGTGAGAGCCTTTTTGATTTCCTCTATGAGGTTCTTTTGTATTGAGGAGCAGCTTATATCCCTCCCAGGGGATACATCTGGGGACATTCTGTTCCTAGTCTCTTCAGCATTTGAAGTCTGCTCCCTCTCCACACAGAAGCTGTCAATGGTTAGAGCCCTTTTGAATTTTTTGTTCATTTTGTCAGAGTAGGAATCAAAGAAAACAAACTGACAAGAGAAACAATTGGTCTGTTTTGCGGGGGATAGGGCTGGATGGTATTAATGGGCTTCCTCTACAGACTGGGGGTAGGGCAGCAGAGAGCCACTAACAGAACAGCAATGACTGTACTGAGTCTGCGCTCTGAGGCTCCGAGAACACACCGAGTCAGTCCAGGTGGGGGTTGGGGGTGGCCGGGCTCTGAGAGACGCTGGCTTTCTGGGGTTTTAATCTTCACCTCCAGTGTTTACACCCTCTCCACCGCTCCTGGCTTGCTGCCAAGACGGAGCATCCACACTGGGGCAAAAGCCCTTTCACAGAAACGGCAGAGATCACACCCCTCCCCCTCTGGTCTGAGCTGTGTGAGCTGCCTGTCTTGCTCTGGCTGTCTGCCCTCAGTCTGTGCCCAGTCTGATTGACCCTCCCCCGAACAAACACAGACCTTTTCTGGCGACTTTCAAGGATGTCTTCTCTTGGTGATAATTTGTGGATTTCTTTCTGGGTCAAGCATTAAGTCAGAGGCTTGTCATGAAGTAAGTTCTGAGAGAAAACGAGGAGCTCAAGCAGCTGTCTGCCTCCATGCCGCCATCTTGGCCGGAAGTCGATCCCCAGAGATAGGTTTCAAAGGATCAATGGGCAGAGGGCAAGGGTTCAGTGATAGGTTTCAGAGGATCAGTGAAGATGGATGATATATATATTTCTATCATGGTTAAGAACCTCCTGGTCTAGAGATATTGGCATAGAATATTTAGAATAAGAAAAAAAATCTGGCAAACCCCATAGTTAAGTAGATAGAATACAACTATTAGTTCTGACTTGAAATAAGCAGAATCAGTAAATCCTTCCAGCATAGAAAATTTTGCTTCTACTGCTTTTGGGGGATTTCATCACAAGGTTCTAACTCCAAAGATCTCCTAAAAGAAACATCATTTTTTTATTTATTCCCTTTATTCTGACAGAAATTGCTTTAACTTAAAATTTACATAGGATATAAATCTCTTTTGGAAGGTGTTTATGAGGATTTCTGAAATCTTCTGGTTCAACCCTAACTTAAGCAGGTGCCCTGTCTTCTACTATCTATTCATCTCTGACAAGAAACCACACAGCTTCTATTAGGTGATAAGAACCTTGATGGTAAGATGACCCATTCTATGTGGGAACAGCTTTGCCACTATGATGTATTGTGTTTAGGGCTCACATACATATAATTTATATGCAGATGTATGCCGGTATGTGCATATACATATGTGTGTGTGTGTGTGTGTGTGTGTGTGTGTGTGTGTGTATCCTCTAACCTTAGAAAAGTCACTTAATCCTGTTTGTTTCAGTTACAGAAGGGAATGGCAAACTATTCCAATGTCTTTGCCAAGAAAATGCTAAATGAGATGACAAAGAGTTAAGGATGACTGGAAATGACCAAATTATAACATCCACATATAGCCAGTAATAATAAAACATGGATATATAGTTCATATAATAATTGATACAGGTATATGTTACTAATAATAATGAACTTATTTATATAACTGATAATCATCCTAAACATTCATAGAGAGAGAGCTAATGGTAATAACTTACATTTATATAGTGCTTTATGGTCTGCAAAGTGATTTATAAATGTTATATCTCATTTGTTCCTCAAAATAACTTATGAAATAGGTATTACTACTACTACTACTACTACTACTACTACTACTACTACTACTACTATCCCTATTTTACAGAGAAGAAATCCAAAGCCTATAGAGTTTAAGTGACACAGTTAATAAGTGTCCAGGGAAAGTATTTGAACTCTGATCTTCCTGATTCCAAGACCAGGATGCTATTTACTGCATTGCCTATCTATCTGCATGCGTTCTTACCCAGAGTGCATGAAATTGAGTGGTGGAATTAAAATATTTTAACTATATTCCAATATGATTGTTTCCTTTGCAATTTTATTTTATTCCTTTAAAAATATAATTCTAAGGAGTTCCTGTGTACTTCTTAGGATTGATCCATCATCCCACATACCTTGAGACAAATACACTTATTTTTTTTCCTAAGTTACTTAGAGACATATTTAGGCATTCACTAATATTTAACATCTAGGTTAGTATTCTATGTCTAAGAAATGTTGCTTATTTTTATTTTTAAAAAGCCCAATTTGATGTTAAATAAAGTTTTACTTTAATTTTGAATTGTAATAGATCCAAATCTGATCTAAGATTTAATAACACCCTGCCTATAATAAAGACAAGAGAATGCTACACGAATATAAATTAAAATCAGTTTACTCATTTAATTTCATGGACATCAGGATTATATACCCAAAAGAATAAAAGAGAAAGAGACCTTAAAGGTTATTTAATTATTTTAAAGGTAAGGAAAATTTCAAGAGAGGAAATGACTTGCCCAACACCACACAGACAATAAATGGCAGAGATGAAACTAGAAACTATCTTGTATACTTTTCCTTCTCCGCCTTTTCCTCTCTCTCTCTCTCTCTCTCTCTCTCTCTCTCTCTCTCTCTCTCTCTCTCTCTCTCTCTCTCTCTCTCTCTCTCTCTCCCCCCCCCTCTCTCCCTCACCCTTGCTAATCAAGATTAAATGTATTTGCCCAGGGTCACATAGCCATACTTATTCTTAAATCACTGATTTTCTCAAATGTTTGCCAGAAAATCTCCCCATAAACACCTGAACATATACATAATAAGCTAAGACTTAGAGGCCAAAAATACTGAATTCTGTTGGTTTGCTGTGGAGGAATTCAGTACAACTCTAAAATTTCGGTTCCAGCAAAGAAAAATTAAAGTGATCCTTTACAATTAAAAAAAAATTCTTCCCAAGTGACCCTTAGTAGAGTGTATATTCACAGGACCAACTCTGAGAGCACCAGTCATAAATCAAATCTAATTGTAGCCAGAAGTGGTAATTCTTTTTTATAGAGAGCTGTGATTCATCTCCTGAGTGGTTAAATAAAATGGAGGATAATATATGTCAAGAACCTTTGTACACTGGACAGTAGGCCACAGACTGGGGTTAAGATAAGGAATAAGAAATTTCTGTGAAAGAGAGGATTACCACATAAAAGAGGAGTAAATACTTCAGAAGATTTTTTTAATGTCTAAATTTTCAATTCAGAAGCCTAAGGCACACAGCTGTTTCTCTCCCATTAAGAAACTAGTGAGCAATTTCATGTCTTGTACAAAGAAAAACATTCTGAAGATATTGACAAATAAGAAAACTTTGTAATTCTACTTAAATGTTAATTTAGAAACAATTTTTCTCAATTTTTTCTCTTCAATTATGATATAAATTATTCAAATTGTAAAATGGCAAAAACAAAAATAAAGACCCAATATAATTGTTGTCTTCATTCTTATATATAAAAGAACCTCATTTACAAGTTTTAATCAAGTTTTTAAAAGAATCAACTATATGGCATATTAAGAAAAATATACATTCTATTATTATTTACTTGACTGGCAAAAATATATTCATATCCATTCTTTTCTACTGGGGATAGAGGGTAGGGGTCCTGAGCCTATGATTTTATCAGTATGAGACTTTGTTGTTTATCCCTCTTTTTTTTTTTTTTTTTTTTTTTTTTTTTTTTAAAGAGGACCAATGACCTTACTGGTGATGTAGTGACTTGAGTGTGAATAGAGTTTAAATGAGGCAGAGTTACAGAGTTGTCAGCCCCTTTTCTTAAGTCATCTAAGTCCAGTGGCAGGACAAAAATCAAGATGACTGGCCAGAGCCTTGGATTCAGTGGATGACTATAGCATCTTTGATGTCTGACCAACTACAGGCACTGTGGAATATGAGGAACTTCCTCTACTACCTTTACTAAAGGACTGCAAGAATTGATTAGTAAATGATTGTTATAAAGAGATGCCTGAGACAGTGAGAGTTAAGCCTAGGTTTTCCTGTTTCTAAGGACAGCTTTCTCCATCACTACTATTGTTCAATCATATCTGACCCATGACCTAGTTTTCTTGGCAAAGATACTGGAGTGGTTTGCTATTTCCTTCCCCAGCTCATTTTACAGAAGAAAAAACTGGTATAAACAGGATGAAGTGACTTGCCCAGGATCATAAAGTTAGTAAATGTCTATATTTGAACTCGGGTTTTCCCAATTCCAGCCCCAGTGTTCTATTCACTGAGCAGTCTAGCTATCCTAGGCAAATAGTAGGAAGGGGCAAGATGGGGAAGCATTAATAAATGAAGAATGTGGAAAAGTGAATTGGAGTATCACCTTCTATGTAAAGTTTTTCCTGATTTTTTAAAATAGGTTTTTTTA
Source organism: Sminthopsis crassicaudata (assembly GCF_048593235.1). Taxonomy (NCBI): domain Eukaryota; kingdom Metazoa; phylum Chordata; class Mammalia; order Dasyuromorphia; family Dasyuridae; genus Sminthopsis; species Sminthopsis crassicaudata. The sequence continues at coordinate 273,977,515 of NC_133621.1, read as the reverse complement.
ATTTAAAGATAATTTTCATTATTCACCTTTGCAAAATCTTGTGTTATTATTTTTTTTCTCTCTCTCTTCCCCTCACCCTTCTACCCAAGATAGCAAGCAATTAGATATAGATTAAACAAATGTGAAAAGATTATACTTTGATCTATATTCAGTGTCTATGGTTTTCTCCTCCTCCTCCTCCTCCTCTTCTTTCTTCCCTCTTCCTCTTCCTCTTCCTCCTCTTCTTTCTTCCCCTCTTCCTCTTCCTCCTCTTCTTCCTCCTTTTCCTCCTCCTCCTCTTCATCGTCTTCCTTTTCCTCCGATGTTAGGTTCTTAACTAAGTGCTAATGAGATAATGAGATATTAGGTTCATACTAAGTGCTAAGTCGGTACTTGACAATTTCTAGTTCTGGCCTTTCCTGGGAGTTTGACTTGTGAATTCCTGGGGAAGAGCTTGCCTGCTTGGGAGGAGCAAGTTCATTGGTTGAAGTAGTTCTTCCCAGAAGGCCTTGCATTATTCCATGCCCATTCTCTGGGAGGAGAAAGAGGGCAGCTCTGGAAGAAAAAGTCAGTCTCTGCTCTACACCAGGCTTGACGCGGCTCTCTGCAGGAAGGGAAGTCACTTCTCTGGATGAGAGTTAAGGGCAACTGTCTGGAGACAACGGTTCTTTACAGGAAGAAGAATCTGTTGGAGAGATTTGAGTTGACACAGCAGATCTCCTCCCAGGCAGTTAACCTATCTAATTTCCTTCTCCTCCTCCTCCTCCTTCTCCTCTTCCTTTTCCTTCTCCTCTTCTTCTTCCTACTCCTCCTTCAGATGGCATTTTCTATCCCAAGTGTATTAGAATTGCGTTGAATGACTGCATTGTTGAGAAGAGCCAAGTCCATCACAGTTGATGATCACATAATCTTGTTATTACTGTGTGCAGTGTTTTCTTGGTTCTGCTCACCTCACTCGACATCAGGTCTTTCTAGGCTTTTCTGAAATCATCTTGCTCATCATTTCTTAGAGAACAATAATATTCCATTAAACTCATATACCATAACTTATTCAGTCATTCCACCTGATTCTTTCAACTGCTAATGTCATTCTCCCTAAAATATTGAATGAATAAATAAGTAAATAATAGAAAATGAATGGATAAATGAATAAATGACTAGCAGATAAGTAAATGGCTAGTAAATACATGTAAAATTACATAAAATTGATGTTTTGTTTTTATTAACTTTATACTATACATATATTTTATATGTACTCACATTAAATATAAGTTCCTTGAAGACAGGAACTGTTCTATCCTTTGTACTTGTATACTCAGCACCTAACAAAGTGTCTGGCACATAGTAGGCACTTAATGATTATTTGTCTATTAAATGATTATAGATTTAGATCTAGGAAGGACTTCATAAGCCAACTTGTTTGATGTCATTTTATTGATCAGCAAAATAAAGCCCTTAGAGAGTTAAATGAATTTTCCAGAGTCATACAGTACATCAGCAGCAAAAAAATTTGAACCAATGTCCAAGACATTTTTCATTCCAATGTCCCACAAGATCTCTTACTAATTGTCCACTATACTTTCATTCATATCATTTCTATATCAACAAAACTTTGGAATTGATTGGGAGACTGGGGAGACACACTGGCATAGGACCATCCAGCATGGAAGGCCCACATCAAAAAAAGAACTATTTCTATGAGTAAACCAGAGTTTCAGTAGCTCAAAAGAAATGTGAAATGCACAAAATTAGATACATCTTCACTTCAAATGTTCAGATGGATTATTTGTGCCCAACCATTGTCTGATCAGCCACAGTCGGATACATTGTATTTTTCTTGCTCCCAACATTGTGATATTATTTTAATTCTATTCAGTTACAAAGGACAACAACCAACCATCAACCAGTATCAAAGAATTCAGAATGTTGGAACTTACTTGCACAAATACCCCTTTTGATGAGTACCATACAGATAGATCATTTTCACTCCTAATGTACTATGATATTCTTTTTAGGAAAAGATGATTAAGAATTAATTTTAAATGATACAATATTCATAAATGCACAACACATTTCATTGCTCCCTGTGGTTTTTCTGAAAGTAAATTAGTACGAAAGACTGAGTTGTAATTTCATTGTTATAGCAGTTCAGGCAATGAAAATATTTTCTTTTCCTGAAGAGTGGGTTACTACCTAATGGCAGTTGAAAAGTAGTTTTCAGTGTCTTGCTGACAATGCCTTTTGCAAATTGCTGTTTTTTTGCTCTGTTTGTTTTAGTCTTGCATCTGAGACTATTGTGATAGATTAAAGGTTTGCACAATATTAATCTTGGCAGGAGTTGTTTAATTTTGGCAAAAATACATTTATCATCATTAGAGCCCATGTCACAGTATCAAGAGAATGAGAAGTATTCAGAAGAACAAAGGGACAGATTTCTTGATTTTCTGACTTTAAAATTCCATTTGTATTTTACCTGAGGAAATAAACTATCAGGAAAAGAAAAGAAAAAAGACCAATCACATAGATAGAACAAGGGACAGCAAATGGATAGAACAAGGTACACAATGGTACTCAAAAATTTTAAAAAAGATCTAAGGAAAGACCCCACAATATCAGACAAATTTTCTATAGAGGTTTTAGGGATAATATAAGCACAAATCACACAAGAAGAAGGCACAGATGGATCACAATCCACATCGGTATAAGGGTACTCACATTGGGGGAGATCATACATGAATAGAAATAATAAGACATTAAGCAAAGTTGGGGTATTTTAATGTCAGCTGGCTTTTCATGTTCTCTACTTGCCCATTTGTTCTTTTAACATATACTTATAACTTGGTTCATCTAAGGCTATATTAGAAAAAAATATGACCTGCTCCCAATTAGTCATGTTAACACACAGGAGTCCTGCCACAGATGATCTCAAGTGATGCATGACCCCAACTATCATTACATTTGACTTTAGAGAATATTGCAGAAATAGACCTTGTAATGTTGCTAATTGCTTCCATGAAAATATCATTCTAGGCAAAATGACATTTCAGTATCCATTAGCTCAACAGAAATAATGTTATATTTCAAACCATCGATGGATCTAAGCTCTCATGTGGATACTCCCTCTACTGGTACCCATTAAAACCACCCCTTGATTTTTTCATCCTCTAATTCTTGATAGTGTCTTCTTGTATATCATAGGATCACAGATTAACTGTGGGGGAGGGGATATCTGGGGACATCAAGTCTAACCCCTACTATTTACAAATGAGGTTAACTGAAGCCTAAGAAACATATGTTGCTTGTCTAAGGTTGTAGAAATCAGAAGTGGGATTTGAACCAAGGTCATTAGATTTTAAAGCTAGAACCCCCTCTTCTATATCACAATTGGTCTAAGACCCTGGAGTCAAATGCAATATTCCAGTTGTATTTTGGTTATTCCTTGTTCTTGCTACAGGACTGGACCATCTCCTTTTCCAGTTATAAATATTTCATCTTGGACAAGTCATTTCACCTATATAGCCCACAATTTTCTTATCAATAAAATAGAGAGGTCCCTTAGAGGTCCACAGCTAAGAATCAATGAACAAGATTTTGTTTTTTGACCTGAATTTGTGATTTTATTGGTATGACAATTTGAAGATAGAAGTCATAAATAAGTTATCTGGGGTTAAAGGTAATTTTCATTATTTGTAATTTCATTAGTAAAGAAAATTTTCAGGTCAGGAAACTTCTTCTACCAGTTCAGATCAGTATTTTCTCTACAATTCATAAGTAAAAGCCACATTATCCCACAGAAATAATCTTATATTTCAATCCTTCTTTGTGGCCTAGAGCATCGAGAAGTTGTGACTTGCACAAGTACACACAGAGTATGTCAAATGAGGGTTTTGAACTCATGTCTTTATGGCTTTTAGACTGACTCTTCATTCATGCTGCCATACTTTTACTTTAACAATTCTATTGTGAAATTCTATTGGCGGGGCAACTTTATAAAGGGATTATGCTTTTGTGATTTTTGTTTTTTTGATCAGAGCAGACCTTTCTTGATGATATTTCAACTAAGCAATGAGAGAAAATGTCCCTAAAATAAAGTTGAATATTCAAATCTACAATTAAAAGGGAATCATTCTTGGAATATTTTATGGGTCCAAGATGAAGGCTGCGTGTGTGTGTGTGTGTGTGTGTGTGTGTGTGTGTGTGTGTGTGTACTACAAAGGTCAACTGTGGGAATTGCTGCTATATCACTTCCATAGAGTAATAGTAGCAGATCTAGAGGTAAGTATCATGGACCAAAGAACAAAAATAGGGTTTCTTAAGGAATGCCTATTCTATTTGTACAGGCAATTGGAATGAAATATTCTAACCTTTCACTCACATGGAATCCATAAGACACTGTAATCCAACTTTCCCTCAAGACCAAAAACATTAATTGGCAAAAGCTTAGAATGATTCTAATCCTGCTAGAATATAAAGTTCTTAAAGGTAGGATTTGTCTTGCTTTTGTACTTGTTTCCTCAGTATTTAACACAATATTGGATATATAATAAATGCTTTGTAGATGTTCATTCATTAAGAGAGGAATACATCAACATACTATGGTGGAAGGAGAATTGATTCTAGATTTAAAGGATCTAGATTCAAATTATTCTGTTCCCTGTACATTTTAATGTATAGGGTGATCCTTGTAACATGGGACTCCCACTCTGGAGTGAAATATGAATCCTAGAGGAGCCTTACTTCAAAGAGAAAAGGTCAGGCTTTTTCATACTCTTGCTCATTTTTCCTGCTGGATTCTCTCAGACAATCTCTCCTTTATACATCTTGTATCTAGGATCTACTGAAAAGTGAGTTAACAAGATATACTCTACAAGTATATATAAGATATACTATACAAGAAAGCAAATAACAGATATAGGACAGCTATTTAGTTCTCTGCCACAAAAGAACTGTTTAACACACACACACACACACACACACACACACACACACACACACACACCCCAAATGCAAATACTAACACAGAAACTCATAAACATAAACACAAACTCATTAGTACATGATGACAAATACTTCAAATATTAAACTTCAAATCTACTATTTTGAGATACAAGAACCATATCTTGTGGACCTACTGAATAGATATTTCATTTTCCCCTCTGACTTATGTTATCTGCATATCTCACCAATCCATATTTCCAAGTAAGCCAGAGGCATGGGTTAGACTTTAGGTCTTCAACTGTAGAATCATCTTGCTGTGGTGCTTATCATTTCTGAGTAATTCTGCAGTTGCAGAAATCACCTCCTACTGGCAATAAGCACTTGATTGTGGAACTCCCAAACTCTCAAGCTCACAAAGCTGCCAAAACTAGAAACAACCATCTCAGGATCATTGCTTAGTCATTTGTGCTCAGTGAACACAAAATGGAAAGCAACAAAAACCACAGAATGAAGAAATAGTCACAGACTGGAGCTCTGGTCATTCTTAGGTTCCCTTGTTCTTGCTAACATAACTGAGGAATAAAGAGAGAGAAATTCCCTGATACTTTGCTGGAATTCCAAGAGAGAAGATATCTGAATCCCAAGCAATATATTCCAAAGAGTGCTGAGTAGAGACAAAATTATTTCTCTATGGAGTGGGCTCTTCTAAGCTTGTCTTCAATCTTCAGCATGATCCTACAATCATGGGAATAGAAAGGGGGGACCATCCCAAAATGCAAGCCTTTCAGGACTGCCCCAGAATGCATATTTCTACCCAGAGAGACATTGATGACAATCCCTGCTCCCTCAGAAATGCCCTAGTCAGCAAATTGGGGTCTGTTCAATCCTATTAGACTTGCTAGCTACAAACATTGAACAAATCACCTGTCCTGTGCCTTAGTTTCTTCATTTATAAAAGGAAGGGATTGGATTAGATGATACCTCCCCCCAGATCCTTTTCATCCTAAATCAATAATATTATGAATCTAATAAACCATCATGCAGATAATTATGAATTCAAAGCTTTGTTTTCACTTACCTTTACCCCATACCCTAAGTGAATAGAGGACAGAAGGGAGAAACAGGAAACACAAACTTGTGCTTTCCTTTGCTATGTGAGGTTTTGTTCCTTTCTGTTCAGGGAAACTGAATGACCCTTTGCCCCACTCTAGCCCATATCCTCCACCAACTCAAGCCTGCAATTGCTGAAAGACTATGAATCAGGATATTTTTTCAGAAACATGATTTATCTGAAAGCCTGGGTGAAACTAAGTCCTATCAGCTGCAATAAGCTCTGACCACTACTGGGAAGAAGGGGTTAGAGGAAAAGCTAGTTTATTAAACATAATACATTTTTAAAAAAAAAACTTTTTTATTTTAATAGACTATATATATGCAACCTCTTTTTTTTAATTTTGAAATTTTTAAAAAAAATTTTAAAAAGTATCCCTTTCCCATTCTACTTACAATTTTTTTTGTGTGTTGTCTTTCCCATTTTCCATTACAATATAAGCTTCTTGACATTAGGCACTATCTTGCTTGTATTTCTATCCCTGTACTTAGCATAGTATCTTCCATGGTGATGCTTAACAGTATCTCTGACTCTGTGTACCTCTTTCTGTGTTTCTCTATTTCTTTATCTTTCTCTCTGTTTCTTTGTCTCTGTGTGTGTGTGTCTCTGACTCTCTCCTTTTCTCTCTCTCACATCTGTCTATATTTATCTGTGTGTCTGTCTTTCTATCTGTTTTTCCCTCTCCCTGTCCTTCAAATTAAAAACAAATAGAAAAATAACAAAGCAGGAAGAATTTTTATTTTTAATGCATGAATTTATTTTACTGAATTACCAAAAGAACAATTTACACAAATATACTGGAGATATTGCCTGGGAATTCATGGCTTTTGGGTGTTTTGAAATAAAGTTGGAATAAGAAAAAAAATCTTGATCTAATGCATAACTTCTCCTTAAGAAATTTTCTTCCCTTTGAATTTATTTTTGTTTTTCCATGGAAAAACTGGGCCATTCTTGTCAATCCCTATCATTTAGTCAATAAATGAACCTCAAGAAGCTTATACCTTTTCTAGAAAAAAAAATTCATAGCATAGTATTTTCACTCTTTTTGTTGTTATTCGCTTGCATTTTGTTTTCTTTCCCATTTTTCCCCTGTTTGGTCTGATTTATCTTGTGCAGCAAGATAATTGTATAAATGTTTACATATATTGGATTTAACATATATTGGATTACTTGACATCTAGGGGAGAGGATAGGGGAAAGAAGGGGAAAATTTGGAACACAAGGTTTTATGAGTGTCAATGTTGAAAAATTATCCATGAATATGTTTTGAAAATAAAAAGCTTTAATAAATAAAAGAAGCATTCTTTTTCTATTCTCACTTTTCACCCAGTCCCCCACCCATTGCTTTTTCCACTTTTTTTCCTCTTCCTTTAATTTCTTCAGCCAAATGAGCTATCCACCATCTTTGGGTATTTTTAAGAATTCTTCATAAAAAGAGACTATTTTCCTCAATGGGGGATTTCCTTTTTTCTACTAGCAGTTCTCTCTCACAGTTAAGTTTCTCTTTTTGAGTTCCAGAACTCTCTCCTCCATTGAGTTTTCTTCTCTTCTAAAGTTCTCTTTTTAGCTCTCATTTTTGCTTCCCATGTTTTACCACCTTCTTTCTTACTAATCTAACAAAAAATTCTTAATCACAAGGTTTACAGTTCTATTTTCATTATGCCCCACTCTCTTCTCCTGTTGAGGAAAGGAATAAAAGAAAGATGGAAAGATTAGCCAAGAACAAAAAAGGTGAGGATGAGAGGGAGTATTGAGGAAGGAAAAAAAGCAGTCAGGGAAAAAGGTGATAAATTCTGAAATGAAATTTCCTCATTGGCCATTGTGGAGCCAGAAAAGTACTATAGATAATCAACTTCAGAAATCTTTCTGAGAACTGGACATCTGTCACAGCTGAAGCCATTGGGCCCCATGACATTGATATATCCTTCTCCCCTCCTCTTTTAAAGCTTCGTGGCTCTAGGGAATCAGGAAGATGGAAGAGGGAAGACCTAAACTGGGATTATTTCTCATGAGGGAAGGGAGTGGTTGGTGTGGTTACACAGAAACCCCTAATCTGAAAAAAAAAATGAGCCATTTTATTAGCATCAGAGAACTCACCAAAATTAGATTGTGTCATTCAAAATTCAAAGTTGAAACAACAACAGACAAAAGAATCATAGATTTAAGAATTGGAAGGGACCTCAGAGTCTCTTAATTTATCCAGGCACAATTCAGTCCCCCTCATTTTACAGATGAGAAGTTCAAGGTTTGTAGAGATTTGGTGATTTTTCCCCCAAGATCTTAACTAGAGGGACTTTAGATATTCCAACAGCCTCAATTTACAAAATGAATAAGTTGTTATAGATGGCCTAGATTTCAGCAGGAATCTCTGAAAGACAAGAAAGATGGATGAGTGAATGAATGAAGGTGTGTTTTTAAATTTGGCAAAAATTAAAGTGACTAGAATAACCCATGGAGTTTTTTTTTCTGATGCTTTAGTTTCTAAGGTATCTTATTAAGTCAAATGGCTCAAAGATGGAACAAAAAAGCAATCAAAGCTTTAGATGAATGTTAGATTTTCAATTTTGTGTTGAGGAATCAACATTACTAAGGAAGTGTTGGTTTTATATTTCTTCATCTAAAGAGAAATCTGGAGAAATGGGGCCAAAATAAAACACAGGATGCAGAGCAGGCATTATGTCCTAGGCAGAGATCCAGAATGACACAGCTCAGTGACCAAAGGATGAGATGATTTGAGCTTCTAAAAACTTTAGTTCTGTAGTTGGTCCATCAAGTTTGATGCACATATGTTTTAAGGCAAATATTTAGAATCACATCTAACTCCATTATTCAACTACCTGTGTAGTCATAGATGAGTCAGTTTTCTCAGTTTCCTCATACTACAAAGGAAAGTGGATAAGATAGATGATCTCTAAGAATTGTTCTAGTCCTGAATTCTATGGTCTACAAGATTTAATAAAGGTAAGTTTTTTACCTCATTTTCAGGTCTTGATATCTAGTCACCTTAGGCAGAGATTCCCTCAAATGGTACAATTTTTAGCTTATAGTGTTTTAATCATGGATACAAATTCTTTTCTTCAGAGAATATGAAGTCTTAAATTTCGTGGATTTTTAGATCTGAATATATCATATACTATAAATAGAACCTCGAATAGATTTAGAACTATAAGGAATCCCAGAAGTCAATGAATCCAACCCCCTCATTTTATAGATGATAAATGAAGAGAATTCAAGTGATTTGCCCATAGTCATACCAGTAGTACATAGTAGAGCTGTGATAGGTCAATTGATAAACATTAATTAGATGACTACTGTGTAACAAGTCACTCTGCTAATCATTGGAACTACAAAAAAAAAAAAAAGGCGAAAAATAGCTCTTGCATATGCTTTAACATGTTTAACATGTATGAGACTGCCTGCCATCTAGGGGAGAGGGTGGAGGGATGGAAGGGAAAAGTTGGAATAGAAGTGCTTACAAGGGTCAGTGTTGAAAAATTACCAATGCATATGTTCAGTCAGTAAAAAGCTATTTAAAAAAGAATAGTAAATATACATTCTATCACTTCAAGCATATTTTAATAAAAATTCATTAAGTAAAAAAAAGTTAGCTCTTGCCTTCAAGCAGCTTACAGTCTAATAGATTTAATTTCTAACTCCAAACCAATTACTCTTCCCAATGTACCACACAGTGAAATTTCAGCCTAGCTATTGTTAGACAATATTAATATTCACAAGTATAAGGGAGGTGCCTGGAGGATGCAGGAGAAGGAGAGAGAAAACCAGAGAGGCAAGAACTATCAGATATTTTAAGGTTCTTCAAAAACATTTCTGTTATCAAAGTCAATCTCCTTTGCATTGTGTCCTAAGCACTTAGCATATAGTAAATGTTTAATAAATGCTTGCTGGCTTTAATCATCTTGCTTTTAGGAATCTATTGAGGATACAATGTCATTGCAATTTTCATTGCATGGCCTTTTGTTTTGATAATCAATCAGTGTAATGTATTTGAAAGGAAAGACCTGTCCTTGAATCCCACTTCTTGCCACTATAAGATTTTAGACAAGTCAATTATGGGTCTTAGTTTCCTCATTTGGATAATAAGGTTGGAGTAGATAGTCTCTGAGGGCCCTACTGGATTTAAATCCATTTGTTAAGTGCTCCCTAGAGTCTAGGCTTTGCTTTAAGCCCTGAAAATACCAAGATTAAAAACAAAACAATCTTTACCATCCTTCTAAAGGAAGAGACATTATGTATACATATGAGAAAATGCTGAATAGCTACAAAATGAATACAGGGTAATTTGGAAAATGAGGTGTGCCCTGTCAGATTGGCTAAGATGACAGGAACAAATAATGATGAATGTTGGAGGGGATGTGGAAAAACTGGGACACTAATACATTGTTGGTGGAGTTGTGAAAGAATCCAACCATTCTGGAGAGCAATTTGGAACTATGCCCAAAAAGTTATCAAACTGTACATACTCTTTGATCCAGCATTGCTGCTATTTGGCTTATATCCCAAAGAAATGCTAAAGAGGGGAAAGGGACCTGTATGTGCCAAAATGTTTGTGGCAGCTCTTTTCGTAGTGGCTAGAAACTGGAAGATGAATGGATGTCCATCAATTGGAGAATGGTTGGGTAAATTATGGTATATGAAGGTTATGGAATATTATTGTTCTATAAGAAATGACCAGATGACATGATGGTATACTTAGAGAACCCCAAAGACTCTGCTAAAAAGCTATTAGAAATAATTCAGAGTTTTAGCAAAATTGCAGGATACAAAATAAATCCATATAAATCCTCAGCATTTTTATACATTACCAACACAATCCACCAGCAAGAGATACAAAGAGAAATTCCATTCAAAATAACGGTTGATAGTATAAAATATTTGGGAATGTATCTACCAAAGGAGAGTCAGGAATTATATGAGCAAAATTACAAAACACTTGCCACAAAAATAAAGTCAGATTTAAATAATTGGAAAGACATTCAGTGCTCTTGGATAGGCCGAGCGAATATAATTAAGATGACAATACTCCCTAAACTAATCTATTTATTTAGTGCTATACCAATCAGACTCCCAAGAAACTATTTTAATGACCTAGAAAAAATAACAACAGAATTCATATGGAAGAACAAAAGGTCAAGAATTTCAAGGGAAGTAATGAAAAAAAAATTAAATGAAGGTGGTCTAGCTGTAACTGATCTAGAACTGTATTATAAAGCAACAGTCACCAAAACCATTTGGTATTGGCTAAGAAATAGACTAGTTGATCAGTGGCATAGGTTAGGTTCACAGGGCAAGATAGTGAATAAAAATAGCAATCTAGTGTTTGATCAACCAAAAGATCCCAAATCTTGGGATAAGAATTCATTATTTGACAAAAACTGCTGGAAAAACTGGAAATTAGTATGGCAGAAACTAGGCATGGACCCACATTTAACACCACATACTAAGATTAGATCAAAATGGGTCCAAGATTTAGGCATAAAGAATGAAATCATAAATAAATTGGAGGAACATGGGATGGTTTACCTCTCGGACTTGTGGAGGAGTAAGGAGTTTGTGTGTCCAAGGGAGAACTAGAGACCATTATTGATCACAAAATAGAACATTTTGATTACGCCAAATTAAAAAAGTTTCTGCACAAACAAAACTAATGCAAACAAGATTAGAAGGGAAGTAACAAATTGGGAAAACATTTTTACAGTTAAAGGTTCTGATAAAGTCCTCATCTCCAAAATATACAGAGAATTGACTTTAATTTATAAGAAATCAAGCCATTCTCCAATTGATAAATGGTCAAAGGATATGAACAGACAATTTTCAAATGATGAAATTAAAACTATTTCCACTCATATGAAAGAGTGTTCCAAATCACTATTGATCAGAGAAATGCAAATTAAGACAACTCTGAGATATCATTACACACCTGTCAGATTGGCTAAGATGACAGGAACTAATAATGATGAATGTGGAGGGGCTGTGGGAAAACTGGGACACTGATGCATTGTTGGTGGAGTTGTGAAAGAATCCAACCATTCTGGAGAGCAATCTGGAATTATGCCCAAAAAGTTATCAAAATATGCATACCCTTCGACCTAGCAGTGCTACTACTGGGCTTATATCCCAAGGAAATACTAAAGAAGGGCCAAAATGTTTGTGGCAGCCCTTTTTTGTAGTGGCTAGAAACTAGAAAATAAATGGATGTCCATCAATTGAAGAATTGTTGGGCAAATTATGGTATATGAATGTTATGGAATATTATTGTTCTGTAAGAAATGACCAACTGGAGGAATACAGAGTAGCTTGGAGAGACTTATATCAACTGATGCTGAGTGAAATGAGTAGAACTAGGGGATCATTATACACTTCAACAATGATACTATATGAGGATGTATGCTGAATGAAGTGAATATCTTCAACATAGAGAAGAGCTAATCCAATTCCAATTGATCAGTGATGGACAGAATCAGCTACATCCAGAAAAGGAACACTGGGAAATGAGTGTAAACTGTGAGCATTGTTTTTTTTTTTTTTTTTTTTTTTTTTTTTTTTGTTTGTTTGTTTGTTTGTTTTGTTTTGTTTTGTTTCTCTTCCCAGATTATTTTTGTCTTGCGAATACAATCCTTCCTTTGCAACAACAACAACAACAAAATTCGGTTCTGCACACATATATTGTACCTAGGATATACTATAAGATATTTAATATGTATGGGAATGCCTGCCATCTAGGGGAGGGGGTGGAGGGAAAGAGGGGAAAAACTCGGAACAGAAGGGAGTACAAGGGATAATGTTGTAAAAAAAATTACCTATGCATATGTACTGTCAAAGAAAATGTTATAATTATAAAATTAATAAAAAAAAAGAAATGAAATGACCAGCAGGAGGAATACAGAGAGGCTTGGAGAGACTTACATCAACTGATGCTGAGTGAAATGAATAGAACCAGAAGATCGCTATACACTTCAATGCTGTATGAAGATGTATTCTGATGGAAGTGGATATCTTCAACATAAAGAAGATCCAACCCACTTCCAGTTGATCAATGATGGACAGAAACAACTACACCCAGAGAAGGAACACTGGGAAGTGAATGTAAATTGTTAGCACTACTGTCTATCTACCCAGGTTACTTATACCTTTAAAATCTAATACTTAACGTGCAACAAGAAAATGGGATTTGCACACATATATTGTATCTAGATTATATTGTAACACATGTAAAATGTATAGGATTGCCTGCCATCGGGGGGAGGGAGTGGAGGGAGGGAGGGGATAATTTGGAAAAATGAATACAAGGGATAATGTTATAAAAAAATTACTCATGCATATATACTGTCAAAAATTATAATTATAAAATAAAAAAAGGAAAATGAGGTGTGCTAGTGGCTGGAGTTGGGGAAGATATAGAAAAGACTTCATGAAGGTTACAATTGAGCTGAGCCCTGAAGGAGCTCTTGGGGAGTTATTGGGCAAATAGCTCTGACATTGATAATGACCAGATATATCCTGTAGTGTAGATTAAAATCAGAAAATACTAAGGAATGCTCACTATAGGTTAGATGGTGGGCCACTTAAGAAGACCCCAAGCCCAATGACATCTTGAAGAAAATATTAAACCTGAGAAGATTAGCTACCTGGTGGGATGCTTTCTCCTAAGGAGCTTGATACTTGAGGCAAACATTCTCTCACTGGACATAAACCCAGAACTATGTAAAATAATAGACGGGACACTCCAAAAAAGGAGGAAAAAAAGGCAAGAAATGTTTTTCTCTTTTCCCTTTACTCAAACTTATCACCCCATTTTAGCAAAGTCAAAGAAATAAGTTTTACTTTTCTCAAAAAGGCCATTTTCATAAGAAAAACTTAATTAACCTCTATTTTCTTCTTGCAACCACACTCTTTTTTATTTTTTCTCTTGTTAACAGACGACCTAATATACTGAATGAAAAGTTCTACTTTGAAAAAGGAAATAGGACACTGTCTTATCATGTGAGTGGCAGCGGGTATTGTGCCCAACATAGAAGTGTCATCAAACTGCAAGAAGGATCTTGTGAATGATAAGCAGGTCTGTGAGTTCTGATCTTAGCCTAATGCTCTTTCCATATTAATGACAGAATTTTCCATATCACTCCTCTTTAAATGAATTTTAGACAGTGACAAGCAGAGGCTGAATTGATGACATTTTGCTGTGAACTAGAAAAAAAGAAAGAAAGAAAGAAAGAAAGAAAGAAAGAAAGAAAGAAAGAAAGAAAGAAAGAAAGAAAGAAAGAAAGAAAGAAAGAAAGAAAGAAAGAAAGAAAGAAAGAAAGAAAGAAAGAAAGAAAGAAAGAAAGAAAGAAAGAAAGAAGAAGAAAGAAGAAGGAAGGAAGGAAGGAAGGAAGGAAGGAAGGAAGGAAGGAAGGAAGGAAGGAAGGAAGGAAGGAAGGAAGGAAGGAAGGAAGGAAGGAAGGAAGGAAGGAAGGAAGGAAGGAAGGAAGGAAGGAAGGAAGGAAGGAAGGAAGGAAGGAAGGAAGGAAGGAAAGGAAGGAAGGAAGGAAGGAAGGAAGGAAGGAAGGAAGGAAGGAAGGAAGGAAGGAAGGAAGGAAGGAAGGAAGGAAGGAAGGAAGGAAGGAAGGAAGGAAGGAAGGAAGGAAGGAAGGAAGGAAGGAAGGAAGGAAGGAAAGGAAGGAAGGAAGGAAGGAAGGAAAGGAAAGAAGGAAGGAAGGAAGGAAGGAAGGAAGGAAGGAAGGAAGGAAGGAAGGAAGGAAGGAAGGAAGGAAGGAAGGAAGGAAGGAAGGAAGGAAGGAAGGAAGGAAGGAAGGAAGGAAGAAAAGAAAGAAAGAAATTTGTTACAGTGTGGATATAACCAGATGTCCCCCTGAGGTCTCTGCCAACTCCAAGAGTATGCAAAGTTTGTCACATTTACAAAACATCTGAAAAGCAGTATGATATAATGGGGAAAATACTCAACTTGTTCCAACCCAGCTCTATTATTTGTTACATATGTGACTAAGGGTAAATAAATCCCCTGACCTCTCAGCCTCAGTTTCCTTGTCTAAAAAATTTAGGGAATTAGTTTAAATGACCACCTTGGAGCCTTCTAGCCATAAATCTCATAATCTCTGAGGATGGAAAAGAAAGAAAAAGCTTACTAACAGTAATATAGTACAGATCTTCAAATGCCTTTCTTTCTTTCTTTCTCCTTCCCTCCCTCTTTCCTTCCTTTCTTCCTTCTTTTTTCTCTTTCTTTTTCTTTCTTCCTTCCTTTCCTCCTTCCTTCCCTATTTCCTATTTCCTTCCCTCCTTCATTTCTTCCTTCCTTTCTGCCTTTCTTTTTGGAAAGCCTTTTTTCTAACAAGTGATTAGTAAACCACACCTGAGTGAGAATAGGCAGCTTGTGGATGGAGGTATTTGGTGCATTCATAATGTTTGCAATTATGTAGAAAATATGGGAAAATAAGCCTGCTGTTCTCAATCTTTTGTTTTGTTTAAGCTGGGCAGTCTGAGCTTTATTAGTCATTCTTCTTCTAAAGTCATTCTAGAAGTAAAGTAATCTAGAAGTCATTTTAAACTTCTGATTTGAAAGATGAAAACTCTAAAGATAAGAGAGGAACACTTATTTGTCCAAAGCTTATTTTCTGCATCCGCTGACCCACTATTACAAGCCCATTTTACCCCCTATCTCAGCTTCTCCATCTGTAAAATGGGAAGATTGGATTAGATAACGTTCAAGTCTTTTTCAGTCCTACATATGTGGTTCTAAGAGACTATGGATCCTTTTCATTCATTCATTGTGGCTCTCATTAAAAACCTATGGTCAAGCTGTGGTACTTGCTCTTTTTATCAATCACCTAGACTTAGATTATGGGGATATTGTTACCCTAACCTCTTGATAGAGACTACTAGAAGTAGACATTATAAAAAGGTATGTAAATAACAACAATAATGATAATAGTGCAATAGTACTAATAATAAGTAATAATATAATCTTTCTTGCTATTTCTTTCTCTGTCTAAATTCACAGACACATATGTACAATACTAAGGTTTTCTGTATGTGCCAAAATATTTGTGGCAGTCCTCTTTGTAGTGGCTAGAAACTGAAAATTGAATGGATGCCCATCAATTAGAAAATGGCTGAATAAATTGTGGTATATGAATGTTACAGAATATTATTGTTCTATGAGAAATGATCAGCAGGAAGACTTCAGAAAGGCCTGGAGAGACTTACATGAACTGATGCTGAGTGAAATGAGCAGGACCAAGAGATCATTATATACTTCAACAAAAATACTATATGATGATCACTTCTGATGGATGTGACTCTCTTCAACAATAAGTTGAACCAAATCAGTTCTATTTGTTCAATAATGAATAAAACCAGCTAGAACCAGCTACACCCAGCGAAAGAACTCTGGGAATTGAGTGTGAACCACAACATAGCATTTCCAATCCCTCTCTTTTTGTCTGCTTGCAGTTTTTATTTCCAGGTTAATTTTACATTATTTCAAAGTCTGATTCTTCTTGTGCAGCAAAATAACTGTATGGATATGTATACATATATTGTATTTAGCATATACTTTAATATATTTAACATGTATTGGTCTACCTGTCATCTGGGGGAGGGGGTGGGGAAAAGAGGGGAAAAGTTGGAACAGAAGGTTTTACAAGGGTCAATGCTGAAAAATTCCCCATGCATATATCTTGTAAATAAAAAGCTATAATTTAAAAAAAAAGATACTTAAAGTTTTTTTAAATTGAGGTTTTGCCCCAAATATGTTGCATTTAAAGATCAAAATTTTACACATGGAGGAAAAGACTTATATGGGGCAGAAGGATCTGGAATCAACCTTAAATTCTACTTCAGTGAAATGCCATGGAAAAAGTAGTAGTTTGGGAGTCAATTGGAAATTAGTTCAAAGCCTACCTCTGTTATTACCTGTGATTTTAAGTAAATTATTATAACTCTAGAGCCTCTCTATTCCTTTATCTGTATGTACCTCTGCTCTAAATTCACTCTCCCAGAAGGAGGCTGGGTACATTCTTCCCTCAGGATTCCAAGAGTACCTTGAATACCAAGATGACTTTCTCAAATTATATTGGCTCAAATCCCCATTCTTGTGTGCTCTCCTATTGTTAGCCCCCAGTGATTAGTGCCCCAATTCCAATTTAACCAATTAGCATGAATTCATTCTTTTAAAGGATATTTTTTTAAGATATAGTAAGAAGCATAAACATTTCCTCTTAGCACCCAAGAACACACTCTTTCTTATACTACCTTAGACTTTGGAAAAAGTAGACTCAAAATTAAAGTGGTTTCTAGATAATATTCTTCATGCTGTTCTAAATATGGCATAGCCACAAGCTGAGACCTCTTTTCAGCTTACCACTGGACTAGATACCTCAAGTTATTCTTTATTGTTGAGCCTTCTGAATATATGGACTCTCTGTCCTCTGTTATTCACCACTCTAACTTTTCAAAGCTCACAAAATCACACCTGTTTTACATACTCCATCTTAGACAGAAACATGAAACTCACACCATACGTCAGCCTCAAATGGGACAAGCACAAGGCTTCTCTCCAGCTAGAGGTTTACAACATGTCTATCTCCTCAAATACTTCCAGGGAGGAAAAGAACAAGAAACTTACTCTGACAAGTTTTTGCCTTTTGAATGCATCCCTATCTTAGTTCCATGGCCAATCAAAAAGACTCGTCTTCATCACATGGTTATCAAATTGTCATCAGCTATAGAATATCTATACATTTTCTAAGTCCTTTTGAGGACTGAACAATCTAGACATGTTTTTTAGGTTCATAAAGACTGGATTCTTTGGGGAAGCCCCTTGTTATGCGTAAAATGAGGGGTTAGACTACAGGTTCTCTGAGGACTCTTTCAGCTCTAAATCTGATGATCCTACACCTGAGCCTCAGCACAAATGGAAATGTTTCCTAACTGTCTTTCTCTGAAGCAAGCGTAGAAAAGGCAAGAATACCTTATCTTTACCCAAGTGGGAAGAACAGGAACATTTCAGGAGTCAAGGATCTGCAAAGATGCTTTTATTTTATTTTATTAAATATCTCTTTATCCTTCAGTACATTTTGACCATCACTGAATCAATGAAAATTCTCTATTAGTGCTATGTAAAAGTGAATGGGAAGCCTTGGAAGATAATTTTATTAAAATGAATATCTGACCGTCTCACTCCCCTATTCTGTAAACTCCTCTGACTCCTTACAATCTCCTAGGATCAAAAATCTTATTTTGCAATCAAATCCCTTCATAACCTAGTCCACCCCCACATCTATCCCCCAATCTTCTTATACCTTACAATGCTCACTCCTACCCCATGATTCAGTAACTGTGGTTTCCTTGTTCTTCACACAAGACACTTTCTCTTCTTACTGTAGGCATTTTCATTTCCCATATCTAAAATGTTCTCCCCACTCATCTTTATTTACTGACTTCCCTTACTTTTTTCAAGTCCCAACTAAAATCTCACTTATTACAAAAGCCTTGTTCAGTACCTCATATCTAGAGCCTTCCCTCTGTTAATTATTTCCTATTTACCCTATATGTTGTTTCTTTGTACATGGCTATTTACATGTTCTATACCCCATTAGATTGTGAGGTCCTCTGGACCAGGAATAGTCTTTCATTGTATCCCCAAACTTTAGTATGGTGCCTGGCACATAGTAGGTGCTTCATAAATATTTATAAACTGACTGAGTGAATATTTCCTTGTTGGGAATGTTCAAGCAGCAAGTGACAGACAACAGTTCCAAGATTCAGTAGACAAGATTCTTGTTTAGGTACACATTAGGCAAAAAAAAAAAAAAAAAAAAAAAAACACAACCACAAAAAACAATCAAAACAAAAATAACAAAACTCCACAAAAAATTGAAAATACCTCCTAATTCTGTGGTTCTAAAAATGGAAATATTTTAAAACCCATATTTCCTAAATATTCTTTCCATCTTTAATTTTTGTACACATATTATCATTTTTTTTGTTTGCACTGGATTCTTAAATGTTAAATATAAATTAACATTTACAAATTGCTTCTTTCCTATTACACATGTAAAAACATCCATTCCCAATTAAACCTAAATAGGGAATAGCAAAGAAATTTATTTTATTTTTCCATTAAGGCAAATTATGTGTAATATTCCAATAGGAATTAATATTTATAAAATTCTATTTAACCCAACTAATCATAATCTATTATGAACAAAATCATTTCATTGCAAAGGGCTGATGACAAATCTCTAGAGCTATACATTCCTGAGCATTCTGTTGCATATTGATCTTCGTGGGGAGTTCTCAATAACAAGAAAATCACCACTTAATATTTTTTAAAATCTCGGTCAACTCTTTGTGAAATAAACATGTATTCAAGACACTGAGGATATATATTTGTATGTATTTGTGTGAGAGACATAAACACAGAGAGAGAAGAGACAGAGAGAAGAGGGGAGACAGTTTATTAAGCATTTAATAGGCACTGTACCAAACTGGGCATACAAATACAAGTAATCTAAACAATCTGCTCTCAAGGATCTTACATTCTAATGGAGAAAGAAAGCATTAGTTTAAAGGGGCTGATATAAAAGGATGGAAGTGGCAGATCTGAACATAGGTCCTCTGAGACCAGAGCTGCTGTTCCAGTCTAATTTTGGCTGCTATTTAAGTATCTTGATGTCCCACAGGAATGTAGTTACTAAGCTGTGGGAACCTGAATGTTTTTTAATGCTCCCATGTATACAATCAGCAGCTGGCCCATGGAGAAGCAAATCAGCATACATCAATCAATACTGTTGGATGTGTCAGTTAAGCCTAGAGATGAAAGACATCTGCAGAGATATTTTCCCCTTTTAATAAATATGCATAATCAAGGGAGGAAAAATCCCACATTGGCTATATCCAAAAATGTATGGTTTATATTTTATCCTGAGTCTATTACTTCTCTATCATGCTTCATCTTCAGTCTCCTGGAATCCCAACTGGTCATTGGATTGATAAAAATGCTTGAGATTTCAAAGTTATTTTTATTTATATTGTTGTTATTTATAAATTGTCATGGCTTATGCTTCATTCTTTATTATATCAAAGAGATCTTCCCAGTATTCTTTCTAATAGCATCATTTTCATCATTTCTAGTAGCACAATAGTATTGCACTATGTTCATATTTCTTCAGCCACTTCCCAATTCTTTTGCTATTGTTCAGTCATTTTCCAGTCCTGTCTGACTCTTTGTGATCCCATTTGGGCTGACAGAGATACAGAAGTGATGTGTCATTTCCTTCTCCAGTTCATTTCATAGATGAGGAAACTGAAGCAAACAGGATTAAGTGACTTAGTAAATATTGGAGGTCAATTTGAAGGAAGGAAGATGTGCCCATTGCTCTATGCACTGTGCCATCTAGCTGCCCTGCTCCATGGTTGGGTACTGTTTAATTTCTAGTTCTTTGCTAATACAAAAGCACTGCTATAAATATTTGTGTTTATATGGATCATTTTCCTTTTCTTTTTCTTGGGGGTATAGAACAAGAGTGTTATCATCATGTCAAAGGGTAAGAACAGTTAATGACTTTGAGGGTATTATTCCAAACTGGTTTCCATCATGATTAGACATCACTGATAGTGTCATTGAGTATGATGTTGCATGGCAGTACAGTGAAAAGAATCATGCATTTTGAGTTAGAGAATTTAGATTTCATACCCAGTTCTGCTACTTTCAAGCTCTAACTTTCTGGCTCTCTAATCCATCTGAGCTCCTGTTTCTTCATCATCCTAAATGTTTTCAAAGTTTTCTTCCAATTCTAAATGTGATGTGATTAAATATCTTGCAAACCCTTATTCAAAATTCCACATGCTAATGGTCCTAAAACCCCAGTGTGAATTAATCTAAAATAAATCCATAGATCTATACAGATCTATAAAGATTGCCCCAGGAAGAACCATGGAATCCTACATTACAGGAAATTAAGAGAACTTCCAGGAATTTTCTTGCATTCACTTCATTTTCAGTAGGTTTGGGGACAGGCAATTAGTACCAAGTGTGAATTAAATCTTAACATTGTGATTTTTGCCAACATAGTTGCTGAATATTTCAGTCACAGGAAATAACTGAATTGACAAGCAGGTTTTCTGAATCTATTCAAATTCCTTAAGGGTCAAAAATTAAGTCCAGATTCTTGAATAATAGCACTAGCAAGGATCTTAGGGACTATTTCCCACAAATCTCTCATTTACACGTGAGGATATTGAGCCACAGGGAGAATAAATGTGCTGCTTTGAGCTCTCACAGGAAATGTGATCTCAAGTCCTTTTGATGTTTTTCCCACCCAGAACTCTTATCTCCCACCTTTGTCAAGCTTTTGTGCTGATTATATGCTGTTCCTGGAATGCATTCTCTCTTAGAATCCCTAGTTTTCTTTAAAACTCATATAAGGTATTATCTTCTGTAGGGAAACCTTTCCTTATGCTCCTGAAACCACTGTTTCTTAGGAAGTACTGCTTTCCCTTCAAAATCACTTTGTGTGTATTTTTTATATTTTTATATATTTGGTATATTGGTTATTATCATTCATTCTCAAAGAGGACTAAATGATATCATAATATTAGAGTCAACTTACAGCATGCCCAAATGTGGCTGATCAGAATGCTCTGCCACAGGTCAGACACAAATAGTCTCTATGAACATTTGGGTGTCTTCTCTAATTTTGCATATTTTGCATTTCCTTTGGGCTATTTTAATTCTACTTTGCTCATAAAGCACAGGTATGCTGGGAAGTCCTGTGCCAATGACTCCCATGTTATACAATCAGTTCTAAAGTTCTTAAGAGACACCTTGTGAGTGTCCTTCTAGCACTTTTTCTGACCACCTTATAAGCACTTGCCTTGTGTGAGTTCTTCATAAAATAATCTTTTTGACAAGTATACATTTGGCAATTAAACAGTGCAGCTAACCTAACAGAGTTTTACTCTCTGCAGTCCAGTTGAAATGCTTAGACGTTTAGTTCGAAAAATGACCTCAGTCTGTAGAATCTCATCCTTCCAGGGGATCTTCAGAATCTTTCTAAGACAATTCAAATGGAAGCAATTCAGTTTTCTGTCATGGTGCTAGTATACTGTCCAGGTTTCAAAGGCATACATATTTACATGTTATCTCTATTCCTCACACAGAATATGAATAAATAAAAGAACAAATAAAAATTATTAAGCACTATGTATCAAACACTGTGCATAGTAGTATAGGTGATATGTAATCAATAATTGTGGTCAATAACATTTATTAAGCATCTTCGATGTGCCAGCATTATGCTAAATACTGATGATACAAATAAGAAAAACATTTTAAATTGTTCTTGTCCTCAAGGAGCTTACAAATTAATAGGTGAAGAAAATACAAGGAAAAGGAAAAAAGGAGAGAAGATAGGAATGGAGGTTTGTTAGAGAATATCTGGCAAGCAGATTGTGGAGTAGAGATTATACAGAACTGCTGGTAGAAAATGAAGAGCTGGCTGGAAAGTTCTTAATCTTCTGTAAAGGAAGACTTTGGGAGGAGTTCTTTGTTCCATCCTCCAGCCCTCCAATCATAAGATATGGGGAAAGGCAAAGAAGAGTACTGAGGGGGTATTGAGTATAAAAGCTGAGTTAATCTGCATGTTTCAAAGAGTGAATACTCTGAGAATGAATACACATAAAGGAAAATTTTGTTGTTGTACAGTGTTTCTATGGTGACAGACTCTTCAAATCCATTTAGGGTTTTCTTGTCAAGATACTGGAATAGCTTGCCATTTTCTTCTCTATTTTACAAAAACTGAAGGGAAAGAAATTAAGTTATTCACTCAGGGTCACAAAGCTAGTAAATACATGAGGCTTCCTGACTCCAAGGATAGCACTCTATCCTCTGTGTCATTTAGCTTCTCCAAAGAAAAAATCTGGAAGTCCTAAAGATTCAGTGTTGGGGCAAATGGCAAAGCCAGGGGTCCTTAAGGGTCCTTAAGGGAATAGGGACTGAGCAGATGATAAAAACCAGAGAACCTGAGGAGACTGGGGCCAGACTAAGTTGAGAAAGCAAATAGAAAAGGGAAAACCCAGTTGTGTCGGTGTTGGTTCCAGTCTGCCCCTCCCTGGTTGTAGGATGGATTGGGAGTGGGAGAAAGATTGGAGGGAGAGGGATAGCCAAAAAAATCCCTCAGCCCTACCTTGATAGCAGGAACTGTTTTACTTCTGTTCTTGTAGTACAATGTCTGCAATAAAATAGGTGCCTGATAATTCATTGATGATTGAATATCACAGAAATTTTTAATCCTTAACCATCACCTGGTACACTCTATAAGAGGGAGTTGGGAGGGAGGAGCTCTTTTTTTTTTTGTTTGTTTGTTTAGGAGTCCTAGTCCCAAGGAGTTGAAATGACTTCCTAAAGATTACAGTTAGCTAATGTAAGAACTTTAAATCCAACTGAGATTTCATAACTCTTGGCGATCACTCTTCCCAAGATCCAGCTAGCTTACAATGCGGTTTGGCTTGACAGCTGGAAGATTTCAAGATTTACATTAAGATTTGGTACTAGTGACCAAGAATGAGGACAGATGGTGGTGATTTACAGTGCTTAGAAACAGATGTTGGTATCCCACAAATAAACCAACATTTATTGAACAAGTCTGTGTTTAAAAAAAATAAGAATACCAATGCAATTCTGAATGAAGTGGTACATAAAAAAATTAAAATGTTTTCTTTGGTAAACATAATTAAAAGTAACCAATCAAAGCAAATAAAAATTATTGAAATAAATATTTTATAGTTCTAGCAAATAGATGACATTTCAAAATAAAGAAATGGAATATGAATAATAAAGCTGGAGAAATAGCTGAGATGTAAGGTGCTTTGGGTACATTATTTCACTGGAGCCTCCCAACAATGTGCTGCAGATGTTTTTGTCCCTATACTACAGATTAGAAAGCTGAATGCAGAGAGGTTAAGATATTTGTTAATAATCACACAGTTAGTCCATACCCTTTGACCCAGCAGTGTTGCTACAGGGTTTGTATCCCAAAGAGATCTTAAAGAAGGGAAAGAGACCTGTATGTGCAAGAATGTTTGTGGCAGCCCTGTTTGTGGTGGCCAGAAACTAAAAACTACGTGGATGCCCATCAATTGGAGATTGGCTGAATCAGTTGTGGTATATGAATATTATGGAATATTATTGTTCTATAAGAAATGACCAATAGGATGATTTCAGAAAGGCCTGGAGAGACTTACATCAATTGATGCTGAGGGAAATGAGCAGGACCAGGAGATCATTGTATACATCAACAACAATACTGTATGATGATCAATTCTGATGGACGTGGCCCTCTCCAACAATGAAATGAACCAAATCAGTTCCAATAGAGCAGTAATGAACTGAACCAGCTACACCCAGGGAAGGAACTCTGAGAGATGACTATGAATCATTACATAGAATTCCCAATCCCTCTAATTTTGTCCGCCTGCAATTTGGATTTCATTCATAGGCTAAATGTACATTATTTCAAAGTCCGATTCTTTTTATACAGCAAAACATTTGTTTGGACATGTATACATTTATTGTATTTAATTTATACTTTAACATATTTAACATGTATTGGTCAACCTGCCATCTGGGGAGGGGGAGGAGGGGAAAAATTGGAACAAAAGTTTTGGCAATTGTCAACGTTGTAAAATTACCCATGCAAATATCTGGAAAATAAAAACTATTATTATTTAAAAAATAATAATCACACAGTTAAACTCAAGGTTCACACTGTCTCTTGGGGAATTTAACTTCTCCATTGTCTATGCTATGTTAGTCTTGCCAATAGTTTTCAAAAATCATTCAGATTGCTGAAATTATGTTCAACCATTAACTTTTTCTTCAATATCATTCCTTTCTTTCTCACTGCTTCCATACAGCAAGATGAAAAATTATGTCACTGTTTCCAAATAATAATAATAAGGTAAATAATGGCAAATATTTGTGTAACATTTTGAGATTTACAAAATACTTTTTACTCATCACCTTATTTGATCATTACAGTGATTTTTTGAGATAAGTACCATTATTTTTCCACCACCACCCTTTTATTTTAGTTTGTTCTTTGTTTTGTTTTGTTTTGGTTTGGTTTTTTGTTTCTTTTTTTTTTTTTTTTTTTTTTTTTTTGCTTTGTTTTGTTTTGTTTTAAACAGATCAGGATACTGAGGATGGGAGAGATTAAGGAAGTTACTTAAACTCACATAAATAGAAAGCATAAGAGATTGAATTTAAATCTCAGTGATTCAGCTTCCAACTGAGATTTTTTTTTAATCCACCTCTTGACAATAATGTCTCAAGCTATCTGGACACTCAAATGAAAATAAAATATCTAAAGTATCCTAGAACATCAGCTCTTCCTCCAGTCAAAGTCTTCCACTGCATCCAGGACCATCTCCAGTCATCCTGATCTATATCTGGCCACTGGACCCAGATGGCTCTGGAGGAGAAAGTGAGGTTGGTAATTTTGCATAGCTCTTCATCACTTAAATTCAATTCTCTTGCATCACCTCCTTGATGTCATGGTCTTCTTCCAAAAAGAAGGACAAACAACAACCACCTCATATTTTATCACCTTATTTGGGTTGTAATCTACTTACCTAGAGCTATAAAACATTAATTTCAATTTTTTTTACTAGTATCTAAGCTAAACTAAGCATCTATGGCTTCAAACTGCAAGATTTGATGTCAATATGACATCAGAACTCTTTGCATTTTGGGACTTCTTCCCCTTGAGCCCTTCTTTCCCCCTAATTGTTAGACAGACACTTCTTTCAGAACTTCTATTTAAAAAAGGAATCCAGGTCAGTCACTTCTTCACTTCCAGCCTGGCTGTATTCCTTTTATATTCATTATGCCCTGAATTTTTAATCTCCTTTTCTTATTTTTGTATATTGTCCTCCTGATTAGATAATAAACTCCTTGAGAGCAAGAACTGTTTTTCACTTTTCTTTATATTCCCACTGTTCATGATAAAACCTGGAACAAAATATTTATTGACCAACTGACTGACCTCAGAAGCCATGAATTTGATCCATTTGCCATCCTGATGTCAGAGTTCCTTATACTCAGAGTACCTTAATCCCTATTGATTTATATGTGAAAAGCCAAGATTTGAGTTCTGACCCTGCCATGTACCCACTATATGACTTATTCTAGCTCTTTAGCTTCCCACCCAGATAACCTCAGCAACTCATGACTCTTCTGAGTCTCCATTTTCTTATCTCTAAAATGAAGAGGTTAGCCTGGGTCAATTCTAAGGACCAATTTAACTTTAAATCTATGTATGATTCTATGTATTTGAATTACATGATACAGTCAATCTGAGCCTCAATTTCTTTCTCTGCAATATGAGGATAATCATATTTTTGCTTTTTTCTCAGGATGATTGTGAGGAAAATATTCTGAAAAAATATCAAGTCCTATATAAACAGGACAATTATCAGCCTTTTGTCATCCCAGTTACACTATGGAACTCTTCATCCTGAGTCATAACTCTACCTCAAAAATTTGAAAGTGGTTCCACTGTCTCTCTGAATCTTTCTCCATTCTTTGCAAAGGTAAGAATTATGGGTATTGTGTTTACAGTCAGGTCCAGTTAATGTACTGTCTGGTTTTATTGAAGTGTTTTTTTTTCCTATCTTTCTTCTTAATTTTTGTTGTTGTTGCTATAATAGATGGTTTTTTTAGATAAGAAAAGGAGAAACACATATTCAGAAATGTAGATAAGGTAAAAAGAAAGGCAGACAAGTAGGCGATGCAGTGAATAGAGTGCTAGACTTGGAGTCGGGAAAACCTGAGTTCAAATAGAGCCTCAAAAGCTTAATAACTGTGTGATCCTGGGTAAATCACTTAAACCTGAGTTGGAAAAAGTAATGGCAAACTATTTCTTGTCAAGAAAACCCCAAAAATAGAGTTATGAAAAGTTGAGCATGACCAAAACAATAGAACAACAATGACAAAAATGAAAACAATTAATAAAATTAGGAGGAATATTCTGGTGTAGAAAAGGATTTGGGAAAGTAATACTACTGTAAACAGAACTTCACTCAGCAAACATAGTGGATGTTCTTGCTAGAGAGAAAGATGTTCAACAAATATTTGGAAGTACTTTCATATAAACATGAATGTCTATTAAGTAGTTCCTGATCCAAATGATGAGGTAATAGAAAGAAAAATTTATCAATAACTAAGTCCTTCTAGATTAAATCTATTTTCTGATGAATACTCATTTAATGAAAAAGTCATAAATGTGGAGGAGAATGAAAAATATATTTGAAAGTGTGGCTCAGAATTAAGGGGGGGAAGTAGCCAAAAGTTTTTTGTATGTTACAAAAATGTCATGCCTTCACATCACAAATATTTTCTTCAAGATGATATGTAATGTGCTGTTGTCTCCAGAAACTGCCGATCACTCTATGGGAGAAGATCTGCTGTTTCAACTGCCGCCTACTCTGATCTCATGTAGAGACTCTTTCTCAATCTCTCTCGTGCCGCCCTCTTTTATCCTCCCAGAGAATGAGCATGGGATAACGCAAGGGCTTCTGTGAAGAAATACTTCAACCAATGAACTTGCTTCTCCTAAACATGTAAGCTCCTCTCCAGGAGTTCACAGGGATAAAACTCCCCTAAAGGCAGGAACTAGAGAATTGTTAAGTACCGACTTAGCACCTAATAAGAACCTAATATCTCATTATCAATTGGAATGGTCCGGTCTATCTCCTCTGAAGGGCTCAGAATAAGTCCTTTTCAGGATAAGCAAAAGTCCTTGCCCCACGTTGGGCGCCAATATGTAATGTGTTGTTGTCTCCAGAAACTGCTGATCACTCTCTGGGAGGAGATCTGCTGTCTCAATTGCTGACAACTCTGACCTGATGTAGAGACTCTTTCTTCCTCCAACTAGCTGCCCCAGACAAAACTTTCTGGCCCAGACAAGACTCTCAATATCTCAGATTATCAGATTGTATTGATTCACACTCTTGGAGTACAATTAGATATCAGAAACTCAAACTTTTATTTTAGGCTAAAGAATTCAGGGATATCATGGACTGAAGCTTTCATAGCTGAGTGTCCTTTTTTTGTTAACTGTATGAGTGGCAGACCACTGAAAAGGTATCAGTTCTTTTAAGAACTTCAAGAGTGAGTAAGAAAGCACTCATAAATATTATACCCTACATGTTTATTTTCAGAGTGGACCTTCAAATCATATCTTTTATAATCAGGGTGCTAGAGTCTTATATTTGCAAATTGTGATAACTAAAGAAGAAGCTAGGAGAATGGCAAAAGGCTATACAGGTTATCTTTCTTTTCACTCTCCAGGACAAAACCCTTATGGCTTGAAATTTAATATTTTAAGACCAATGGACATTATGGCTTACAAATATTTTGCTTTTAGATGTTTTTGCATTAAATTTGATTTTATCCATTCCATTGGCATTTCTAATAATACTACCAGTCAAGTCATTATTGGACAGACTATATCCCCAAGATCTCTAAACAAGAGAAGGGAATTTTGGGATATGCACAAGATGTGGCAATACATATATGTGATTGCTTGCAATTTTTGAATTTTGATTTTACATTTTTAAGGTATTTTGATTTTACAATACTAAGTTATTTTGGTTTTACATTTTTAAGTTATTTTGGTTTTACATTTTTAAATTATTTTGGTTTTACATTTTAAAATTATTTCAGTTTTACATTTTTAAATTCTTTGCATTTTCCCTTAGCAATACACTTCTGGCATACACAGAAAGTGCAACTAAGTGACAGACTGACTAACTTTTGTCTGACTTTTGTTAATCTTTTTGACAAGAACTTTCTTTCCACAGTGATATGGAAAGGCCAAGATGGCATTTGGAAAGGCCCAAGTTGGGCCAGGGTTTGGGGCCCAGGGTACATTCCTTTCATTCTAGATGCAGATTCAACAGCAGAGGAGTTGATCCCCACCAGAGACATTTGTGACCTGGGGATCCAAGAGAAGGACCAGACAACAGCCAGATGTCAGCAGCCCTCCAGACGCTGATGGTAGCAATGTCCCTCCTGACCATGATACCAGAGACAGCAGACACAGCTCCAGTGCAGTAGCTGAAATGGATTTTCGTGGGTGATAATACAATATAAAGACTGTAAATGGACAATGGGTCTGCTTGCTTTTCCCATGGCTACTTGCCATATGGTGGCCTGGGGAGAGGCTTTGCCCTATGCTTTCTATTGAAGAGGACTACACTTTTAAATTAGTGGGTGAAAAACCAACACACCACCTGCCATTGTTATTGAGACAATGTTATTGGACATGACTTTGCTTATGTGCACCTTTATCAGCAAAACTAGAATTGATCTAGAATTGTGAAAAGTGAAATAGAGAATTGTGAGAAACTAGAATTGATCTAGAATTGTGATAAAGTGTAATAGAGAATTGTGAGTAACTAGAATTGTGACACCCTACCTCACTGATATTTAATTGTTAACTAGAATTATGATGTTTTACCTTGTTCACTTCCCACCTCAGTATTGACATCCTACCTCATTGGCATCCAACCTCTTTGGCTTATTATCTCCTTGAATATGACTTTAATGAATGAGTTGAACACTTGGCCACTGTTGAGTCTAGTTCTCATTGTCATACTTCTGTTTACTGATCTGATGTCTATATAAAGTGCAATTAATAATCTTCAGTCTCATTTGTCCCTCACCCTAACCCCAGCTCTTTCCCCACTACTTACATTTATCATGAGCACTGCTTTTTGAGATTATTGTGTTTCCTGAAATGACATTTTCTGTTGCCTTTAGAGACATGATAAAACTATATTTTATCTTTTTTACTATGGAATTCATATTTCCAAAAGAAAGACATCTTTATTATTGTCTTCATAAGAATTTCATCATTCAGAAGATGAAGAGACCAGCAAAGACAATTTCTATGCTGGTGCTAATTCTTACTAACAGGGAAATACTGGTTCTTAAAAACTTAGAGAAGAAGTAATTATGCTCAAATCTGGACTCAGACACTTAAGAACTGTGTGATCATGGGCAAATAATTTAACCCCAGTTTATCTCAGTTTCCTCATCTGTAAAATAAACTGGAGAAATAACTCAGCAACAACAAGAAAAATCATTCCCACCAAAAGTTTGTGGTTGAGAAAGAAAAGAAAGCTGGATGTATCTGAAATCCACCCTAGACTGGGGTAGAACAGATTTTTAAGAACTTGTAGAAGAGATAGAAAGGATCCCATTCACTAAATTCAACAAGGGAAATCAATCCACAAGGGATAGAAATATCTCAAGGATAAAATATTGTCATCTATATTTGATTGCTTGCTGTCTTGGTGAGGTAAGGGAGGAAGGAAGAAAAAAATTTGAAAAACAAAATATAGCAAAAATGAATGTTCAAAATTATTTTTATATGTATTTGAAAAATAAAATACTATTGAAAGGAGGAAAAAAAGATTGAAAAGAGTGGGAGCAGACCAAGTTATGAGGACATTAAAAAAGGATTTTAGAGGATTTAAAAAAGAATGAATACAATACTTAAGATGCAAAAAGAAACAATTTTAATAAGAGGGAAAAATTCATCTTAAGAGACTGAAATGAAAGCACAAGATACAGAATGATTAAATGCTTAAAAAGTGTATATAGCAGACAGAAGAAAGAGCAAATGACAAGAGATGCTTATCATGGCATGAACTTATAAGCATATTGTCAGAAGTGGTAAAGCACAAGAAGAGATTAAGCTAACCAAAGATATAAAGGGAAGTGAGGGTATCAGCTATGCTAGAAAGAGGGGGATCTGAAAAAGGATGAGTAGGAGGATGATAACTGACAACATAGAGAATGCAGAACTGCTTTATTCTTTTTTCTTTCTATCATGTCTACCAAGGACAATGACCTCTGCTTTGGAAATGACCTAATTAATATGACTAATGGGGATAAGATAAAGTAATAAAAGAGTAAAAGAGCACCTACTTTCTCTTGGAAAATTCAGGTCAAATGGCCCAGAAGAATTATATTTTTGAGTGCTGAAAAAATTGGTATATGTGATTAGTGAGACATTCATTGATAGTGATATCTGAAAGATGATCAAAGAGGGAAAAGATTCCAAAGGACTAGAGAAGGACAGACATTATCTCAGTTTCCAAAGAAATAAGAAACATAGGATCTGCCAACTATAGGGCAGTGGATTTGACTCTGATAGCTAAAGAATCCTTAAAAATATCATTAAAGAAATGGTTATTGAACATCAAAAAAAGAGTGATGATCCTATAAAGTCAGCATAGCTTCATCAAGAAAATGACATTGTCCTATTATTCATATTTCCTTTTTCATAGAATTCCTAAATTTATAGCTCAGGGGAATGCTAAATATAACTTAGCTAGATTCTAGCAAAGTATTTTATTAAAAAGATATACTATTACAATGAAAAGTATGAATATATACGGCCTAGATCAGAAAACCCACATAAACAAAAATTCTTTTGACAGATCTTTCATTTTAAATAGTATAAAGATACCAAGAATTAATGTTTGACAACTATTGGCTTAAATGATAGAGGAAGGTAGGTGATGCAGTACATAGATTGCTAGATCTAAAGTCAGGAAGACACTGCTTACCTTAGTTTCCTCACCTATAAAATGAGCTGGAGAAGGAAATGGCAAATCATTTTAGTATATTTCCCATGAAAACTTCAAATGAGATCATGAAGAGTCAGACAACTTAACAGCAACAAGATATAATTGATGAATTTGATATTAATTGAAAACTGGTCTCAAAGAGTAGTTATTAATGGTTCAATGTCAACTTGGGAGGAGATCTCTACTGGATTTGAGTGAGACTGTTTTATTTAACATTTTTATTAATGACTTAAAGCCATAGTTTGTATACATCTCAGATATGAAGATGACATAAAACTGGAAAGTATAGACAACATGGTAGGCAATAATCAGTATTCTTAAAGATTTTGATATATTTGAACATCGAACTAAATTTCATATGATATATTCAATATGTAGTTTTTTTGTTGTTACAGTTATTGACTTCAGTCATGTCTAACACTGTAACTTTATTTGGGATTTTCTTGGCAAAGATATTGGAGTAGTTTGTCATTTCCTTCTCCAGCTCACTTTAAATAAGGAAGCTGAATCAAAACAAGGTTAAATGACTTTCCCGGGATCACACAGCTAGTGTCTGAGGCCAGATTTGGACTCACAAAGATGATTTTTCCTGACTCCAGGTCTGGCATTCTATCAACTGCGCTATCTAGCTGTCCCATATAGTCTTGTTACAAAAAAAATTAATTTCATCAGTAAAATATGGTGGGGAGGAGGTCATGATTAGACAGCAGTTTGGAAAAAGTCTGGGGGTTTTACTTGACAGCAAAATTAACATGCATCACTATTAAGATGGAGCAATCAAAAAAACAAAAACAAAAACAAAAACAAAAAAAAAAAAAAAAGGAAATGTGAATTTGGGGCCCCTTTACAGGAAGTGTTCCTTCTAGAAATTAGGAGGTAAGAATCTAAATCACTGATAAATCATACTTGGAATATTATATTCAATTCTATTCAACGCAATTCAAGAACAAAGGAAATTGAAAAGCTAGAGAATGTTCCAAAGACAGCAAATAGTTTGGTAAAAAGTCTTGAATCTCTGTCATTATTATTGATTGAAGGAACTAGGCATGTTTGAAATGGAGAGGAGGAGACTGAGGAAAGGGGATGGGGCACATGATAATCATCTTCAAGTATTTTGAAGAGATTAAATTTTTAGCATTTGACCTAGCGCATGAATGGAGCAATGAATGCAAGTTACAAAGAACCCAATTAGGTTTGATGTCAGGGAAAAAATGGCTTCTTAACAATTAAAGATGACCCAAAGTGAAAAAGGCTGCTTCAAGAGGTGATGAATTACTACTCCTTGCCAGTCTTCAAGAATATTCAGGACCACCATTTGTTTGATATGTTATAGAAGTGAAACCTTCCTAGATTGGATTTCAGCAGATAGAGGTCCCTTCCACCTGTAGAACTGTGCTTTACCTCAACAAAGAACTTGTGAACTATCCTTCCTTGAGCTATAATTTCTTTGTAAACTGTTGTTGTTGCTGCTTTTTAGTCATGTCTCACTCTTCATGACCTCATTTGAAGTCTTCCTGGAAGATATATTGGAGTGGTTTTTCCATTTCCTTTTCCAGCTCATTTTACAGGTGAGAAAATGGAATTAAATAGTTAAATGAACTGATCAGGGTTATATAGCTAGTAAGAGAATGAGACTGGATTTGAACTTGTATTTTTCTGATTCCAGCCCTCTGTGATAGCTAGCTGCCTATTCTTTATAGTTTAAGGTTCTGTAGCTGGTTGTGTCATTGCTCATTTCTGTATCTCTATAATCTATCAGGCACTTCATAAATGTTTGCTGAATTTAGCTGAATTAATATGTCTATCACTGTATTTATCTCTGAGTAGACCAATTTGCTTTTCTCCAGTGACAATCTATTTCTCTTTCCTGTCAGCCATCTTATCAACGTACACAAGCTGGAAGAAAGAGTCTAAATTACACACACACACACACACACACACACACACACACACACACTCCTTGAATAATAACAAAAACATGTTCCCTAGTGAGTTTCTGTCAAACACACAATTTTCAAAAATTAGGACTAGCTATAAATGAACATAATAGATCATTCAGGAATTAAAAAAAAAAAGGAGGTGACCCTTGAAAAGGTAAGCAACTTTCAACCTAGAAATTAACCTCCAGTCTTCTAAGGGACATGATAAATGATGACTGAGTAAAGTCAAATGACTATGACTTTGCTCTTCTATTAACTGTTTTCAATCCCAAAATGCAACAGAAAAAGGAATTCCTCTCTAGGGCTCATGACTGTTTACTTTATCACCCACAAAGGACAGTGCAATATAGAGAATTTTTTAAAAAGCCACTAGTGTACTTTTTTTTTAAAACCTGAAGTCTGTAGACTTTTTAAAAAGACATTTA
Source organism: Sminthopsis crassicaudata (assembly GCF_048593235.1). NCBI lineage: Eukaryota > Metazoa > Chordata > Mammalia > Dasyuromorphia > Dasyuridae > Sminthopsis > Sminthopsis crassicaudata. The sequence goes on along the minus strand of NC_133621.1, from coordinate 273,943,442 downwards.
AAAAAATTTAATATTTTATTGTTCCAATTACATGTTAACATTCATTTTGTAAGTTCCAATTTTTTTCCTCCCTACCTCCCATGTCTCACCCCTCTCCAAGACATCAAGCAATCTGATGAAATTTATACATGTAAAATAATTTTTTAAAAAATTCCATATTAATACTTTTGTGAAAGAAAAATAAGAATAAAGGTGGAAAACAATAAGAAAGGGAAAAAAGGTAAATATATTATGCTTCCATCTGTATTCAGTCTCCATACTTCTCTCTCTCTATGTGTATAGCATTTTCCATCCCAAGCCTATTAGAATTGTCTTAGATCACTTATATTACTCAGAAGAGATAAGTCTGTCATAGGTGATCATCTCACAATCTTACTGTCACTATGCACAGTGTTCTCCAGGTTCTGTTCACTTCACTTAGCATCAGTTTATATAAGTCTTTTGAGGCTTAGAAAAAATATAATGACATTTTAAAAATATTTTTTTCAAAAATGCCATTTCAATTACTTCCTTTATGATTTCATGCATTTTATTTTCACTTTAAAAACATTTTTGGAGAAGTCCATAGGCTTCAATAGGTTGCCAAAAAATTTAGAATCCTTTTTCTAGAATCAAGGGGCCTGAGTTCAAAATCTGCCTTTTACATAATATTAATGAAAAGAAGCTTGAATTTTGAGTCTGACCTAGGTGTCACACCCTGACACTTTCTAGTACTGTGATCTTAAGCAAGCCCCTTTACTTTCTTGGGCCTCAGCTTCTACATCTGTAAAATGAGAGTTAGATAAAGGGCCTCTAAGATCTATTTCATCTCTAGATCTATAAGTGGCCATAAGATCTCATTTAAGAAAGTATTATTCTAAGTGATGTCAAAGGGTATCTTGTTGCTCAAAGTTCCTAAGCAACACACACACACACACAGACAGAGAGGGGGGGAGAGAGAGACAGAGAGAAGGAGAGAGAGAGAGAGAGAGAGAGAGAGAGAGAGAGAGAGAGAGAGAGAGAGAGAGAGAGAGAGAGAGAGAAGAGAGAAAGAGAGAGATAAAGAGAGAGAGAGAGAAAGAGAGAGAGAGAGAGAGAGAGAGAGAGAGAGAGAAAGAGAGAGATAAAGAGAGAGAGAGAGAAAGAGAGAGAGAGAGAGAGAGAGAGAGAGAGAGAGAGAGAGAGAGAGAGAGAGAGAGAGAGTCTTAGAACCCAAAGTTCCACAGGTTCATGTATCCATTTGCTTAAAACTTAACTCAAACAGAAAAATTATCAGTATCTTTTTTCACTACTGGATCAGGGTCAGTCAAGAGCATGTGGGGTTTTTTCTTTGACCATTTATAGCTATGAAATATTTGGTAACTTTGTATGAGAGTAATGTGCTGTCCTTCTTATATAAAGATGCTGCTGCTGACCAATGATCAACAAAATACAGATAATGCTGCTGAAAGAAATTTTGTTTCACTTGTATGAAGAAAGAAAATAGTTTGCTCTCTTGCTCTCGCTTGGTGCAGAGATCATGCAGCAAACCACTTGGTCCCCTGCTTTTCTACTACTTATTCTACCACTAATGCAGTGGGCAACTTTGAGCAAGTGCCTTGATTTCTCTGCACCTCAAGTTTCCTTATCTTAAAGAAGGAAGGAGTTAGACCAGACAATATCTTGAGTCCTTTCTACCTATAAAATTAAAAAAAATCAGTCTGAACAATGTGTGGATTTTCTGCTTATCAGAAAGTGTGTGTACCTTTGATCAACTACCCTTTTATACAGAACTTTTTAGATTCACAAATACATTTTGGTCATCACGCCCAACAAATCTCCATTTCACAGAACCTGGGAACAGAAGCTCAAAGAAACAAAAAAATCAATTTTGCAGGTTCACACACTCAGAAGTATCAGTAGGGTCACACTGTTAATGTCATAGGAGACATTTGAACTGAAGTCACCCCTGACTCTAAAATCAATTCTCTTTTGACTTAAATTCCATTGCTTACAGACATTGATTTATCTTATCTAAAAGTTCTTATCATTAAAGCCATTACTTCTCTTGAACAAATTCTGGCTGTGTGTCCTAGGACAACTTAGTTAGCCTCTCAGTGCCTGCCCAGGCAGTTCTTTAAGAATAAAAGATATTTTCTGTTATTGTTTGGTAGCACTTTTGTTTTCTTTCTCAATTTTTTTTTCTTTATTGATCCAATTTTTCTTGTGGAGCAAGATAACTTTATAAACATGTATAAATATATTGGAGTTAACATGTATTTTAACATATTTAACATGTTTTGGACTCCTGCCATCAAGGGGAAGGGGTGGGGGAAAGGAGGGAAAAATTTGAAACAGAAGGTTTTGCAAGGACCAGTGTTGAAAAATTACCCATATATATGTTTTGTAAATAAAAAGGTATAATAAAAAATTAAATTTTTTTTTAATAGAAGGTACAAAACACTTGCTGGTCTGCATTGGTAGTAGTCTCTTTATTAAAATTTCCTATACTATTTAAATCCAAATCCAATCCAATATATGAGCATATATTGTTGTTTTTGTTTGTCTCTCATTTTCAAATAGGATTAATGATATCATAGATGATGTATTGAGTTGAGTGTGAGTTGGATTTAAATGAGGCTAAGCTGAACAGTCATCAATCTCACTGTCTTACTGAGTCATCAAAAGTCCAGTAGCAAGAAAAAAAGTCAAGACACTAAGCAATGATATCTTCAATGTCTGTCCAAGCTTTAAGTGCTTCCCAGCACCTTTTCATTGGAACAAATTGTTCTTATCTGCCTATTCTGCTAGGAGAAGTCTGCACATGCCCCTAAATATGTTCCAGCTTTTTTAGAGCCACAGGAGAGAGTTGAGTGAATTAGGTGGACACCAAATATGGATGAGCAGCCCTGAAAAGGGCTTGTCAGGTTCTCACATCAGAAGTTAGCCCTCCTGAATGCTCTATACATCCCATGTGTATATGTAGTCTTGGTCTTAAGACTAGTTATGTGCTTTGGGGAAAATTATTTAACCTCTGGTATCTTCAAGCAACTCTGAAATTTAAAAAAAAGTCCAAAAAATGCCAGCCTACACTAGTAAAGTTAGTTCCCTATTCCAGTGAAATCTAAGGTCTCATAAAACATACACATAAATTTGTCCTCTCTCTTTTCAAAAGCTTCCTTTTGTGTGTTGCCTTCTCCTATTAAACTGTAAGTTTCTTGAGGGAGGGACTCTCTCTGTTACTCTGTATTTGTATATTCAGTCCTTAGCACAGTGTACATAATAAGTACACATGCATGTACATACACATTTACAAAGGTCATGAATTGTGCATAGAAAATATAGTGATCATACAATCTTTCTCATACACTAAGACAATAAAATAGATAAAACTAAATATTAAATTTAGGAAGAAAAACCATTTAAGACTTGGTTTAACCAATTATTTACATTATAGGAAAAACTCACCTATAAACTTTAAATTTACTGATCAAAAATCATCTAGGTCATTTTTTACATTATTGTTCAAGTACTTTATATGTATAAATGTTTTTGAGAACCACAAATCATAGAATATTGTTGAGAACCATCAAATCATATAATATTACCATCTTTTAAAAAATTTCTGGGATATATTTGATAATGTTATATATTTCATTCCAACATTTAATGATTAAGCTCAAATCTGATAAAGGCACGAGTCGACTCAACTTGGCCAAGTGTGTTCCCTTCTCTAAATGTTACAAAGACATGCTGTTTGCTTAGACTCCTACATTTGGACAATTGAAACAATTTTATTAAAAAGATAATAAACCTTCAGGCTGACAGAGGAAAGCAAACCAGTCCTTTTCTCCAGCTAATGCTTCTAAAGTCTAATCAGCAGAGAAACTTGGGAATGTCAGCAAGGAACTAGGGGGCAGCATAATCATTGAATATCATGTGGTGGTGAACAATTATCTCCTATGGTTGTTCATTTCCTAATCTGGAGGATCCCACTGAGCATGGCGGTACTATCCCCATCCTTGGCAGATTTGTATGAGATGTCCAAAGTCCAGTGGGGTGTCTTGACACCTCCTCCCTTCATTTCATTCATCCTATCAAAGGAATCATTTGAAGTTTTACTACTTTCCTCCTGTCCTTTCTATTTTCTCCTTAGTTAGCTAGCCCTGAAACACACTTGATCCCATAAGCCCTTTTACAACTGATCTCCAGACACTAAAGGAGATTCACAGTGCATTTTATTTCCCTTTTTTTTTTTTCAACCTGCACTGCTGGTATTTCTAAGAGTTTAAGGATTATCTTCCTAAACAATGCCAAATCTTTGATACATTAGACTTAGGAGGACTGCTTCAGAGGGCATATGAATTTCCCAAAGCCTTTATTTAGCTTCCGATAATAGTAATACTTTGTTCTAATACATATAAGCACAGTTTCAGCCAACTTCTTTTGTCCTCCCAGGTTCCTCTAGCTTAGGATATGTTTTAGAGAACCTTCTCCATAGGAAGCCTTCTCTGTAAAAAAAAAAAAAAAAAAAAAAAAAAAATCTTTTCTTTAGGTTGCCTGTCAGCAAGCACCTAGCTCTCTTTCCTATCCTGTTTCTGTTCAATGAAAACTTTCTTTATTGGCTTTCTTTCCTAGTTCATACCACAGGAAATCAGATGAAAAGTACCAGCATTCTTTGTACAGAATCACATTATTTCAAAGTTGGAAGGGAACTCAGAGGCTGCTTAGTCCAAGCCATTTTCTTGCTACATTCCTGTCAAGAGGTCAACCAATTTCCACTCAAAAACCTCTAGCTATGAGAAAATGATTACCTCTTAAGGTCACCAATTCTACTTTGGGTCATTTCTACTCATTAGTAGAATTAATTTGAAATAATGTTTTTTATGTCACTATCTTCTATGAAATGCTCTTAATTTCGCCCCTGGCACAAAACTCTGGCATAGGGGATATGGAGAGAGAGACTACTGGATTTGCAGTCATAAGAGTTGGATTCAAATTCTACCTCCAATTTTTGTTAGCTTTGTAACCTTTGTAACCTTGAACAAGTCCCATAATTTCCCTCTGCCTCAGTTACCTCATCTATAAAAATGGGGTAGTAATAGCTCCTACTTCATAGACTTGCCATGAGGATTCAATTAAATGAAATTTTATATGTATATATACTTATGTAGGAATACGTGGATATGTGTGTGTGTGAGGGGTGTAGCATTATATAAGTGCTTGCTATTATTAATTTTCTTCCAGAAACAGTCCCAGTTCCTTCAAGAGATCCTCAGTGACATTCTTTTAGTTCCCTCCTCATCCTGGTATATACTTCTTTGGATCCAATCCAGTTTTCAGTGTTCTTACTGAATTGTAGTGACCCAAATTGATTACACTGAGACAGAATAAAGATAGAAGAATGGATTTATCATGCATTATCTACTTTTATCATGGGAGGTAGAGAAAAATGAGAAAATAAAGGTAAGTGGCCTTTACCAAGGTCCTAGAACTAATGTCAGAGGAACAGTTCAGATCTAACTTTCTTCTCACTCAATGTCTAGTACTCTTTCAAATATGTCATCAGAGATAAAGGCTACAGAAACCCATCTGTCAATTAATAATCTTTTATTAAGCTCCTATTGCATGGAGGTACTATGTACTATGTACTATGAGTACTATTGTAAACATAAATGCTGGAACTCTATCTTTCCAGAAATCAGCAAGAGTCAGGATCACTAAACGTCTTTATTCTAGATCTTTACCGTCGCCTCCAACGCCAGGTCACGAGTGCAAGTGAGCGTGAGTTCCACCACCCAAGTTTCTCTTGCTCCTCCCACACACGTCACTTCCCCCTCTTTGTCCCACCAATCAAGTCAGCACAGAACAGCTGGGGAGGGTCAACCTTAAACAAGTTAATAGGGAACCGTCCAATTGGCAATTAGTCTCACGTGCTTCACCATCCAAGTGCATTGCTCAGTTCTAGCCCTTTACACATAAATGTAAAGGTGAAATAGTTCATTTCCTAAGAATTGTATAAGAATTCATGATTGTACTTTCTGCTACTAAGAGTGGCAGAAGTTGATTTGTCATTTGGGTTCAAAAGTCCTGAGTTGCAATAGGGGTAAAGCCTAATAGCCAATTTGTGATAAATATGGCACTAATTTGATAAATTTCCAGGAGTTTTTCCAGGCCATCAAGCTATGCAAGGAAGGAGTTAAACAATTCAAGGTGGACTTAGAGCAGGTCAGAACTTATATTTGGATCAATTGTAGAACTAATAAGCCTGAGTAGACTATTGTACTCCAGACTGGGTAAAAGAGGGAGACCCCCCAATTATATAATAAATAAGAAAACTTTAGAAATTAAATGATTGATATAGGGGCAATGTTTATTTCTAATGTTACCCTAAGCAAATTTAATACTGGTTCCTTTCCTCCATATAGAAAAACTATGTTCCATATTAGGAAGAGTTTCAGTTTACAGGACCAACAAGGAGCACCAGACATTTTCTGCAGGTTCACAAAACTCAAAAATGAAACAAAACAAAATAAAAACAGAAAAAAAATATGTGCCAAAAGTAGAGCAATCACAGCTTTCTCTATAATTCAAGAAAACAAGAAGTCTAACAAGGTAATAGTTTATGAAGTAAGAGAGGAGAATGGTCATCTCAAACACTCATTTAGCACCATTTCCCCTAACAGCATGCATGATCAGTCAGACTATACCACCTGACTCATGCCTTATGCTCTGGGTTCCACAAAAGCAATTTCCTTGATGCTATTGCAGTCTCTACAAACATACCCTTTACCCTTTACCCTTCTTTGTGGCAATCAGTACCATACCACAACTCCATGCAGCCACTTATGTAAGAGCTGGATGTATAGAAGGATGAAATTGTATGAAATTGCTCATCCAGAGAACTAAAAAACAAAAACAAAAACAAAACAACAACAACAACAAAAAAAAACACCAGAAGAAATTGGCCAAGATGTCAGTGTTTGGTGTTATACCAGGTCTGAAAGAAAGGAGATTGTCATCTATTGGTCATCTGTCCTATTCTACCAAAATGTCACTTGGAGTACATTGTGGTCATTGGAAAGAGAATTCTCTAACAAAGGAAGAGGCAGAGATAGTTTTAAGGTCTAATCCTATGGAGATATACCTGCCACAATAGGGGAAGGAGTCGAAAAGTGAGAAATAGGGGACTATTAGGGGAAAAGACAAAAACTACCAAAGATATCAGTTCAAAGAAAATTCAACTAAAAACTTTTAGCACCAGCAAATAAATCTACACAGAAGATATCAAAACAGAAGGGGAAATGATCACCAAAACATTTAAACAACTGCAAATGTCTCTAACTAAATACTGCAAATAAAGGAAATTGAACAAATAACTGATGAAAAAGAGATCTTTGTGGATTCCAAAGAAAGCATGGAATAACAGTAGAATGTTCACAATTGATTCAGAAAAAGGATAAGAATATTGAAAGACATAGTTCATGTCAGTTCATAATACAACAGAAATAATTAGTAGGATAGAAAAACAACTTCATTCTGGTGAGTCTTCAAAGAATTAAAAGAGAGAAAAGGAGCTAAATTCAATATGCTAAAAAAAAATGATCTGGAAAGAGCAGTGATTTAAAAGAATATATGATCTCTACATAAAATAAGAAAACAATTAAAATCAATTTAAAAATCAATTAAATAGAAAAATGAATAGAGACAACTTATGGATTACGGTCTCCCAGAAGAACATGACATTTCAAAAACTCTAAAATTCATAATGCAACCCAGAGAGAGAACTGTGGGGACTGAGTGTGGATCACAGCATAGTATTTTCACTTTTTTGTTGTAGTTTGAATGAATTTTGTTTTTTTCTCATTTATTTTTCCCTTTTAATCCGATTTTTCTAGTTCAGCATAATTATAAAAACATGTATAGAAGAATTGTACATGTTTAACACATATTGGATTACTTGCTGTCTAGGGGAAGGTTGGGAGGAAGTGATGGAGAAAAAAATTGGAACAAAAGCTTTTGATAGGGTGAATGATGAAATTAACTATGCATATGTTTTTAAAAAATAAAAAAGCTTTAATAAAAAAGTGCAAGTAGTAATACAAGACAACTGTCTAAAACTTCAACAATCAAAATGATCAATATATCTACATTAAAAAAAAAAAACCAAAGCAAAGCAAAGAAGGAAAAAAATTATGGTGCAAACTCCAAGACATAGAAATTAAATTTAACAGTTCCATATTAGGAATTAGTCCTTATCATAAAAAGTTAACCACTCAAAGTTAAAGATCATGAAAATCTTTCCCTGTTTTTAAATAAGAAAATTACTTGTAAAACTGGTGGTAGTCCTGGATCCCCTATGAGTTTATGAACTTTGCTCCCATTTTTCAACTCAAATATTTAAATGGATTTATGACCTTATTGATTTGGGAGTTCCCTCTAACAATGCAGAGTTCAATTCTTCTGTGCCTCCCTATACTATGCAAATATCATCTATGTCTTTCTAAATGTTTTCTGTAGGATACTACTCAATTTTCTTCCTTGAATTTTCTCAGCATTAAAAAGGTACCAGTGGAGAACTCCAACTATCTAACTGTCACCTTTACTCTTGCTACATGAATAGCCCTTCTCCTTTTCCTATTCAATCATGCAGCTTGCACTCAGGCATACCACTTTATGCTGGAAGTCAAAGACAGAGACCCTCAGGTCTATAATAGGTCAGCCTGGAATTATTTTGCCCAGAATAAAGCAATAATTACAATTTTACGAAATTTTTATACTATGCCAAAAGCTTGTACCCTTACCCATACAATCAATCTTATTTCCCTTTCCAGATTTTCCTTTATATTTTGTCTTTACTTATTAGAATGTAATCTCTGAGGGAAAAAAATGAAGCTTTTTTCCTTGTAATTGTGTACCTAGTGCTTAGCAGGGCTCATAATAAACACTTAACAAATGCTTTATCATTCATTCATTCATTTATACAAATCCTTAATAATATCTTCTATGCCTATTCTTCAGATTTCCTGGTTGAATAAATGCCTGATGGCTGTATCATGAGGTTTTCAGAGGCAGCAATGTTTCCCATCTTTATGCCATATAGCCACATCACTAAATTGTTAGAATTGAAAAGTAAGAACTTTGATTTTATTGGAATTTTGGAACCTACAAAAGAGATTTGTATAGACTTGTGATGGAAAGAGCTATTCACATCCAAAGAAAATTTTAGAGGCTGAATATGGAACATTTTCATCTTTTGTTGTTGTGTGCTTTTTCTTTTCTCATGTTTTTTTCCTCCTTTTGATCTGATTTTTCTTGTACAGCATGATGAATATGGAATATATGTTTAGAAGAATTGCACATGTATAACATAAAACAAATTGCTTGCTGTTGGGTGGGGAGGAGGGAGAAAAATTGGAACACAAGATTTTACAAAGGTGAATGTTGAAAACTATTTTTGCATATATTTGGGAAAATAAAATACTATTAATAAAAAAGAATTTTAAAAAAGAGAGATTTGTGTAATTCTGGGTCTGGCTCGTCCATTTATATCCTGACTGTCTCGAATATGTATAATGTTGAAAAAACTTTGTAGGATATTCAAAACAAATGAATTTTGATGTCTGGGCAAGGAATATTAGCCACATCTTTTGCATTTCCAAATTGACTGAAAATGTTAAAAATAGAAAATCCCATTGACCTTACTGCTAGTAGATTTTTAAAAAAAGAATTTAATTTGTTAGAACTTAAATTCTACCTTAAATGTTCTTTTGTAGCAAGTTATCTCCCATTTCTTCATTAAGATCATTCATGATTCCTCAAGAAGATATAAAAACAGAAATAACCTTGTTCAGTGATCCTCTGATAATAACTATCAGATGAGGCATAAAATAAGAAAATATATACTTCTAAAAGTATTCACCATTCCTATAAAGGATATTCATATGGATGGTGAGGTCCTCCAGATACTCATGTACATGGATGATATTATATTGTTTATATCAATCTATAAAACATTGCAGAGCAATGTAGTTGCTATTTTTGAACCTATTTTAAACATAAGGAAATGGAGGCTGAGAGAGGTTAATTATTTGCCCAAATTAAAAAACAAGTGTCTGAACTATGATTTTTGAATTCATGTTTTCTGATTCCAATTAGGCATTTTATTTGATACAATATCTAGATGCTCCAATAAATACAAATATAAACAAAGTGATTAAATGCAAGTTAGTTTTGGAAGGAGAGCAACAACATAGGAAATATTCATGTTTATGTAAATAACATACTAAAGATTTTTAACTCCTTCCTATACTCACTCATGCCACTATTCAATAACATGGTACCAACACAATATGTTTTAATATGAACTTCTTAGAATGATAAAAACAAGCTATATTAGGGTCATCTTAAGGAAGAGTGTTGCCTTGGAGTCAAAGCATCTGATCTTAAATCTTATTAATGATATTTATTACTGATGTGTATTCTTATCCAGACATTTTCAGTCATCTTCAATTCTTTGTGACCCCATTTGGATTTTTCTTGGCAGAGATACTGGATTGATTAACTATTCCTTCTCCAGTTCATTTTACAGATGAGGAAACTGAGGCAGACAGAACAGAGTCACACAGCTAGTCAATATCTGAGATGAGAATTGAATTTAGGAACATGAATCTTCCTGATTATAGATCTGGCAGTCTATACACTGTATCACTCGGCTGTCTTAGTCCTCAGTATATTAAATTGTAAAGTGAGAGGGTTGGACCAAATGATTTTTGAAGTTCTTTCATGTCCTAGGTGTATTTTTGAATGATGCTGTTTCATTTACAACAATCCCCCAGAGAAAGGCAACCTGTCATGGTGACAATGAACTTGAAGTCTGGTCTGAGTTCAATTTCCACTTCGGACATTTAAATGGCCCATAAACAACTTGAGTAAATTTGCTGAACTTTGGTCAACCTGAGTTGGTTAAGGAGTTACCCCATTGAGAAGTCTGTTGTGTATTAATATTAGAATGGGAAGGAAAGAATAAGAGAAAAAATCAAGACTAGAGAAAAGAAAATAGAAACTGAACTACAGATTTTCATGAAAATCCCAACAATTGACATTAGAGTTCTATGTGTTTTGTCAGGCTGTAGTAAGGAACAGACAATGGTGCTGGTGGTGACATAAGAGGGTGGAGAGGAGAGGGAAAAAGTGAGACAGAGAGAGAGAAAAAATACATACACACACAGAAAGAAAGAGAGAGAGAGAGAGAGAGAGAGAGAGAGAGAATGACTACTAAATAAATAATAACGGAATATGATTCCCACCTCTAGGAGGAGAGGTGATAGACTAGAAATATAGACCAAAACATGCATTCTTATACATGTCCACTGCTGATTGTCCCCCCCACTTTGATTATGCATGTTGTTAAAAAGAGGGCATTTCTATTTGAAGGGGAGTAGGAGGGTTGCTAGAAAATGATAATTATGGAGGGACATATAATAATTTGTTGTTACTTCAACAAATAAGAATATATTAATTAAAAATTAAAATTATATTTAATAAATATTTATAACTTTTTTCACAATAATTTTTCTACACTTATTTGCATTTTGAGATATTTATGTTTTTAGATTATTGCTTTTATGGCAAAAAATAAAAGTAAAATAAAGGTTGCTAAGGACATCAATGGTCATATTTTTATTATTACATATATTTACTGTTAAAATTTATTTTTTTTCTTTACTCAACTTTTCTATAAGCAAGGAGCCATTTGGGTATTCTCATTTTGTGGTACCCACTCCTATAATTTCTGGATATCTAGAGAGGCAATGTAGTATAATAGAAAACAAACAAACAAATAAACATTGGACTTGAAATCAGGAGACAGTTGGGTTTGAATTCTGAATATTTTTAGTCCTGTGACCTTGAATAAACTACTTCATCTATCTAGACCTCAGTTTCCTCATCTAAAAAAGTCAAATGGGAGTGGGGATGGGGTAAATGCTACTTGCATCATTTACTTTATAAGGTTCCTATAAAGAAGATCCTTTGGAAACCTTAAAAACCTTTTCCCAATTCATTAAAATATAGTGCAATTTTTATTCCTTTCAGCTAAGGTCTTTAGATGATAAATTGAAGGCTAGTTAAGCTCTTTGTAACCTTTACAGATGGGTTCACATAAAATATCCAAATTCCAAATGAAAGAGGAACAGACAACAACAAGTGAAAATGACAGTGGAAGTGCCTTTTGCCCATATTTGATAAGTGGTCTGATGACTATTGAAGGGAGAAAAAGAAATAGAAAACTTCATTCCTTAACTTTGCAAATGGCTGCAAACTTAACCAAGTTTGATGAAAGATTAGATTTAGATAATGGAAGTAATAGTTGTAAATGTCATTTGTTCTATAACCTCATCCTCCCCAAATCCAAACCCAAACTTTATACAATATGTCTCCAACACTCTCTGTTTACAATGTATTTGGATTGTTCAGGGAGGACTAGCACCTCTAGGTAAGGGTTTGTTAAGCCTTTTTCAGGGCTGCTCATTCACCTTTGATGTCCATCTTTACCCAACTCTCATGTGAATCTCTAAGAAGCTAAATCCAATAGATCTAAAAGACAAGCAGTTTTCATTGCTAGAATACTCAATAGATATCTCATCCAAATAGCATCCTTAAGAAAACACAATGCTGGCAAATGAAGCCCAGCTTACTAAAGTTGGAGTTGGATGTGCATATTCCTTGGGTGGTTGCCCTCCCCTAGATGGTAAGCAATCCAAGATATGTTATACATGTTAAAATATATGTTAAATCTAATATATATAAACATATTTATACAATTCCCTTGTTGCACAAGAAAAATCATTTCAAAAAGGAAAGAAAACTGAATAAGAAAACAAAATGCAAATTAACAACATCAAAAAGAGTGAAAAGTGTGATCCACATTCAGTTCCCACAGTCCTGTCTCTGGATATAGATGGCTCTCTTTATCACAAGATCATTGGAACTGGCATCAATCACCTCATTGTTGGAAAGAGACATATTCATCAGAATTGATCATCTTATAATATTGATGTTGCCATGTACAATGATCTTTTGGTTCTGCTCATTTCACTCAGCATCTGTTCATGTAAGTCTCTCCAAGCCTCTCTAAAATCATCTTTCTGATCACTTCTTCTATAACAATAATATTCCATAACATTCATATATCATAACTTATTCAGCCATTCTCCAAGTGATGGACATTCATTCATTTTCCAGTTTCTTGCCACTATAAAAAGGGATGCAATAAACATTTTTGCACATGTGGGTCCCTTTCCTTCCTTTATCTTTGGATATCTTTATCTTTGGGATATAAACCCAGTAGTAACACTGCTGGATCAAAGGGTATGCACACTTTGATAACTTTTTGAGCATAGTTCTAAATTGCTTTCCAGAATGGCTTGGATCCTTTCACAGTTCCACCAACAATGTATTAGTGTCCCAGTTTTCCCACATCCCCTCCAATATTCATCCTTATCTTTTCCTGTCATTGTAGCTAATCTTAGATGTGTATAGTGGTATCTATTTCAGAATTGTCTTAATTTGCTTTTCTCTAATCAATAGTAATTTAGAGCACCTTTTCATATGACTAGAAATGGCTTCAATTTTTTCATCTGAAAATTATCTGTTCATATCCTTTGATCATTTATCAGTTGGAGAATGGCTTGAATTCTTACAAATTTGGGTCAATTCTCTATATATTTTAGAAATGAAGCCTTTATCAGAACCCTTAAATGTAAAAATGTTTTCTCAACTTTTTTCTTCCCTTCTGATCTTATGTACATTAGATTTGTTTGTACAAAACACAATTATGTGTTCTAGTTTTTCTTTGGACACAAATTCCTTCCTTCTCCACAAATCTAAGAGGTAAACTATCCTATGTTCTTATAATTTGCTTATACTATCACTCTTTATGTCTAAATCATGAACCCATTTTGACCTTGTCTTGGTATGTGGTGTTAAGAGTAGGTCAATGCCTAGTTTCTTCCATTCTAGTTTTTAATTTTCCCAGCAGTTTTTGTCAAATAGTGAATTCTTATCCCAAAACCTGGGGTCTTTGGGTTTGCCAAACACTAGATTGCTATAATTATTGACTATTTTGCCCTGTGATCCTAACCTATTGCACTGATCAACTACTCTATTTCTTTTTTTTTTTTTTTTTTTCCTGAGGCTGGGGTTAAGTGACTTGCCCAGGGTCACACGTAGGAAGTGTTAAGTGTCCAAGACCAAATTTGAACTCGGGTCCTCCTGAATCCAATGCGCCACCTAGCTGCCCCTACTCTATTTCTTAGCCAGTACTAAATGGTTTTGGTGACCATTGCTTTATAATATAGTTTTGGGTGTGGCACATCTAGGCCATGAGGTCTTTTCTTGAGTTACACCACCAAGTATTCAAACTCTATTGCAAAGTGTGCAATTCTAATAGTCTGGCCATGTTATTGACTGCCAAAACTATGTTTGCCTAAAAGACTTTTTTGTGAAATTCTTCATATCCAAGTTCTTCACTTGAATAAGACAGGCACTCAAAGAAAAATCTAATCTATCTATTATGTAGAGAGATGAGAAAACCTATAAAACACTAACTTTTAGGAAATAATTTAAAGGAGAATTAATTCAGGATATGTTTTTAAGTGATCCCATAGAACAATAAGAAATCATGTTTTGGCAAATAAAGGTGAAATGATTTAGCATTCTTGATGACATTCTTCCTCTTAAAAGTTCTCTGTCTTACTTGTTTTCCTGTTTTAAGATAGTTTGACTTTATATGCCTCTTAACTTTTCTTCTGATGCATAAAAAAAATCAAATCCATTTTGGTTTCTTTTTAGTCTCCAGAGATTTTTACTTTAAGAAACCTAAAAATGATTTCTCAATCAAAAATCAATTATTCATGACTGTAACACAATAAGAAATATTTACTCTTTGGCCTTCATTCCCCTTTCCCATATTCCCCAAAAGATGGAATGCTGAGTTGGGAGAACAGGAAGTCTTTTTGGCTGATAAGTAGATTAGATTTTAGGTAAATTTGGAAAGGTAAGGTGGAGTCACATTGTGAAGGGCTTGAATTGTAAATACTTAGAGCAGATATTTGTATAAAGGCTAAAAACTGGAAAGAAAGTAAATGCATGTTAATCTGTGATGGTTCAAACACATTGTGGGGCTCAAGTATAATGAAATATTTCTTTGCTTCTCGAAATGATGATATGATGAAGATTGAAGATCATGTCACTTCTTGATTAGTTTTACTAACCTTTTTCTCTTTGTATTCTTCGTTATAAGGACTAGCTTCTTGGAAGGGAAAAACAAGAAAAAAAGCAAATAACCTACAGGTTAAATGTGGGGTAATGTCAGAGGGAAAGCACTAAAATTTAGGAGAACTGGAAAAGACTTCTTACAGATGTTGTTTTCCTTTCAGACTATAAACTCTTTGAGGGGAGAGGCTTTCTTTTGACTTTCTTTGTATCCTTGTGTTTAGTACACAGTAGGGATTTAATAAACTGTTTGTTGACTGATTTCAGGCATATGTCTCACTCTTGCCTCTGTTATCCCCTATGGACATGGTCATGTAATTTCTTCATTTTTCCAGAGGACCAGTGACATCAAGAGGGTGATGCCTTAACTTGCTAGTGAATTGGATTTAAGTGAAATACAGATCTGAAAAATCAGCCTCACTCTCAACTGCAACCTTGGCCATAGCCCAGGACGACAGTGGGTGACCTTGGCCTTTTTAAATTAAGGTTTTTCCCAGATCTCAATTTCTCTGGGCAATGCCCATTTAATGACAGTGGCATTCAATTGAGACATAAAATGGCCTATTTGCCATCACAAAAGTATCAATCTGGGTGGAGAAGATCCTTCAGGCCATGGTGGACAAAGATGGAACTCAGTCACACAAGTCAGAGCACTCCCTCTACCCCATCTCTAGATCATCTTCCAGGTTTTGGTCTATCCCCTCTCTTGCTCAACTTTCAGTTCAATGACACATTCCATGTCTCCTTTGAAACTTGTGAAATGGTATAGATAAGTTTTTTGGGATAGCTTTCTTACCCCTGTCCATCTGAGTCTATATATTGTCCAGAAACTCATATAGCCATGTACCTGGAGTCCTTCCTCTGCTCACAGAAAAGCCACTGAGAGAGAAATGAATAATAAAGTAACAGGAAGCATTGAATGTAGTTCCATTTCTTTCTTTTCTTCCCTCTACCCCTCACCTCCTGAATAACTTGATACTCAAGCTTTCTAAACTTGTGGGTTCAATAGGGTATCCCTTAGAGACACAATTTTAGCTGCAAGGGTTACAAGAACTGATGCTAAGTGAAGTGAGAAGAACCAAGAGAACATTATACATAGCAACAAAATTGTGTGATGATCAACTGCTTTGACTTGGCTCTTTTCAGCAAAGAGGTGATTCAAAGCATTTTCAATAGACTTGTGATGGGAAGTGCCATCTGTATCCTGAGAGAGAACTACAGAAGAATGAACGTGGATCGAAGCATAGTATTTTTACCTTTGTTGTTGTTTGTTTGTTTTCTTTCTCCTGACTTTTTCCCCCTTTGGATCTGATTTTTTCTTGCACAGCATGAAGAATATGGAAATATGTTTTAGAAGAATTACACGTATATTATCTTGCTTACTCTCTTGGGGAGAGAGAAAAGGGAAAGAGAGGGAGAAAAAATTGGAGCATAAGGTTTTGCAAAGATGAATGTTGAAAACTATCTGCATGTATTTGGAAAAATAAAATACTATTAAAATTGAAAAAAAAAAAGCTCTGAATGGGTCTTGGCTTAGGCTTGTCTCAGTTAAAAGCAAAGCCTGGGTCTAGCATATATGTCTCCTAGTGGTTGCTGAATCTGTGCAGCTGATAACTAGACTTGTTTCAGTGATTTTTTCTGACTTCTAGTCAAAGTTGCAATTCACCAGTCTCCCACCCACCTCTTCTGGGCCAGAAAGTCTCTTTTCTTTGAAGTACTGCTCTAAGCAAGGCTCTCTATGTGAAATCCAGTTAACTGCAGACTTTTACTTTTGTCAACTGCTTACTCTTGGGATCTCTTTGCATAATCCCCAACAAGGAAGCAACTTCTATTCTTTCATATTCAAGGAAATCTCTTTTCACCAAGCAACAGCTTTACCCTGGCCACACAGCCCAATGGGAAAAGTAGTTCTAGTTCTCTTTCAACAAGCATTTTTTTTTTCCTGGGCCCAGGTATCTTGCAAAATGTACTTAGAAGTCACAGAACTTGGATTCGGATAGGTTTCCCCCCCCCCCCCCCCCAATCTCAGTCCTCCCTATTGACAATTAGCTATAACACAAAATACTCATGAAGTATATTAGAGAATATAAAGTACCATATGAGCTCTAAAGAGGAGAAAGGTTATGATAAAATGGAAGAGCAAAAAGGACTTACTGAAGGATTTAGCATTTGAATCAGGTTTTAAACAACAGGTTAATAATAAGTTAACCAACAGGTTAAGTCAACAGGTGGGAGGTGGGGGAGGGCATTACAGCCATTTGTCTCTGGACCTTCCAGGCAGCCCTGTTTTTACCAGGAGAAGGGAATAATGGCCTTGAAGACTTGACCCCCTGTTGTCTGCAATGGTTAGGTTTCTAATTACCCCAGTGTTTCAACTTCCTCAAACGTTTCTGGGATATAAGTTTTAAAGTTTAAGGCAAGGGTTCTTAATAATATCTTTGTGTAATAGATCCTCTTTGCAGATTGGTTAAATCCATAGATCCCTTCTTAGGATAATGCTTTCAAATCAATAACAAGGAAATAAATTATATTGAAATAGTTCTCAGGATATAAAAAAAGAAAATGTTCACAGACCCTAAAAATCCAATTCAACTTTCTTAATTCAGATGAAGAAGCTCAGAAGTGTTAATTAACTTTTCCAAGTTAGTATAATTAGAGTTAGTAACTAATAGAGCTGGAATTTAAACTTTTGACCAACTCAATTCCACAACTACCTTTCCTTTCCAATGGAATTTCTGAAGGGAGAGGTTACATACATAAAGTACTATGTCTTTGAGGTAACTATGGTGCTTCCAGGGTAAGGGGCCTATCAATTTCTCCTGTCCTTACTGAGAATCCTAACTATCTAGTACATATATACACATGGAGCCAGAATGGGGCATTTTCCCCAGGGCCCCACTTTCTCATCTCTCACCAAAATTTGTCTTGTGCTGCAGAGATCTGGGCCTTGTGCACCAGATGCTAGCCTCCTTTCAAAACAGGGTTAGCAGCTTGAGTTTCTTGTGGCTACCAAAGGGAAATGCTCTGCAAATCTGAGAAGCAGTATTCTGGTAGGAAGTAAATAAGCTAGGCCCACCGATATGATATCTAACACATAGCCCAACTCTAGCCCACTAAACTAGAAAGGGTCATGTCCTTACAAATAGATGCTGTAGCCAGATCGTTAGACATGTTAGCTATGACTCTGGATCTTCTCAGCCTTTTTTTCATCTAAGAACCCATCTATCATTCAAATAGTAGAAATCAGGAGAAGCAGTCATAATACTATTTTATTTTTTCCAATTACATAAAAAGACAATTTTTAACATTTATTTTTTAATAAAGTTTGAGTTCCACATTTTCTCTCTTCTTTTTTCCCTTTCTCTTTTCCTCCCTAATACAGTAAAGCAATTTGATATAGATTACAAACATGCAATCATGCAAAACCTATCTCTTATATTAGTCATGTTGTAAAAACAAAACAAAACAGTTGCAAAAAGAAAACAAAACATGAAAAAATAAAGCAAAAACAGTATGCTTTGACCTGCATCAGGATTCCATAATTTTTTCTCATTTTTTTCAGCATGAGTCTTTTGGAATTGTCTCAGATCATTGTACTGATAAGTAGATTTATCATTCACAATCGATCATTATATGATGTTGCTGTTACTGGGTACAGTGTTCTGCTGGTTCTTCTCATTTCACTTTGCATCATGTAAATCTTTCCAGATTTTTCTGATATCCTCCTCCTCCTCATTTCTTATTGCAATTGTATTCCATCACATATCATATATCACAACTTGTCTTGCCATTTTCCTACTCATGGCATCCCTTGAATTTCCAGTTCTCTGCCACCATAAAAAGAATTGCTTTAAATATTTTTGTTCATGTAGGTCCTTTCCCTTTTTCATGATCTCTTTGGGAAATAGTCCTAGTAGTGGTATGGCTTGGTCAAAGGGGATGTAATTTGATTGCCCTTGGACATAGTTAGAGGGAGCATTTTTACTACACTAACCCCACCCCCTCCACTTATCCCCCAAGGCCTGGAAAGGAAGCAACCTGGGGAGAGATAGATCATAGGATCATAGAATTAGAGTTGGAAGAAAACTTAGAGATTATACAGCTCATCTCTCATTTTGTGGAAGAGGAAAGAAATGGAATTCCTTGCTTTAGGTGGTAGAAAAGGGTTTCAAATCCAAGTCTTATGCTTCTGAATCTAGTGATTTTTCTACTACACATCCACAATGGTGGTTAGGGTGTACATACTAGTGATTCATCCTTGCTAAATAAAAAAAGACAAAAACAAATAGGGAGTTTCCCATCTTTGAAGGTCTTCAAAAGATGAATAAACAAACACTTGTTGGAGACATGGGAGAATAAATGTGTCCTCTAAAACTGATTAGACTAAATGATGTCTAAGGTTTTCCCAATTCAAGATTCTTTGCTTCTCTGACATTGCTACTAAGTCAACCAAAATGCACAACTTGACAAATGTACTCCTTGGATCTCTTCCATTTATTCCTACTCTGGTTCAATTTGCTTTCCTGGAATCTGATTTTTGCCTGAGTCTACAATCTCTAATTGTGTTTTACCTAGATATTATTTGTTCCCTCCTGGGCAAAAACTCCATTCACATACTGCCTTTTATTACTGTTTAGTAGTTTTTTATCTCTCAGTCTACAGAGTGGATGGCCCAGCTTGAAACTTGGACTCTTCTCAAATGTGGAAAGATAAGGAATAGGAAAGGCAGCTTAGCATGATGGGATAGAGCAAAGGACTTTCATTGGGAAGACCTGCAATTGTTTATATGCTGCCTTGGTCACTTATCAGCTGTGTGACTTTGGATAAGTTTCCCTATCATTCCCAGGATAATAGTGATTGGGATTGGGATTCAAATGAGATAGTAGGCTTAAAATGAATTTCAAACTTTAAATCATGAGCTATTATTATTATTATCTAGAGAGGAAGTGTGATATAATGAATAGTCAGGAAGTCTTGTGTTCAAGTGCTTCCTCTTTCAACTCCCTAAGAATCTAAATTACAGGAGTTTTGCTGATGTGTTTTGGTGGATGGTAGGTTTCCTTATGTTTTTCTACATTGCCTAAAGTCATTAGATTAAAAAAAAAAAAAATCACTGTTGCTTCTTGAGACCTCCCATTGCTCATTGGTATATATGCTGCCAGTATACTAATTCTAAGAGGATGCATAGTATATTCAAGAAGGACTAGCACTTCTGATGTGAGGGCTACTCATTCCAACTTTGGGGTCCACTTGGCACTCAACTGTCACTCATAGCTTCAAGAATCTATAGTATTGGGGCAGCTAAGTGGTATAGTGAATAGAGCACCAGCCCTGAAGTCAGGAGGACCTGAGTTCAAATCTGGCCTCAGATACTTAACACTTCCTAGCTGTGTGACTCTGGGCAAGTCACTTAACCCCAATTACCTCAACAGGGGGAAAAAAATCTATAATATCCACACCTTGCTCAAACTGTCTCTTCAGATGGGTTGAGAGTAACCAAAGGGTCTCAATCTCTAGGGGGAGTTAGGGAGTATCTACCCCAGTAGACTTCTGCTGGTGGAATGGGTGGACGAGAAAAATTGTGTTCTAATGGCTATAAAGGCAAGTAAAGCAGATATTGTAGAGTGCTTAGAGCTTAGTTAGACATGGAAGACAACAAGGTCATCCACTGTATCTTGAGTCATCACCAGTTGTCTTGATTCTGTTCTGCCACTGGAAAAGATAATTTTAGAAAAGAGAGTGAGACTTCATTCAATTCTGCCTCACTTTTCAAGGAAATCTCTTTTCACATAAATCAAAAGATATTACCATACTCCCTTCTCAAAAAAAAAAAAAAAAGTCCTACCACTGGACTTAGATGACTCTGGAAGAGAAAGTGAATTTGACAACTTTGTGCAACTCTTCCTCACATAAACCCAAATCATACCCTAGTCAAAACATCATCCCATTATGTCACCAGTCCCTAGAAAAAGGAAGGATGAACAACAATAACCAACCAAGATAAATATAAATTTTGTATTTATCTCTTTCAAAACAAATTAAAACATTTATTTCATTTCCCAGAGCCATTAACTTTCCTCTCTGACTAGTCACTTCTGCTTGCAAGGGTTGGGACAAGACAAACAAGCACTCAAAAGTATGGAGGAGGGGAGTACCTGATGTTCTAGAGAGAGAGCACAGGGAAACTGTATAACAGTCTCATCATGAAAAGGGGAGAAGAGCTCCACAGAGTCATTCTCATTAGCTGCCTAGCTGCTTTAAGATAATTGGATCTAGATTTGCCATCATCAGGAAATCCTCAGATGCTGGTGACTTCAAGTGACTTCAGTCTTACTCAGTTTTGTAGAGAAGTTTTACTACAGGCAGGACACACGTGTTGGTATTGTGGGATCCAGGGGACTCCTCTCTTATTTTATGTGAGATATCTCATTTGACAAGGAATACTGGAGGCTTCTGGAAGAGCTGATTATTAAATTTTCAGCGTGAATATTTACACTTTAGAAATCTGCAAATGACATGAATCAAGGTATTATTTATTGTGTTGTTAATTGTTTAGACTTAGACAAAGGATGGAAAAAATGTTACCAATGCACATTAAACTTAAATCTGTATCGGAATTGCTCCTCCTTTCCCCAAAAGCTGGTTGTTAAACATTTAACAGCACTTCTTTGTTTTCAACTGACTTTCTCTATAAGTCTACCTGCCATCCTATGCTTATTCCATTTAGTATGGTTTTAAGGAAGCTAAATTTCTATGGCTTATATGGAGCACTTTGAGGTTTAAAACATAGTGCTTTGCATGCATAATTCATCCAATCTTCATAGTGGTTCTGTGTGGTACAATTATTATTCCTACTTTTAAAAAAATTAATGATTTCAGCTATGTAGAAAATTTCCTCTACTGATACATATCAATACCTGCTTTGCTATGGCCCTGAAATGAAGTGACATTCCTAGAAACACTCAGTCTGAGTGTATAAACACACACACACATACATACACATACACACACATACATACACACATATATATACACACACACACATATATTAAAGATGGGGCTCAGACATATCTTCCTGACTCAGATCTGCTGTGTATTCACACCATACTGGTTCCTTTTCTCTGTTCTTTTCAGATAAAAAGATTGACTTATCTAAGGTCACTTTAGTAAGTGACAAAAGTGGGACTTTCAAAACAGATTTTCTGTCTCCATGTCCAATGCTCTTTGCACTATATCCCTCTGTCTTTGTGTTGCTAGAAGAGTGAAGACTCTTCAGTGCCTGATTCTGTGACTGAGCTCAGATTGTCAGAGGTAATAGCTGCAGATATCCTAGTCCTAGAATGGGATAACTAAATTCTAGTTTTGAATATAACCCTGAGGCATCATTGGTTTTCCACTTTAAAGGGACAATAGCTCTTGAAAAACTTTACTTTCAAAAGTCAGCCATAACATGATATTGAGCAGATTATTTAATATTTCTAAGTCTTTGTTTTGTCATCTGTAAAATGGGTGTAATAATCATTTGTATTATTATTATGACCATATGATCCTGTTAATTACTGGAGGACAGGGGATAGGTATTATTGTTGATATCATACATAATAGCATTCATATTATACTGTATAAAGCAGGACTTCTTAAATTTTTTCCACTAGCAACCACTTTTTACTCGAGAAATTTTTGTGTGACCCAGATATGTAGGTATATAAAATGCATATAGAAATCAAACATTTACTGATAACAAATTAATAATTTTATGACCCCATATTCAATTACATGATCCCATATGGGGTCATGACCTACAGTTTAAGAAGCTGGGGTATAAAGCATGAATAGCGATTTAGTGTTGGAGTCAGAAAGATTCAAGCCTCATCTCTGATAAAAAAAAAATCTCTATGATAGTGGACAAGTCACTTAATCTCTCAATGTCTCAGACAATTCTCTAGAAAGTTGTCATTTACAGATATGTTATTGAGGGAGCATCCACACTGGTTCCCACCTATTCTAATGGAATACTATTTCTGCAGAAAAAAAATCCCAAGAGATTTTAAATCCTACAACCACTTGGCTAATATTTCCAATCCAAACCTTAATTGATAGGATCCTGTGAGATTTACAAAGTCTCTGTAGAATTGTGAACAATGTCAAGACAAACCATAGTTCCAAAGGATCAGTAGTGGTGAATCATGTTACCTAGCTCCTGCCAGAGAAGTACTGGCCTCATGATGAAGAATGAGATACACATTTTTGGATATGGCTGATGTGAGAAATTTATCTTGCTTGACTATAAATATGTTATAAGAATTTTGCTTTTGTTTTTTATTTTATTTTTTTTAATCAGGGCAAGAAGAGTAGGTAGGAAAAATGATAAATTCTTGTTAATAGGAAAAAAATTCCAATAAATTGAATATTTAAAAACCACATACATTTTACCTACTGGATTGTAAGGTCCCTGACAGTGACAGATAACATGTTTTGATTATATTTTATAATTTCCTCTATGCCTGATACAATGCTCTCCATACACTAAGTACTTAATAAATGGATGGGATTTCTTCACAACAACTTTGTGAAGCTGATGTTGCAAATGTTATTATCCTCATTTTACCAAAGGCAACCTAAAACTAAGAGATATTAAGGAAGGGGGAGAGGGAGGGGATAAGCATTTATTAAGCTCCCACTATACTTTAAGTAATTCAGAAATGTTGTCTCATTTGATTTAAGGAACTTGAACATAGTCATGCTGCTTGTGTCAAAGACAAGACTTCAGTTCTTCTTACTCCGAGATTGTTTTTCAGCAAACTGATTTCTTAGAAAGCTACTGCCCACAGCAAAGGCTTGAACCATGACTCAGCACCCAGAGAATGGGGAAGGGGAAGGTGGAATGAAAAAGAGGGCAGAAACAGCAACATTGAGGAAAGATGGACAGTTGAGAAGTTGTGAACAAGAAGAGAAACTCAGGCTAGCTGGGAGCCTTTTGCTGACTGGTAGAATGAGGGAGATGGTTTTGGGGAGGGGTATCATAGCCAGATCTTGAGGCCCCTGAAAAATGACAAGGGAAGAGAGAAGAAGGAGCCCGGAGGTCTGTCTATGTCCATAGGTCAACTTCAATGTATCTTATCATAGATATGTATGTTTTATATATAAGCATATATGTAGCATATATATATATGTGTGTGTGTGTGTGTGTGTGTGTGTGTGTGTGTTTAAGATAGATATAGATAACTGTATTTCAACATAATTGTTTTCCTAATTTTATATTACACATTTTAAAACATTATTCTGAGGAGTCCATAGGATTCACAAGACTACAACCATGTATTGGCAGGGGAAAAAAAATCTATTAAGCCAACTAGGATAGACTACACCAACCAATGAAGTCCAGAAGCTTCTGAAATCAGAGATCTGGACTCCAAAGCATGAGTGTGACAGGCTTACCAAGTTGGGCAGATAATCTGAAGATGGTGGAGATGGGAGAAGGGGAAATTCCTGGTGCAATTAGAGAGGGAAGAAACTTTCCTATCTAAAGAACAGGGGTACAAGTTAAGACTCCTGCTCAGCTAGAAAAAATAAAAATAAAAAGACTAAAGAAAATTGGAGTTTATTAAGATCAGGGAGCCTAAGTGTTGGGAAAATTGATTCCAAAAGGGTTAAAAAAAAACCTAGAGTTTTGATATACTGAAAAAGCTTACTGGTGAATGATGGAGAAACTGAAATGTTGCCTATAACTACAGGGTAATTGAATCTGGGAACAAGGTTAAAGAAGAGGCTGAGTCAGATAAGAAAGGGGGAAGTAAGAAAGAACTAGGCTTAATTTCCTGTGAGCATGCACAGAAAATGGGGAGGAAGGGATGGGACTGGCATGACCTTTGGCCTTCATGATTTTGTGACTTTCCCATTGATGGTAGTCATAAGTCTCATGTACTTTTCCCCATAGTGGACTATAGTTTGGGGGAGGAGGGGAAGAAAAATTAAATAAAACACACACACACACACACACACACACTAATTTAGTTGTCTCTAACAGAGATTTGTACTGTGGTTTACACATACACACACACACACACACACACACACACACACACACACACACACACACACTAATTTAGTTGTCTCTAACAGAGATTTGTACTGTGGTTTTCTAGAAAGAACAGTGGAAAACCCAAGCTGGATGCTGGGATTGTGGCAGAAGCAAAATCTGCTGGGGGGTCCTTGCCATGTAAATTAGGCTAGTTTTCACCTACAAGGCATTTGGGATTTGATTGGTTTAGAATAGGTCTTAAACTTTTTCCACCTGTGACCCCTTTTTGTCAGAGAAATCTTTATGTGACCCTGAATATACAGTATGTAAAATAAATAAACGAATAAGTAAATAAACAAATATATATGTATATATATATATATATTTACACACACACACACACACACATATATATATATATACAAATCAAACATTTGCTTATAATAAATCATAACTTTGCAACCCCCATATTGAGTTACATGGCTTACGCATGGTTACAATCCAAAGTTTAAGCAGCTTTGATTTAAGAGACTATGGCTTTAGCCTTTGACTGGACTTCTGAATAAGCTAGGACATAAAAAGGAGTTGGTATCCTTCACACTACATTCAGAAATATAGTGGAGAGAATGCTGGATCTGGAGTCAGGAGGACCTGAGTTCAAATCCTGCCTCAGCTCCTTTCTATCTGGGTGAGCTTGGGCAAGTCACTTCACCTCAATTGGTTCAGTTTCCTCATTTGTAAAATGAACTGGAGAAGGAAATGGCAAACTACTCCAGTCGGAAAAAAAGCCTTATAGGTTCTCACTTCCAGTCATTTTATATTATGCATAATGAAATTAAGAAACAGAGAAATGACTTACCTGAAGTCACAGAAATAAAGAAGTCGGATTAAAATCCATGTTTCCTGACTGCAAATCCAGCATTTCTTCCATTGTACCAATGGCTTTCTAATCAAGTTTTCTTTCCACTGCCCCAAACCATTTTGTAAATGCAAAGTCTTATAGAGATGTCAGTGCTTATTATTATTCACAAGAGAGAAGACTGTCAAGTTTTCATTAACTGAAGCACCACAGGAGCTAAAAGTACCCCAGTGCCAAAAAAAGCTAATGAAATATAAATCTGCATTCAGAGAACTGTAGGATTCAAGACAGGAAGATATTAGTTCCACCCTACCCAGAATTGTTTAGGCCACACATGCTGTATTGTGTTATTTGGGGAATCACACTTTGGGACAGCTATTAACTGGATCATGCCCCGATAAAGATGATTTAGATGGAAAGGGGAATTAGGAAATAATTCAAATGAAAAATAGTTGAGGAAGTTGGAAAAATGTATCCTGGAGAAGCAATGGCTTAGGGGGTGGTATATGAACATGTGTGGAGAGGGAACATTTAAGGACTGGGCAGTATATGAAAGGCTGTAGGAAAGAGAAATTAGGTTTATTCTGTGTCATCAATCAACAAGCATTCATTAAGCACTTACTATGTTCTAGGCACTGTTCTAGACATGTAATATAAAGATAAAAGCAAAATAATCTTTGCTCTCAACTACTTTATCTTATGGGGGTAGCTTGATGGTGCATTTGATAGAGGGTTGGGCTTGGAGTCAGAAAGACTAGGAGAATCAGGAAAGGTTTCTTGAAGAAGATAGTATTGTGGGGAGCTTGGGATTTGAAGAAGAAAGCAGGGAGGGCATTCCAGTTATTAGATATAGGTTGTACAAATATTCAGAGGTATGAGATTAAATACTTTGTAAGATTGTGAAGAGCTTTAAATGAAGAATCTGTGTTTTTTTCTCAAGGCAGTGGAGGGCTCCTGAAGTCTTCATAGGTGGAAGGGGGAGAGGAAGAGAGAGATGGGGGGGAGAGAAGGAGAAAGTGAGGGAGGGAGGGAAGAAAAAAGAGAGGGAGGGAGAGAGAGAGGGAAAAAAGGAGGAGGAGGAAGAGAAGAATGCCTTTGAGATTCCCTTGCTTTCTTCTTGTCTAATTTTAATAGAGAGTGAGACAAAGAGAAAGAGAGGGAAAGAGAGAGAGAAGAAAAGGAAAAGGGAGGAGAACAAGAAGGAAGAAAAGGAGGAGGAAGAGGAGGAGGAGGAGGAAGAAGAAGAGGAGAAGGAGGAAGAGGAGAAAGAAATGGAGGAGGAAGAAGAGAAGGAGGAAGAAGAGGAGAAAGAAATGGAGGAGGAAGAAGAGAAGGAGGAGGAAGAGGAGAAGGAAGAGGAAAAGGAAGAGGAAGATAGGAAGAAGAAGAAGGAGGAGGAGGAGGAGGAGGAGGAGGAGGAGGAGGAGAAGAAGAAGAAGAAGAAGAAGAAGAAGAAGAAGAAGAAGAAGAAGAAGAAGAAGAAGAAGAAGAAGAAGAAGAAGAAGAAGAAGAAGAAGAAGAAGAAGAAGAAGAAGAAGAAGAAGAAGAAGAAGAAGAGGAAGAGGAGGAGGAGGAGGAGAAGAAGGGGAGGAGGAGGAAGAAGAGGAGGAGGAAGAAGAGGAGGAGGAAGAAGAGGAGGAGGAGAAATATTAGATTGGAAGGGCTCAGAAAAATAAACACATTTTTGAATATCTTTCCATTTTCTATTGACCACAGTGATGGATTCAGACATAGCACTTTTTTTTTTTGGAGGGGGGGGAGGGAGGAGCTAACAGGAGTAACCTAGCAATGTAAACTTTAAAAGTATGGTACCCCAGGGAGTGATTGCATTAAAGTTGTGTTTATCTGGCTAAGATTATTCAAATCTAAGCAAAAATTCCTTATAATTTTGGGGAATTCCCTCTACTTTGTGATTTTTTCAATACAAACTTTAGGGAGCTGCCTGTGGCTGAGAAGTTAAATTTATATGAAGTCTCTCAGCTGCTAAGGGTCTGAGATTAGATCTCTTTGCAATCCAAGGCTTCCTGATTGCAAATTCAGTGTCCCATCCATTTTATCATCTTAATTCTCAATTAACAACATCCAGTGGTACCTCTTCCACCAATTTTTAAAATGGTTTAAGTACATATTTCTGAATGCCTCTAAAATCCATAATGTCTAATTAAAAAAAAGATTTGAAGGGAAGTAGGGAAGCAAGAGTGGGATTGGTTGGGGGAGACCAAGAGACTAGGGCAGAGAAAGAGAAAGATAGAAGGAACTAGGAGCAGAGACAGCAGCCATTGAGAGCCAGAATTAGAGAGCCAGAGAGACTGAAAGAGACCTAAAGAGGCAGAGAGAGATACCCACACATACGATGAGAGATAGAATCAGATGCACACTGGGTCACAGGAACAAAGAAACAGAAAGATAAATAGACATACACAAAGCATGAGAGAGAAAGATGTCCATTTGAATCGAACAACGAGGTTTATCTCAGTCTGCCTTCTGATCTATTTTAAAACTGCTTGACTATACCCTTTGAACTAAAAGTTAGAGTAATCATTTCATACTCTTCACTTTTTCCTGGAAGAATTCTTTTTGCAAACATTAATTTTCCTAACTGCAGAGTGGGAGGCATCCTTCCAGCTGGGGCAACAAAGGCGTAGAAAAATAATTGGATGAAGAACCCATAATAGCAGAACTGAGAATTCAATTCCTCCTTTAACCTCTTTAGGATGCCTTTGAGATTTCCTTCCTTTCTTCTTGTCTGGTCCTAGCAGGTGTTCCCTAAATTCACTCTGAGTAAACAAAAAATAAAACATTAAACATATTTTTCTAAATTGACCATGTGTGAATGTATAGAAGCAGCAGCATGTTACAATAGAATGTGAGTTAAATTGCAAATCAGAGGATCTCTTTTCAATCTCAGCTCAAGCAATCACTATCTGGGTGACCTTGGATAAGTCAGTTAGCCTGTAGAGATTTCATTTAATCCCGTGGAAAAATGAGGGTAGTGAATTCTTAAAAAACAATAACAATAACAATAACTCCCCCCCCCCTTTTTTTTTTTTTTGCGTTTAGCTAAGTGTCTGGCACTTAATAGGTACTTAATAAATGCAGTTTGGTTGAATATCAAGGATTATTTAGTCATCCAGGTGAAATTTAGGGATCCAATCTCTTAATAATGTTTTTAAATGTATAAAATAAAATACAAAGGGTAATAAAGGAAATCAATTATAATGGAAACGCTATCAATATTTTTTTTAAAGGTCAGAAAACCCAAATTTAAGAACCTCTGGACTGAGCTTCAATAGCACTTCCTCCAGGAGACCTTTCCTGATTTCCCCAAGTGAATGTTCCATGCAAGATCCTCAGATTTGCACTTTTTCTTTTTTTTTCTTTTTGAATGCCCCAAAGATTACAAAAAGAAATGTCAGGCCAATCAACTGATCATAAAGCAGTTATCAAGCGTATTACTCCCTTCAGGAAGCTAACATTCTAACGGGAATAAATAGCTACCTACGAGATACACCACAGGTAATCTTAGAGAAGTAGGCTTTAGCAGTCGGGAATGGGGGAGGGAGGAAGTGGGGGCAGGAAAGGTGCCTCTCTGAGCTGAGCTTTGAAGGAAGCCAAATCTTCGGAGGTATAAAAAGCTGACCTCCTACCTCTCTAGTCTCCTTTTATCTTTCTGACCCCTATACCTGCCTTTTTTGCCGTTCTTCTCCCAAGACTCCCATCCCCCAACTTCTCACTAGTTGTCCCCCAGCTCTAGAGCGCTCTGCCTCTTATCTCCACCTCCTGGTTTCCTCAAGTCTCAGCAAAAAGCTCACTTTCTGCAAGGAGCCTTTTCAGGTACCTCTCAATGCCCTCGAAGAAAATCTCCGGTTTAACCCGGATATATCTTGTATGTATATAGTTGTTTGCTTGTTATTTCTCCTATTGCCTCCCCGGGCTGTGAACTCGTTGTGATTCAGGGACGTTCCTCTGTATCTTTGGCTTAACGTCCAACGCCCGTTGACTGACCGATTGACAAGGGTGCTTGGGACAGAGCCATGTTCTATGCATACAAGTATATCTAAAGTAGGTGGGCGAGTTTTTTATTTTCTAATTTCAAACTCTCCGGCTAGGTCATTGTTTCCAAAGTTGAGGTGGGCTATTTTCTGCAAAACATTTCCATACACCACTTCCTCCACGTCCTTTTAAAAGCCAGATTCTAATACATAAACCATGTGGAGAAGACCTAGATCCGGGAAACAGCAATCTAGAAGAGGGACGAGTGAGAAGGACTTGGGAAGTCTTTTTAAAGAATTTAAAATTCATTTCTTAGAGTGTGAGTAACCCAGGAACTAAGTAAAGTAGCAAATGATGAGTGAAGGGCTTTTGCTAGTTTTCGGTGCAGGTATGGGAAGCTTTCACCCTCCCCAGAGAAAAGAGCACGTTCCTGAAGTGGGCGAGCTGTTTCTCGAAATCTTCTGTCCCCAAAAGGTGACAGGTAAGGTTTGGAGGCGAAACCCGGGCCGAGGTCAAGAGGCAGCAACGTGCACCCTGCTCCTTCTCGGTTCAGCAGCAGTCCCCGGGCAGCCCCGGCAGCAGCGGTAGCGACGGGTCATTTTACTGCTTCTCCCTTTCCCGCAGCTAGTTCGCCGGTAGCCTTCAGCCGGGGCTCGCCCAAAGAAGATGAGATCGGGTTACCTTCGCTGGCAAGGAGATGAGCTTGGCCTAATTTGTCCAACTTATTTCGCACTGCCTGGAGTTCTCACCGCCCTCCCTCCCCCTCTTTTTGCTCCCCCCCCCATCCCAGGGGCCTCCCCCACCCATCCACCCCCCCCTCCCACCCAGCCTCCCCTGCTCGCTGCCGCTGCGCTCGCCTCTCCAAAGCTCCCAGAGGGAAGAAGGCGTGTCCTGCCTGCCCGCCCGCCCGCCAGCCCGTCCTGCAGCTCCCGCCGCCGCTGCTGTAGGAGCAGGCGGAGTACTGCTATAAAAGCGCTGGCCCCCGCGCCGGCTCCGGCTTCATTTACTGCCTCGCGGGGCGATCGGCCGGGAGCGAGCTAGCCAGCTAGCCGGTGAAGGAGCGAGCGCCGCGGGAGGGGGCGGGCAGCGAACCTGGCCGGGGGCTGAGTGCGCAGCGCTCGGGGCTGCCCAATGCGTGCACTATCTGCTGCTGCCGCCGCCACCGCCGCTGCCCCCCGCCGCTTCTCCGCAGCCGCCGCCGCTGCCTCCGCTGCAGCTGCCGCCGCCTCCGCCGCTCCACGAGCAATATGCTGGAGCCACAGAACAGCTAAACGGAGTTTCCCCCACCGCTGCCTGGGCTGGATTGCTGCGCTGTCGTTCCTTATGAAGAAGACACAAGTAAGTAGAGGACGCGCCCGCGCCTCGCGCCCCTTTGGGCTGGGGAACCGGGCTGGAGCTGGGGCGCTCCGGGGAGCGCGGCTCCCGGAGGGGCCAAAGAGTGTGCCCCGGGGTGGGCGAGTTCTGCGCACCCCGCGACCTCCGCAGAGATCTGGAGCTCCTCCGCTCCTCCACCACCCAGGAGAAAGTGGTAAAGAGGAGAAAGAGAAAGAGGAGGAGAGGACTGGGGGCGCCTAGTTCGGGAACCCAAAGGCGAGAGTCTTAGAATGTGCCCAGTGCACTGAGAGCCGAAGCTCCGGGAGAGCTGAGATTGTGGCATTCTTTCTATTGGCATCCCCGGCGCTTCGCACTGCTCCTGGCACATAGTAGGCGCTTAATGATGAGCATTTGTTGCCCGATCAATTGATTGATCGGCGAGGCAAGTCCCTTTTGTAAGTTTGGAAAAGAACAGGGGACTGTCAGATAGCTTTTTTTTTTTTTTTTCTCTGAAAGCTTGGAGTTCCGTTCTCCGATCTTTCCGGTTTAAAAGTTAGCTTGGAAGACGTTGATTTTTCTAAGGGGAAATCTGCACTTGGATACCGGCAGATTCTGAAACGAAATCCCCGAACTCCAAGCAAACATGTGCACACACATGCATTCACACAGACACACGCCCGCAATCACACACACCTTCCTTTGCACACTCTCCCACCTATGAGCACGTCGGAAGCTTCCCAAAGCAGCCTGCCTGCAAAGCAGTATATGTAGCGCCCCAGATTCTCTTTCTCGGACTTCTGAAAAAAAGGTTGGCCTTTTGCGGCATAGGATATCTTACAGCTCTGCTGAATATCTGCAGATCCGACCCCGGGAGAAACAGCCCCCGAGGAAGCAATTGATTGCTCCTTGAGAAGTTTTGAGGAGCTAGTGAGATGTGTGTCTGTGTGATGTGTGCGGTGTCTGCCTGTGGTATGTGTGTAAGGTGTGTGTTATGTCTGTGAATGCATGTATGTGTTCTTTGTGGTATAGGTATGTCTTGTGGTATGAGTATAAATTCTGTGTGTGATGTGTGTGGTGTCTGTGGTATATGCATTTTGTGGTAAGGTATCTGATTGTAATATGTGTGCTTTTGTGATATATGTGTAAGGTGCGTGGTGTCTTATTACATGTGCATTCTTTGTGGTATATGCATGTTTTTGTGGTATGGGTATAAATTCTGTGTGTGGGATGTCTGATTGTGGTGTGTTTTTTGTGGTGTCTGTGTAAGGTGTGTGTGTGTGTGTGTATCTGTTGTGACATTGTCCAGGGAAGCCAAACATTACTTATTTTTACTAGCCCAAGAATTCCTACCCCACCTTACTACACCGGGCAGAATAGAGCGGTGGAGGGGGGTGGGAAGGAAGACGAAGCCAACGAAAGTGTTTGTTACTTAAAAGTGTAATCAGAGTTCCTGAGATTACAATATAAAATGCTATTTATTTTTGTCAGAGCTGTGATTGTATCTGTGTTAGGAAACTGCCTCCACCTATCTAGATCCGTGAGTAATTTATAGCCTTAGAGAAGGATTAAGTGATTTTGCCCATGGTCACTGAGCTAATGCCTATCAGGGCCGGGTCTTGAACCCTTGGCTTCCTGCTGCCAAGGCCCGCCCGCTACCAGCCATGCTATATATTTTGCAAATTGCGCCTTTCTGCTCTCTAACTGGAGTACTGGATTGTTTCATTTAGGTAACATTGACTCTACCCAGCGCCCTAGCAGCATGCTTGACCACATAGTTTAATTTGACACATAGTTTGTTGACCGCATATGCATATAGCATTGTTGAAGAGCTTTAATGCCTGGATTTTTTTAAAACTTGGTAGGCATTTAAAAGGGAGTCCTCTGAGCCGTTATTTTGAATGAGTCTTCTTTGTGTCTAGCCATTCTTGAGACAATTCACTTGAACTACTTTGCTGTCTTATCCTTTCTCACCCCAAAAGACTGGCTGGATGTTGCCCCAGGCTTGTTAAAAAGGAGTTTACAATTCCAGAGTTCCTGAGTGGGGATATTGGAAGCACATAGGTTTTTTTTTTTTTTTTTTTCCCCTCCCTCCTTTCAAAAAATAGTCGTTTTTAAAAAGGGAGCTGCAATAATCCGTGAAATCTACAAAAAACACTAATTCCTCCTGCTTAAATTACACTTGGTAAGAGATTTACTTTTAAACCCAACGGTTTCTTCTCAAAATCTGCTCCTTCTGGGTTTAGGGACTATACTGAGTCCATCATTAATCCAGAGGCAGTCTAGACTAGTATTCTGTACTATCTAAAGACAAAAGGATACTTCTGTGGGGAGTAGCTGAGGGACAATAGAATCATCTTGTATTGCATCTTGTTTTAAAAATGGAGACATAGGAAGCTAACTTTTACTGTTCTGTTTCCTTAAAGGTAAAGGATTAAATAGTCTACTAGGTCATTTTGGGGAGTATTATTGAAATGTAGAAAATAAGTGTCACAAAGGAGGTGAGGGTTTAATTACTATTATTATTATTATTTAGTTGTTGTTTGTGTAGTAATCTTGGTTAAATCACTGGCCCAGAGTCACCCCAGCTAGAAATGATAAGGGTCTCTGGCCAGATTTGAATTTAGCTCCTCTGGATTCCAGGACTTGTGGTCTAGCCACTGCGCCACCTAGCTGGCCCAGATGTTTTAATAATAGGCTTACTCTTAAACTAAGAAGTTCCTTCCCAGAGTGGAAGATCCTCATTCATATGAATGAACATTGCATAGATCCTGATGCTTCTGGGAAAGGTAAAATGGTTAAAATGTGCTTATTTAAACACTGTAGTTGGAAGCAGGTTGGATATCAGATCTACTGGAGGCAGTCTGCTTAATGGACACTCCCCTCCCCTCATTTTTGTTGTTCAGTCATGGTTGGGTTTTCTTGGCAGAGGTGCTGGAGTAGTTTGCCATTTCCTTCTCCAGCTCATTTTACAGATGTGGAAACTGAGGCAAATGAGGTGAAATGACTTATATGTTCAAAGCCAGATTTGAATCTGAGGAAGATGAATCTTCCTGACTTCACCACCTAGCTGGCCCTTTTTCCACACTTTATTTCCAAAACTGACCTAGCTTTAATGCTGAAGGGAGACCTTCAAAGATTACCTAGTCCCTTCCTCTTCCTCATTTTGCAGGTGAAGAAATTGAGCCCCCAGTAAGTCAAATTCAATGTTTGAAACCAGGTTCCTGACTCCAGTCACTTTATCCTTTCCTTTCCTTCCTTTCCTTCCCTTCCCTTTCCTTCCCTTTCGCTTTCCTTCCCTTCCTTTCCTTCCCTTCCCTCCTCCTTCCTTCCTTCCTTCCCTCCTTCCTTCCTTCCTTCCTTCCTTCCTTCCTTCCTTCCTTCCTTCCTTCCTTCCTTCCTTCCTTCCTTCCTTCCTTCCTTCCTTCCTTTCTTCTTCTTCCTTCCTTCCTTCCTTCTTCTTTCTTTCTTTCTTTCTTTCTTCCTTTCTTTCTTTCTTTCTTTTCTTTCTTTCTTCTTTCTTTCTTTCTTTCTTTCTTTCTTTCTTTCTTTCTTGTCTTTCTTTCTTTCTTTCTTTCTTTCTTTTCTTTCTTTCTTTCTTTCTTTCTTTCTTTCTTTCTTTCTCTTCTTTCTTCCTTCCTTCCCTTCTTCCTTCCTTCCTTCCTTCCTTCCTTCCTTCCTTCCTTCCTTCCTCCTTCCTTCCTTCCTTCCTTCCTTCCTTCCTTCCTTCCTTCCTTCCTTCCTTCCTTCCTTCCTTTCCTTCCTTCCTTCCTTCCTTCCTTCCTTCTTTTCTTTTCTTCTTTCTTTCTTTCTTTCTTTCTTTCTTTCTTTCTTTCTTTCTTTCTTTCTTTCTTTCTTTCTTTCTTTCTTTCTTTCTTTCTTTCTTTCTTTCTTTCTTTCTTTCTTTCTTTCTTTCTTTCTTTCTTTCTTTCTTTCTTTCTTTCTTTCTTTCTTTCTTTCTTTCTTCTTTCTTTCTTTCTTTCTTTCTTTCTTTCATCCCAGCACTTAGCATAGTATTTGGCCCCTGGCAGAATGCTAGTCGACTGACTTATTGATAGACATTACACCACATAATTGTATCCTCACTTTGTAGAATTAATGAGATCTCTGTAATCTCCTTTATGGGTGTAGGATTAAATGGAATAATTCCATTAGGAACTAAAAAGAGGTCAGTCTACCCTGAAAAGCTGCATGGTGTTAATGCCTCAGGATGCTGCTGGCTGGGGACATTGGAGACAGCTAAATATTTTAGAAATGTGACCTGTAGGAACAAGTTAAAAGCTTGTGGCTTCTTGGGGGAATTGAGTGGTGTGGTAAAGGGCTTGTGGCCCAATCCGAGGAGTGCCCTTGGTGAATGGATGCATTCATGGCTAGTGACTGAAGTGACCTTCAAAGTTTCCTTTTGGGATCCTCCTCGTAATAGCACATTCCTGCCACTGAGAGAGGGAACACTGTGGAAATTAGCATGAGATAAAGTGGAACATCTCCAAAGGAGAAACAGGGGGAGAGGAAGAAAAATTGTATTCCCCTTTTCCCTGGCAAACTCTCCAACCCAGAAGATTTTGTATTTTTTAAAAAAAATTAATGTTCCTCTGT
This sequence comes from Sminthopsis crassicaudata, assembly GCF_048593235.1. Lineage (NCBI taxonomy): Eukaryota > Metazoa > Chordata > Mammalia > Dasyuromorphia > Dasyuridae > Sminthopsis > Sminthopsis crassicaudata. Next base: position 273,907,428 of record NC_133621.1, on the reverse strand, counting down.
AATACTGCATAAGTGGCTGACATGATTTAGTCGCAAGCTTCAGACGTTGAGGTGTGGGGCTGGTTGGTCCCACAAATACAATCTCACTTTCCTAAGGGTAATGATTCTGCCTCTAAGGTTTAAATCATTGATTTAAATCAAGTATTCTTTACTTGGGGCCTGATAGATTTCAAGGTGAATTGAGACATGGATGGAATTTTTACATTTTTATTTATTTTATTTTATTTTTACCAATTTAGCATTTTTTGGAAGTCTTTATGTGAGAAAAACTTCACCATACTGCTAAAGGTATCTATCCATGGTTCATGAAAAATGTTAAATACCCTTGATTTAAAAGGTCTTTTATTTCTGTAGTCAATGAAAAGCCTTATGGACCAATGAAATCACAAGTCCAATCTCAATCACTAAAACTTCTGATTCCTTAACATTTGTAAAGTCCTTTATATACATTAGGTGCCGGACTAGAACCTTGTTAGGTGGGTGTTTTAAGAACCTTCATATTATAGATGAGGAAACTGAGGCAGGTAGCACTGAAGTGACATCCCATAAAGGTCACAGAGTCAGAATAGCATCATACTCATTCAAGCAATTAAAATTCCTGTTCATCATCCTTTCCCCTAAGGTACTTTATAAAACAAAGAACACAATGCTTCTTTAGCTTATACTGTTATAATTTGGAACTGTCTCCTCTACTCTTTCATATACTCAGTTGTCACAATGACCTAAATTCAAATTTATTCTCAGGTACTTTTACTTAATTATAATTTACCTCAGTTTCCTCATAGATAAAAGGGGAGTAATTATAGCACCTACTTCTGAAGGTTATTGTGAAGATAACATTAGATACTTTTTTCCCAAAGTTTTTCTAGAGCTTAGATGCTACATTATTATTACATAGTTATTTATATGTTGTTTACCAATTAAAATGTAAGCTTCTTGTTTTTAATATTTCTTTGTATCTTCAGGGCTTAGCACAGTGCCTGACACATAGTAAGTACTCAATATATTAACATATGCTTATTGATTTCAATGTAATTGATTTTGTAAGACAACTTTAATATCCATATGTGTTTTGATGAATGCATTTGATGAAATTCTTATGGGAAGAATTTAGAATATTGTTAGATTTAGCACTGGATGGGGCTACTGAGAACATCTTAATTCAATCCTTTATTTTACAAGAGGAAGGTAGCCTTCCAGAGAATGGGGTTTAGTAAAGATAAGTCAGTGAGCAACAAATCCAGTTTTGGAACCCAGTAGATGAGCTCAGGGTCTCTGGTTTCCAACTTCCTTCCATATTATTTCCACAATAGGCCTGGACCTGGATCTGTGCTTTTACCACTGCGGGAGAACTCTTGGTATGGGGACTTCATCCACCAAGGCAGAGCATAACCAATATGCCTCAGGAGACAAGCCCTAAAAAGTGACTATAGGGATTAAGGCACTTGCCAAGATTGCTCAGCTGGTGTCTGGGAGGAGATAAGAGGGAGAAAGCTGGAAGCCAGAGACAGGAGGCAGGAGGCAGCAGGCAGGAGCTAGATGCAGGAGGAAAGAAGCAGCTAAGAGGAGGCTGGAGGGAGGAAGAAGGAAGAAGGAGGATAGAGGAAAGGGGCAGGAGACAGAAGGGAGGGGGAAGGGAAGAAGTAAAGAGGGAGAAAGAAGAAAGGAAAAGAATAGAGGGAGGAGTCAGGAGCCAAAAGGGAGAAGGAAGAGTTAATAGTGCTTAGGGCCTTGAGTCAGGAAGACTCATCTTCCTGAGTATAAATTTTGCCTCAGCCACTTATTAGCTGTGTCACCTCACACAAGTCATTTAACCCAGTTTGCCTTAGTTTCCTCCTCTGTAAAATGAGCTGGAGAAGGACATGACAAACCACTCTAATGTTTGCAAAAAAAACAAAAAGCAAAACACACAAAAAAACAACCAAAACATCCAAAAGAAACCAAACAATCACAAAAAACAAATGGAGCAACAAAGAATTAAACATAATGGAAAATGACTGAATAAATTATAAACTCCAGTTCCTGCCTTTTATCCAGTACATTGTACTGCCAATTTGCCATTTCCAGTTACGTGTCAAATAATTACACTATTAATAATGACACATGGGATAATTGCTTTAATATTGCTTGAAGAAATGTAAATATTTTGAGTTGTGTATTTTTTCTCTATGTTTTAAAAACATTTATTGAAATAGTTTGATTGTCTTATGATTTTAAAAACTTTGTAATATCTTCCAAAGAAAGTCTGTTCTTAGTTTTCAGATTGAGATTTTATTGACCCAGGGAAGTCCCAGGTGAGGAAACCCCATTTACTAGTGCAGGTAGGCACCTGCTCTGCAATTTATGGTCTTATGCTAGAAAGTTGTTTGGAAATATTGGGAAGTTCAGTGATTTGCACACCTTTTTTTTTTTTTTTTTTTTTTTTTTTTTTTTTAGAAATTGGACTTTTAAAACCAGGTATTTTTGATGTTGTTTGTTGTAGTTTCTCCAAAACTATACTGCCTCTGCTGCTGAAGTTGGGCACCTGTGAAATATATAAATAAATAAATAAATATATATATATATATATATATATATATATATATATATATATATATATATATATATATATATATATATATATGTAATGTGTTTATTTGCAATATATATATGTGAATATGTATGTGTGTAGTACATGGAATGCATATATATATATATATATATATATATATATATATGTATGGGGTATCCCCAAAATCTTAATGCAGTTTAAAGATTATTTAGCTCTACAGCTTTGGCTTTTAAGGCACTTTCCATACATGAATATGAACATATATGTATGCATATATACATCATGTATTATATGTAAATGCATGTATGTATAGATGTATCTAATACATATAACAAACATAATGTGTATGTGTATGTGTGTGTGTATATGTATGTATGTGTAAGTAAAGCATAGGGCGGCTAGGTGGTGCAGTAGCCTGAAATCAGAAAAAGTCATTTTCATGAGTTCAAATCCAGCCTCAGATACTTACTAGTTGTGTCACCATGGGTAAGTCACTTTACTCTGTTTACCTCAGTTTCCACATCTGTAAAATGAGCTAGAGAAAAAAATGGTAAATCACTCCAATAATTTTGCCAAGATAACCTCAAATGGGGTCATAAAGAATTGTATATGACTGAAACAATTGAATAACAAAAAGGTATATAAACACATTGCATTAGAGTTGAGTATATTATATATATATATACACATATATATGTATTGATACATATATGTGTATGTAAATATATATATATATACATATAGTGTGTGTGTGCATGTTTTATATATGTCATGAATATTTTATAGCATGTATGCAACATAAACATATTCCACTTAGTATATTCATTGTACATCATCCAACTCCCCATATATTTCATTTAAAATAATCTCATTTCACTTCTGTCTCTGTCTCTGTTTCCTTCCCTCCTTCCTTCCCCCCTTATTTCTCTCTCTTCTCCTTCTCTCTCTGCCTCTGTCTCTCTCTTCCTCCCTCACTCCCTTCTTCCTTCCCCACACATGAATCAGTCTTTCTTTCTAAATCTCTATTCATCTTATCTATTTATCTATTCTAGATTTGAAGGCACTCAGTTTTATATATGATGCTTGTAGAGTTAAGGACAGTGACAAAACTTCTGATTTAAAGGTTTGGGGAACTCCCCTAGAGGAACCCAAATCTTAGGCTGCTAGTTGATACTTTCTCTGACATTTCAAATCTTAGATCCTTATATAAAGTGTCATGTGGGATCCTTGCAACAACCCCATGAAATGGGTAATTTGGCCATTCTTATCTCCATTTTACAGATGAGGAAAAAAAGGTTCAGAGAAATTTAAGGGATTCATCCAAAGTTATAAAACTAGTTATCTACACAGGCCCCATTTTGAAGTTAGATCTTTGGAGCATCTTTTTTTTTTTTTTTTTTTTTTTTTAATGAATTGATGTGGCTTTAATTTTTTCATCTGAAAATTGTTCATATCCTTTGACCATTTATTAATTGGAGAATGGCTTGTAGTCTTATAAATAGAAATTAGATCTTTGGATTACATTTATTCTTAACTATATATCAAGCTGTTTTATTTCTCATTGGGAGAATGTTTCTGAGAGGTTTTCAGGGAGGAAAAAAAAAACAAAGCAAAACTTGTGGTTCTCAGAAATCACTTGCCCTTTATGTCAAAAGTACTTGCTGCTTGATCTTTTAGCCTTTTTTGAAACTCAATTGCTTGAGCTATAAAGTGGGCAGAATATGTTAACTACTTACAATAGGGTTCTCATAAAACTCAAATGAAGTGTGATATATAAATCACTATGTTACCTATTATCAATTATTATTACTAGAAAGATAAGAATTTTTCCTATAGATATTAAATTAGGAAAGGGCATTTTTATTCCCTGTCAAAGGATTAGAAGAACATTTAAACAAAAGATCTGAAAATATGTGAAGTCAGATCCCCTTTGCTGTCTGTAGAGTAGTCTTAAGTTGCTCAAGTAGGAAGGGAAATTTATTTTTACAAAATGAACTTAATACATTATCAAAAGAAAAACTTAGACTTTTAGTCAACAGGATACTTGGCATTGTGGTAAGCTCTGGACATACAAAGAAAGGCAAAATATCATCAATCAAAAATAAACATTGATTAAGTGCTTACCTTATACTAGGCAATTTGCTAAGTGCTAGGGATACAAAAAGGGACAAAAAACAGACAATCCCTGCCTTCCAGGAATTTACAGTCTAATGGGGGGAAAACTATATATAAAGAAATATATACAGATCAAACTATCAAATAGGAAATTATGAACAGAGGAAAGGCACTAGAATTAAGAAGTGTTATGAAGGGCTTCTTGTAGAAGGTGTGATTTTAGTGAAGACTTAAAGGAAGCCAGGGAGTTCAGAAGTTGGGTCAAATAAGGCAGAGCATTCCAAGCATGGGGGAAATAGCCATTGAGGATGCCAGGAGCATTCTTGTGGAGTATCTTGTTGCCAGAACAGCCCGGAAGTCCCTGTACTCAAGAATATTACATCCTAATGGAGGTGATAGCATCTAAAAAGCTCTGTATGTACAAGATATAAAGAAGGTAAATTGGTAATGTGGTACTGTTGAGGGTATAGGAAGAGCCTTCTCCAGAAGGTAGGATTTGAACTGGGTCTTTTTTTTTTTTTTTTTGATAGTAGCTATTTTTTTCCCCAGTTACATGTGATTACAATTTTTAATGTTGTTGTTTTTTTTTAATTTTGAGTTCCAAATTGTCTCCCTTCTTCCCCTTCCCCCTCACTGAGGAGGCAAGCAATTTGATATAGGTTATACATGTCTAGTCATGTAAAACATTTCCCTATTAGTCATGTTGTGAGAGAAAATAGACAAAACCCTCAAGAAAAATAAAGCGGAAAAAAAAAAATTGCTTCGATCTGTATTCAGACTCCATTATTTCTTTCTCTGGAGATGCATAACATTTTTTACCCTAAGTCCTTCAGAGTTGTCTTGTATCATTGTATTGTTGAGAAGAGCTAAGCCATTCATAAAATATTGTATAATATTGCTGTTACTATGTACAATATTCTCCTAGTTCTGCTCATTTCACTTTGCATCAGCTCATATTAGCTTTTACAGGTTTCTCTGAAAGCATCCTGTTGAGCTGGGTCTTGAAGGAAGCCAGGGAAGAAGGCAGAATTCAGAGATGAGGAGGGACCTTTCCAGATATGAGGATGACCAATGAAAAGGCAAAGTCAGGAAATGGAATGTCTTGATCAAGGAACAGAAGGTGGTCAGTGTTACTGGGGAATTGTGTACATGAATGGAGTAAAGTATAAGAAGACTGGAAAGCTAGGAAAGGCCAAGATGTGAAAAGCTAAAAATCTAAGTAGAATTTATATTTGGTCTTGGAAGGATCAATTATAATAAATCCCAAATAGCAGAATCAGATATAATAAGTTCCTATACAAATAGAGAGTCATTAGAGTTATTGAGAAGAAGCAGGAAAATCTGGGTTCAAGTGTGACTACTCTGACACAGAGTAGACATGTTCCTTGGGCAAGTTATGTCACATCTTAGTGACTCAAGCAATGTTAAGATTCTACAGAATAAGAACAGTGTCTCCTCACTTGGAGTTCCTCTTATTAAAAGTGTGGGCCTAGATTTCTGTCTATTGTCTTCCAGGTGCTAATGATAGATACATAATAATCTTCAGTTGTAAGAAACAAAATGTCTTACCTAGAACTCTACTGACTCACTGATGAAGGGGGAGGAAAGGTTTATTTTACATTCTTGTAAGAATGGATGCCTTAGTAAGTAGACATACCTTTGACACTCCAAAGTCAGCATTTTATTTCCTCTTTTGAGGCACAAGTCTCTCCCCTGATTCTTCATTAATTGGAGGTAACAGAAGTTACACTACTCTTTCTTTTATTCTTTCCTTTTATATTTCTTTTACTTTTCACCCCTCATTGCATAGGCAGTCTCTGCTCCCAAGGAGCTTCCTTTCTAGTAGGAGGAAAATAATGGAGAAGAGGTAGGGCAAAGAACAAAGAATTCTTTTAAAATCTCAGGCTACCACCCCTGATTACAAAAGTTAGTTCCTGTTTCCAAGGAACTTACATTCTTTTGGGGAAAAATAACCCTCCACCTTTGATTATTCTTTGTTGTCCTTGTGAGTTTCAATTTTCCAATTTAAGTTTCCTTTCTCCAATTTAATTTATATAACTGTGAAAACCAAGTAAATGCCCATCCAATTTTCACAGTTATCCCTTCTACACTGAGACTTTTCCCCATCACCATTTCAGTATATCATGGGTTATCATAAGACATTAAATGGGAATTTTTCGGGAATTTAGCAGATGTCAAAGGAAAGGCCAGAAAATGACTCAAAGTCCTTACTAAAATATTTAACCCAAATTTTACAATAAGGTACTGTAAAAACCCAGCAAAAGAGAAAGAAAAAAAATCAGAATTCTTCTCTGGTAGAGAGAGCCAAAAATTTTATGCAATTTTTTTTCAGATTGTAGGGGTGTCACACCTTTAACTCCTGAGATGTGGAAGGCATGGTTGTAATCCTAACTTTAAGAAGTTTATAGTCTAATAGAGGTTATTTGTAAAAGGTAGAAAGTGATGAGGGCAAAGGAAAAACCTAGATAAAGTAATTTAGAAATATTTGAGAAGGAACAGATAGAATCTGAAAATCACAGTCAGGATGAGGGAAAACTTTATGTCAGGGAGGGGGCACCTGAATTGATCTTTGATGCAAAAGGACATTGTCAGTCAACTAGAATTTATTAAATTTACTATATGCCAGGCATTGTGGTGTTCCAGGTATGGAGAACCATCTACCAGAAGAGACTGAAGAAAGGCGATGGGTAGTATACTCAACTAATAACCCCAAAATGGTACATAGATTTTAGTAATGCTGACTTATAATAACTTAAAACTGGTTAGACCCTTCCAAGATTTTGAAATTTCCATGCTAACAGTATACTAAATGTCATAGAAAACAAGGAAAACAACCATATGGCAAGAGGAAGGTCTGATCCAACTCAATTAAGTTGCTAAAATGTGTTTGTTTTATTGAATTGAGAGGGCTAGTTGTAATCCAACTTTTTTTCATAAAACAGTTACTTTGAAAATCTTTCCATCATCCTAAATGACTTCCCCAAGAGACTGTTTCTAAATTTCAACTTTGCACACTCCTCTTCCATGTTCTCATTCCTCTTTGCACAGACCCTTCAGAATAAATAGGATGCCATTTTCTGCCAGAGCTATTTTCTTCCTCAATTTTGGTCTTTAATTTAAGAATACCATGCTATCTAACATCTAACTTTCCCCCCTTTTCCTTCTTCCCATCCTACTCTCCAACTAACCAAAGCAAACACTGTTGCATGCAGGTCAGTGGTATTTGGTATGTGATTGAGTGTATGGATCCAGAGAACTTCATATTTTATCCAAATTCTTTCATTCATTATTTTTAATCATAATCAAGTATCTACCTGGAAGTGATGAATGAAACTATTTCCAATAGAAGAACATCCTGAAACCAGAGGAGAATATTTAGATCATTCAAACTAGAATGTTTTTGTCAATGTACAGTAGACAGAATTACCCACCCCACCCCCCGCAATGTATTCCTTGGCCCAGAAACCCTCACAGACTATGGTATCCCATGACTGGTTTCCATCTTGGGCATTTCACAACAGAGGGTCAATTCCTTTTTCATTAGCTCTTTGCGCCTACCTGTATTCTAAGGTCAGGGCTTCTTAAACTTTTTTCTACTTATCACCCCTTTTCACCCAATTATACAATCCTACGAGGTATATAAAATCTATATAAAACAGACATACAAATCAAACATTTGCTAATAATAAATAATAAAATTATTTTTTACAAAAACAATTCTTTGGTAGACGATGATTTTACTATTAAAGATGAAAGCAAATCTGCATACTAATGAGATATACGTGCTTGTTTATTTTTACATCAAAATTAAATCTTGGCAGAACATTTGATACCTTTTTGTGCTGCCAAATTTTTCGAGACCTCATTCAGTTATCGACTTATATGGTATCTCAATACAGAGTTTAAGAAGCTTTGTTCTAGGAAATAATGACAGGAGCTCTGATTTCTTTGGTGTCAGAAGGAGTATACTGGCATTCACTCAATTATAGCTGATTGTTAAATTTTTTGCATAATCAGTAATCATTTACAGTTCAGAAATTGGCATACCCTATAAATCACAAGTTGATTTACTGCTTTGTTGATTGTCTAGACTTAAGAATGTGATAGAGAAAATATTTACAATGTAGATTAAATTTAAGTGAACCCAATTTTTTTCCCATTGTTAAACATTTACTAGCACACCCCCAGATAAGGAAATATCTGGAGGCCTAGTATAGCTCTACAGTTTTTCTTCTATGGATAGTCTCATATAGTTACTTGCAGGGTTACAAAACCAGGTATAAGTCAGAAGCAGAATTTGAATCCAAGTCTTCAAGCCCACTCTTCCTATCTCACATGGATTAATCTTGGAAAAATTGAGACTTTAGAAACAACTATTAATCCAGCAACAAAGATCTTTTTTTGAGGAGACTTGGGTTTGAATCCTGGCTCTGAACTTGTATTTTAGTGTTCTTCTAAAATAAAGAGGTAGGACTTAAAGTTCCAATCCTATTTTAGAGCAGAGTTTCTCTTCTTCCTCATCCTCCTCTTCTTTCTCCTCTTCCTACTTCTCTTCCTCTTTCTTACAGCCCCTCTTTCCCCCTCCTCCTGCACCTTCTTTTATTTGTTTTCAAAAACACGCAAAGATAGTTTTCAACATTCCCCTTTGCAAAACCTTGTATTCCAAATTTTTCTCTTCCTCTCTCCTCTCTGCTCTTACCTCCCCAAAACAGCAAGCAGTCAATATAATAACATGTACATGTACATGTACAATAACAAAAAACAATTCCATATTCATCATGCTGTGCAAGAAAATCAGATCAAAGGAGGGAAAAGCACAAGAAAGAAAAAATGACATTAAAAGAAAAAAAGGTGAAAATACTATCTATATTCATTCTCTGTAGTTCTTTCTCTGGATGCAGATAGTTCTTTCCATCCCAAGTTTATTGGAATTGCTTTGAATCATCTCATTGTTGAAAAGAGCCAAGTGTATCACAGTTTATCATCACATAATCTTCCTGTTACTGTATACAGTGTTCTCTTGATTCTGCTCACTTTGATCAGCAACAGTTCTTGTAAGTCTTTCCAGACTTTTCTGAAGTCAGCCTTAGAACATTTTAAACTTCTTTTCACTCAAGAAATTTTTAGGTAACCCTGGATATATAGGAATATCAGTATACAAATCAAACATTTATTGATAAGAAATCTTAATTTTGCAACCCCCACATTCAGTTATGTGATTCCTTATGGGGTCATGACTCAAATTTAAGAATTTTTGTTCTAGAGAGAGACAGAGAAACATAAATAGAGAGATAGATACAAATGGAGAGAGGGAAACAGAGGGAAATAAAGACACATACACAGACAGGGAGAGACAGAAAGTGGAAGAGAGACACACACAGAAACAGAGAGGTAAAGAAGATACACAGAGACAGAGAAAGATGGTACGAAGGTGGGACAGACAGATAGAATCAGACAAATAGACAGAGAGAGAGAGAAAGAAAGAGAGAGACACAGAGAGAGACTGAGACACACACACACACACACACACACACACACACACACACACACACACACACACAGAAACAGAACCAGAGGAAAACAGACCCAAAGAGAGACAAAGATCCAAGAGATAGAGACAAGAAGAGAGCCATGAAAAGTTAGATAAACATCAAGGAGAAAAGATGATTCTGGTCAGTTTTTTCTTCTCTTAAATGAATGAAGTTTACTGGGTCAGCTGCTTTCCTGGTACTTAATTTTTCTTCATCTTTCATGTAATGGAAGACATTTTGTACGTTTTGCTTTGTCTCTTTACTGGACAATATGCAAATTTTCTTTCTCCCACTTTTTTCCTAGGTTCTCTAGCTGCTAATACAAGGCTGCCTCCTGAAGGATCTTTTATTCTTCCCTCCCTCTTTAAACATATTAAATCATAAGCAGCTGCCTTTAATTTTCTTGGGTTCAGTCTTCCAATATTGCTGGTTCAATTTAGTGGGCAAATTGAAGAAACATTTGGGATACTTTATAATTCATATTCTCTAGTATTATTTTACATCACAGCAGCTAGTATGACTAAAGTGGCAACATGAAGATCTAGCTTTCCACTTCACTGGACTCATTCTTGGAGGAGAACTGCATGTAGAAAAAAATAGGATGGACTTTGAAATCAAAATCTTTAACTTTGTTAATTTTTCTGGTATCTGCCCCTCCCGTCTAATTGTCTAGCCTGAGATAAGTAAGGATTGTTTTGTTTTTTATAAAGATTATTCTCAAAATATTTTGACATGTAAATCTGATAGTTGCCATAAATTCTTTTCTGGTTTTTGGTTTAAAACAAATATTGTAAGTTGTTGAATAATTGTTTTATTTGGCATCATAAAGTTTTATTGTTGATCAGTTATTTTTGGTCATGTCCAACTCTTTAGACTCCTTTTGAGATTTTCTTGCCAAAGATAGAGGAGTGTTTTGCCATTTCCTTCTCCATCTCATTTTATAGGTGAAGAAACTGAGGTAAATAGGATTAAGTGACTTGTCCAGGTTCATACAGCTAATAATGTCTGAGGTCAGATTTGAACTTAGGTTTTCTTGACTCCAGGACTAGTATTCTATCTACTGCTCTAGCTAGTTGGACTCTAACTGCATCATAAAGACCTGAGTTCAAATCCAGATGCTGTCACTCAGATGCTCTGAACTTCATTAGGTTATTTTAACTGTTGTATCTTGGTTTTCTCATTCATAACACAAATAAGGTAAGTTTAAAAATTAATTTCCAATTCATTTAAGGTCAGTTTTCACTGAACCATTATTTAGTCATATCTTTTGTTTTGATGTAGCCTGAATTCAGCCCCCCCTTCCAGACCCTCCCCCAGTCACCATTTCTAATATTTTTACAAAGAAAAAGAGGGAAAAAAAACAATTTATCAAAACTTGTCAACGCATTGAAAAATATTGTTACATACATGGACACGACTTTCGTACCCTCCACTTTTTAAAGGTGGCTTCTTCTCATCTCTTTTTAGGGGCCAAGCTTAGTAACAATTTTTTTTCTCTTTTGTCTTTTTTCTTATGGAAAAAAAAAGCATTTTAGACAATGGAAATAAAGGCTACCTTGTTGAGTCTGTTATTTTTAATTTTTTTGTATATAATCTTATCAGTTTCTTTATTCATATCTTTATCTTTGATAAAAGAAAGTTTAAACAAGCAAACTTTTAACAATTTTCTATAACATATCTTTTCAATCATTCAGGAAGAAGATATTACACAATTTTAAACTAATGTCACTAGTCATTTGAAATTATTTTCAAGTGATAAAATAAATTGGAAAGGAATTGCTTAACATCAAAACTACCACCACTATCACATTTGACTATAGAGAAAAACTATACATATTCTTTTAAAAAGTTTATTGTATTTTATTTTGTTTTTAATACACTTATGAATCACATTGGGAGAGAAAAATGAGAACTAAAGGAAAAAAAAAAACACGGAAGGAAAAAAAACCCAGAAAAAAAGAAGAACATAGCATGTGTTGATTTATATTAAATCTCCATAGTTCTTTTTCTGGATGCAGATGGTATTTTGTGTCCAAAATTATTGGGATTGCCTTGAATCACTGAACTGTCTTTCACAGTTAATCACTAACATTCTTGCTCTTCCTGTCTATATTGTATTCTTGGTTCTGCTTGTTTCCTTCATCATCAGTTCATGTAAATCTTTCCAGGCCTTTCTATAATCAGATTGTTCATCATTTTTTATAGAATAATAATATTCCTTTACCTTTATATAGACAATTTGTTCAGCCATTTCCCAGTTGATGGGCATCTATTCTTTTTCCAATTCTTTACTACCACAAAAAGAGCTTCTACAAACATTTTTTGCACATGTGGGTCCTTTTCCCTCTCTTATTATTTCCTTGGGATAAGACCTAGTGGCAACTCTGCTGGATCAAAGGGTATGCACATTTTTATAGCCCTTTAGGAGTAGTTCCAAATTGCTCTCCAGTATGATTGGATCATAATTTTTCCACATTCAATTGTGATTATTTTGTGATGGTTTTTCTTTACATTTGCATTTTTATTATCCTGTCCTATTGTTTTCCTAGTTCTGTCTTTGTCAGATCATGGAAGTCACTGAACTATTTTCATCAAAATGAAGATGGAAGGGAATTTTGATATCACAGAGCCTAATCTCTTCATTTTACAGATGAGAACATAGAGAGGGCAATAGACATAAAATCACTTGCCCAAGCTCACACTAGTAGTAAATGGCAGAACAGGATTTGAACCCAGGTCTTCTAAAGTCAATAAGCCAATCATTCAAAAAGTATTAATTATGTGCTTCCTATATGCTAAACAACTGTGTACAAATACAAAGAATGAAATAATCCCAATCAATGAGGAATACCCACTGTATAAAGAACCCTCTTTGATAAGCAGCTATTGTTTTGAAACTTACAGAACATTAAAAAAAAAAAAAACATGACAACTCTGATTATAAAAAATGATGCACAATAACTTTTGGTTAATTTCCACACAAAGCATTTGCTATGATGAGAATTTTAGGTAGTAGAGTCTGGAAACGGGTTCTCGTTCTGATTTTGCCAGTAATGTGCTCTGTAACTTTGACAAATTATTCAACCTTTCTGATTTTCTGTTTCCTTGTCTGTGAAAGGTACTAAGAATTTAAAGGTTCTATAAAATCACTGCCTTAAAGTAAAACAAATGAGAAGTGATACACAGAGAGAAATGAGGAATAGGGACTCTCTTGTATTTCATTGGACTGTTTCTATTATTGTTTTAATTAAATCAGTGGAAGGTTAAAGGACTTGGTTGGGGTCATACAGCCATTATGTGTCAGAGGCAGAACTTGAACCCAAATCTTCTTGACTACAAGCCAAATTTAGTATGCCAGGCTGCCTGATATGAAAGTTGAGAAATGAAAATAATTTAATTTCCACTGTTTCTAATCAATACATGACTAGTGGCTATAATCACACTTGAACTATTAAAATTATGACTGCATTCCCATCTGAGTTTCCTTTTCTAGGTCTTACTTTTGATCTTTGAGCTCTGTGAGAAGGAAGGGAAAAGAAAGAACTTAAGTTTAAATTGTGCTTTATAGAAAGGAAGATATGATATATAACATATAGCATAACATAATATTTGACACAAAGTGTAACAAAACATCCCATCCATTCTCATCTCATCTCATCCTATCCTATCCCTTCCATTCTCTCCCTTCCCAACACCTCATGTAACCTACTCTAAAGTAATATAATATAACATAACATTTGACACAAAACAATGTAGCAAAACATCCCATCCCTTTTTTTATCCTATCCTATCCCATCACATACTAACACCACTTGTAACCTAACCAAATATAACATTATATAACAATATTTGGCACAATAACACAACACAACATAAAAGCATCACTTCCATTCTCATCTCCTCTCGTCCCATTCTCTCATCTCATCCTATCCCATTTCAACACATAATATAAGCTAATGTAACAGTATAACATGACATCACATAATGTTGCACTAAACATGTTATGTCACTTTTTATATACATGATCTTAAGCAATTTATATACATGATCTTTAGCAACTGAATTAAATGGAGCTCAGGTTCTTTATCTTGAAGATAAGAAGGTTGTACTAGAAGACCTATAAGCTCTTTTCTGATTCAAAATCTGTGATCTCCTTTGAGCCTTAAAACAAAACTGGAGCTGGAGCAAAAATGTCTTCTTATCTTTAATTTAACAGTTAGGAAACTAAGGCAGAATGTGGGTTTTTTTTTTTTTTTTTTTTTTTCTCCTCTTCATCAGTATTCCACTGTGCCTCAGTAATTTACTGTGCTCAAAACTCACATCCAGGTTTGGTGCTCTATTAGTTATAAAAGGAGCTGCTTATATCATGTTGTGAGAACTTTCACCTGGGGAGATCACAGTGTTTATAACTTGTAGTTTCATTGGGCTGTCTAATTGTGAAAGAGGTTAAGTCAGGCATTACTGTGAGTAAGAAGAGGTTATCAAGTGAGTATGCAAATATTTCATAAATATGTTATACTATTAAAATTGTTGTTCAGTCATGTCCAACTCTTTGTGTCCCCATTTGGGAGTTTCTTGGCAAAGATATTAGAGTAGTTAGCCATTTCCTTTTCTAGATAACTTTATAGAGGAAGAATCTGAGGCAAACAAGTTTAAGTAACTTGCCCAGGATAACAAAACTAGTGTCAGAGGTCGGATTTGAACTCAGAGCTTTCTGACTCCAGGCTTAGTATTTTATCTACTAGACTAGCTGCTGTATTCTTGCAATTAGCTATTTTTAAAAGTTTTGTTTCCAATATATTACATGAAAAATGTGTTTCCTTTCACATTGAATAGGGGACATGGAAAAGTTTACTGAAAACTGGAGAGTATAATGATAAAAAAAATTGGGAAACCTTGGTTTGTATCTTGTTCTCAATGAATCTAAAAATAAGGGTCTTAGGTAGTATTTGAATAGACAAAACTTAAAACCTTTTCATATATTATTTGATTCTTTCAACAACCCTGTGAGACAGGTGCTATTAACATCTCCATTTTACATATGAAGAAACCAAGACCCTGAAATTATTAAGTGGTCATAGAACTGTTAAGTAACTGAATCAGTATTCAAACTTGTCTGGCTTGTTCCAAATTTGGCATTCCATCTATGACACCATTTAGCTGCCCATGTTTTGATGTATGTATTTGAACTTATGCTTTCCTGCCTCCAGTCCTAGTTCTCTGGTGAACACTTCCCCCAATCTTCAGATTGCTTCTGGTAATGTCCTTTCAAAGACAGACAGCCCAAAGAATCCATGTAACCAAGGGTAATGTAGTACTTAACCGTGCTCTTTGTTTCCCCATCCGCTTTTCAGTATCTGTGAGGTCTGAAATGAATAAAAGCAAATGGCATCCGAAAGCTGGCTGCAGGCAGCGTGTTAGCAATTTTGCAGTTTCTCTTAGATAAAATGATAAATAGCAAAGAGTTGGTGGATGGAAAGGAACTGGGGACCTATATCAGAACAAAGAAACGGTCCAAGCCAGTTTAGGGAAAAATTTGATTTATTGTGGTGGTACTGTTGCCCCCTTTGAAATAACTCTCTCCTGGATGACTCCCTTCCTGAGACCCCAGGAGACCCCAAACCAGCTGTAGGAGTTGGGTCAGGCCTATAACTGCTGACAGTTTTTACATATAGAAGTAGTAGACCCCATCAATCCTTTTTTCAATGTTTATAGGAAAGTAATAAAACATCCCCAAATTGTTCCCTGAGCTGAGAGTGAACAAGCTGATAAAAATGATAATATTTAGCATTCATTTCCCTAGAGAATTACCTGGATTCTTTATGGCATTTGGCCTGACCTCAGTAGTTGAAGTTGGTTAGTTCCATTCATTAGAGGATATTGCTAATGAAAGAAGCAGGGTCACAGTGTAGAGATGCTAGCTTTAGCATCAGAAGGAACATTATGTGACTATCCAAGATAGCATAAGTAATAAGCATGGAGAGGTGGTGGTGGAGATTATAGTTTTGAGAGAAAGGGATCCTAAATTTAGAGCTTGAAAAGATTTTAAAAATGAAGAA
Source organism: Sminthopsis crassicaudata (assembly GCF_048593235.1). Taxonomy (NCBI): domain Eukaryota; kingdom Metazoa; phylum Chordata; class Mammalia; order Dasyuromorphia; family Dasyuridae; genus Sminthopsis; species Sminthopsis crassicaudata. Next base: position 273,891,151 of record NC_133621.1, on the reverse strand, counting down.
ACTGAGGCTGACATTCCCAAGGTTAGAGTTAGAATTTGAATTATTGCTATTTCTCCTATGCCACATGGGAAATTTAAAGCTATTAAAGGGTATTAAAGGCCATCCTCCTTATTTTTTATTGTTCAGTTGTTTCTAGTAATGTCTGACCCTTTGTGTCTCCATTTGGGGTTTTCTTGGGAAAGATATTAGAGTGGTTTGCCATTTCCTTCTCCAGCTCATTTTATAGATGAGGAAGAAGCAAACAAGGTTAAGTGACTTACTCAGGATAACAAAGCTAGCAAGTGTCTGAGGCTGGATTTAAATTCAGGAAGTGGTGTCTTCCTGATTCCAGGCCCAGCACATAGTGTACTACTTAGCTGCTTCTAAGGCTTTTACAGATGAAGAAATTGAGGTCCAGAGAGTTTAAGTGATTTGTTCATCTTTGGGTAGTGACACAGTCAATATTCATGCAAAAGACCTTTGGCCAGCACCCTTTTCTTTATACTATGCTACCTCTGGTGATTCACAGACTGTTTTCCATAGCCCATTAATGCCACCCAGTCAGTCTTCAGGGAAACCAGCTTGGATATTCTAGATGGAAAAAAAGCATTACTAATTGTAGATCCTCATTAATCTTCCTACAGAAAGCTCAGTCAATTATTACATTTCAAGTATGAACTACAGACCCCAGAGCAAAGAGCATTCATTCTGGGCCATGTTTATCTAGCACACATTTACTGTGTCATCCTTTTAAGTTAACACTGGGATTTGAGCTAGGGTTCAGAGCCATGTAAAGTTTTATTTAGAACTTTAGGTTAAAAAAAAAATTTCCCAATCCCCAGCTTCTCTTTTTATCTTACTTGCATTTATTTTATTTATTTTGTTTGTATAAAAACTTTAACATTTTGCTCAAATCAGAATTATCTGTTTCATCTTTCTGCATCTAACAATGTTGGTCTTTCTTTTTTTGCCTTGAGCAAATCCTCTAAAATGAGAGACAATTGCAGTTTAGGAAAATTCAGGAGACTGAGTGATACTTCATAATTGAGTTGTTACTTTCCAGTTTAACAGTGTCAGGCACACTAGCATTAATCCAAGTCTTCTCTGAAAACCCAGCTAATAATAGCTGCCTGTATGTTAAGGTGACCTCAAGGTTCTACTTTGCTAAAGTTGCCTCTTGTTCAGTGGAAGGACTACTGAAATCTCCTTCCTATAACAAGTGCCTTGTGAAAACATGCAGTTTCCTTGACTCCCATGAATAGAGAAAGTGTGTTCTAGCACAAAGGGCTCCATGCTACCCTACAGGGACATGGTGGCTATATGAATGTAATGGCACTTTGCATTTGCATATTACCAGGCTCCCCTATTCCTGGGGAAGATTTTTTTTAGGTCTCTTATTTGGATTAAAAATAAATAACAACCCTGAAAACAACAACAAAAATTACAAATATAGCCCTCAACACAATTATTATTTACATTTTGTGCTGAGCTATAAAACTTCTTATAGAGTAGAATGAGCCATTTCTTATCCTCCCGTGCCTTTTTTTTTTTTTTTTTTTTTTTTTTGATAAATGAGAAACTCCATTGATGTTTTATTTTGAATCTTTGGGCTCCTTCAGAAATCTGTTTGCACCCTATGGCATACTAGATGAGTCAAATGTTGGCTTATGCCAGCATCATTCAAATCCATTCATAGGTAGGGAGTTGGCCCTCATTCTGATGGCACCTAACAGTTGCATAGAGCTGCCAATGTAGTTATCACACAGGAAAATGGCCAGGACTTTATCCTACCAGGTGGTCTCAGGATGCTTCCAGCTGCATGTGTGAGAAAGAATGAAAGGAAAGGGAAAAGAAAGCAAGGTTTAAAGGGATTTAGTTTTAGTGAAGCTCAGAGAAGAAGGAGCAGCTCTCTTGTTTTTATAACAGTTTATAATAATCTCCATGCTGTTTCCTCCTCTCCCTACTCCCCATCATCCCTTTTGGAAAGTTGGCTTGAGAATAGTGGAAAGTGCAGGAACAGAATTTTTAAATTAAAAAAAATGTTTTTAGGCTGTTGTGGATCCTTTTAGCAGTCTCAAAATACCTAGGGACCATTTCTCCAAAGATTATTTTTAAATTCATAGAATAAAATACATAAAATTACCAAGGAAACCAAGTACATTGGAATAAAGTTACCAAAATATTTTTAAAAACAAGATCACCAATTGCAAGTTAGGTCTCTGATATGGGGGGGTAGATTTCAGAAAAAAGTTAATGTCATTTTCTGCTTTTGACATTTATGAGTTATGTGTACTGAATCTCCTAATGCTCCAGTTACCTAACTCTAGAAGTCATATAACTAATAGTTGGTTTCCATCAGTAGAGGGAATTTCTGTCCCCAGAGTTCCCTAGAAGCAGTGTAGATTTGTGGATGAATGTCTGGATTTGGAATCAGGAATAATTGGGTTCAATTTCTGCCTATTAGCTCCATGTTCCCAAGCAAATAACTTCTCCAAGCCTCAATTTCCTCATCTGTAAAATGGGGATAATATTACTAATTTCCTTACAGAGAGAGCACAGAATTGTCAAGAGGACCAAACACAATTGATAAATTATATGAAATCTTTTGCATACCTTAAAACATTGCATGTGAGAGCTAATAGGTTTTTTTTAACTTTTAAAAAATACTATGCTGAAGAAATTATAGATTCTAAAAAATAAAGCAAACAAAAAACCTTGTTTAGAGAAATCATATTATCTAGGAGACCCTTTCTCTCTCTCTCTCTCTTTTTTCATCTACTTGTTCTCATGGAGAGCAAATTCCACTTTCCAGGATTGTAGAGATTAGTTAAAATTTTCTGCTTCTGAATGAACAATTAGTATCTAGGAAAAGTGGATTTTCTTTTGCTTTGAAATCTGGGTGTGCATCATTTGGAGAATGGCTGATTAAATTGTGGAATATGAATTTTATGGAATATCACTGTTCTATAAGAAACAATCGGTAGGATTATTTCAGAGAGGTCTGGAGAGACTTACATAAATTGATGCTGAATGATCAGCAGTAGAACTAGGAGATCATTATACATGGCAACAACAAGATTATAAGATGATCAATTCTGATGGATGTGGCTTTTTTCAACAGTTAAGTGATTCAGGCCAGTTCCAATAGTTTGTGATGAAAAGAGCGTCTGCATCCAGAGAGAGAGACTGTGGAGACTGAGTATGGATCACAACATAGTATTTTCACTCTTTTTGTTGCAGTTTGTTTGCATTTTGTTTTCTCATTTTCTCCTCTTTAATCTGATTTTTCTTGTGCAGCATGATAATTATGGAAATATATATAGGAGAATTATACATATTTAACATATTGGATTACTTATCATCTAGGGGAGGGGATGGAGGGAAGAAAAGAAAAAAAAATTGAAGGTAAACTTTTGCAAAGGTGAATGTTGAAAATTATGCATGTATTTTAAAAATAAAAAGCTTTAATAAGACAAAAAACAAAAAAGAAATCTGGGTGTTGTTAAGTTAAGAATGTTAAGAATGAAATGAGACTTCTTCAAATGGCCTGTTACTTTCCTATTATGATTCTACCTCCAGAAATGAAAACACTTTCCAGGACAGGGGATTTAGTGGTAAAATGTGTGGCCCATCTCAGAATACCTTGTATCATTGATTACATTTGAATATAAAGCTTTACATGTGGATAAATCATGCTCAAACTGCATCTACTAGGAACTCTTGCACCATTAATTAATTCATTCTCCTCTGTGAGGTAGGTAACAATATACAAGTATATTTTTTTAATCCCATTTCACAGATGAGGAAACTAAGATAAGGACCTCCTTTATGCCAAACCCAGCTTGTTCTCGCCAAGATTAACACCAGAAGACATTTTAGCTGGCACCGACTACAATGAATTAGTGTTGTTTATTTTATGGTGTGAAGATACACACATTCTTCTTCCAATCAGATTGCATTAAAAATAAATCTAGGCCAGACATCAAAGCAGGTGGTCAGTAGCAAAATTAGGCAGTCAAAATGTCTTGATCCTTAACTCAGAAAGTCAACTTGTTAGGAAGGAATGTTTATTTATGTTTGTATTGAGCTGTGGGAGAGAGAGGAAGGGCTGGCTTCCTCAAGGTAGAAGGGGATAGAGTATCTGGCCTTGGAGTCAGGAAGATCTACATCCAACTAGCAGTATGTATGTTAAATCATTCAGTCTCAATTCCCCAGTCAAGTAGAACTAGAAATGAGACTGACTTAGTGAAAGATCCTTTGAAAGGATCTCAGAGGCCATCTAGTCTGTCCCTCAACCCCTATTTTATAGATGAGAAAACTGAGTCCTCAGGAAATTAATGATTTACTCATAGTAGATCACATAGAAACAAGCATCAGAGAATAGGATTTGAACAAAAGCCCTTCACTAAACAAATGCTCTAAACAAGTCTGTATGGCATAATGGATAGTGTTGAATATGGTATGAAAAGATTTACATGCAAATCCTGGAATTGTTTGTATATGTTAGCTGTTTGATGATTAATCAGTTAAAATTAACTTTTCTGAGCCTTAGTTTCCTCATCTGTGAAGTAAGGATAATAATAAAACTAATATCCCATGAGATAATATTTATAAAGTGCTTGGCAAACCTAAAAGTTCTTTGTGTTTAGTATTATTAGAATGTCAAGTATTATTGTCATCATCATTATCTTCTTCTTCTCCTCCTCTTCATCCTCCTTCTCCTCTACCTCCTTCTCTTCTTCCTGCCCACTGTCACACAGCTACTCTCTGAGGCCAAATTTAAACTCCCACCCTTCTGATCTCAGGGCCTGTGTGCTATCCATTGTGCCACCTAGCTGATCCAAATATGATTATTAGAAACATTTAAAAACAGACATTGGAAACTATGTACAGAAATGAACTATGTATATGTGCAGAAATACTTTTATGGTAGACAACTTTTAGGATTGTTTCATTTGTCATTTTTTAAAAAATGAAGGGACAGCATCAGCTATCAGTAAAAGAGATGGTAGGTATTATGGTTAAAGTGGGCAGCATTTCTGAAACAAATTGGAACATGTGACTTGACAAGGGATTTAATTTTTTGCTTCTACAGATCAGTACAGCAGATAGAAAACCAGCTTTGGAGTCAGAAACATGGTTTATTAACACTGCAATCTTGGCAAGTCAATTTAACTTCATAGTACCTGGGGCAAACACGCTAGGACTATAAATTATAGATGATAACTTGACTGTGTCTATGGAGCAATTTTCTTGATTTCCTCATACCTTAAAAGTCACTGGCACAAACCAGAAATTAAAAAAAAATCATTACAAGTATAATTTCTTTTCATCGGATCATCATTGTAAAGTTGAAAGGAACTTTTGAGGTTATCTAATCTAACCCTTCCATTGACATTAACACATGAGCAAACTGATGATCAGAGAGGTTACATGAATTGATTCAAATCACAGAAGTAAAAAGCAGAGCTTAGAATTGAACTCATGTCATCTGACTATAATTGGATCAACTTTCCGATAATCTGGGAAGAGTGTTGATACATATATACCCTGGGAAGTGAGCTAATAAGTTCTTCAGTGACCCATGATTATAGCAAGGAGAATAATAAGGACAAATTGAAGCCATAGAGAATTTCCAAATCTAATTCTAATCCATAATGATATCATTATCTGATCACTTTTATAGCATTTTTAATGGTTTAAAGAATTTTTGCAAAAAAAAAAATATATATATATATATATATTCTTGTAAGTATTAAATGCCTGATTTCAGAGCTGTTACTTTATCCACTATGCTAGCTAGTTGCCTCTTCTCAGTTGGACCTTGTTTTATGTATGGGCGTTAATATCTAATCTATTCTTAGGGATCATTCTTTATCAAGATGCATGGGACATAGTATCAGCCATAGGACCCCTTTATATTCTTTAAAATTATTGAGCATCCTTTTCTAAGATCTTTTATTGATGTGGATTATATGTCATATTTAGAAATAATTAGAAATGAGACTAGAAATGAAATTGTTTTATTAGAAATGAAAATGTTATCAATGTTGTTATGAAAACTGTTTTGACCTTGTATACCTTGAAAGAGCGTGGGAAGATTCCCAGAGGTCCCAGGATCATACACACACACACACACACACACACACACACACACAGAGAGACATACAGAGAGAGAGAGAGAGAAAGAGAGAGAGAGAGAGAGAGAGAGAGAGAGAGAGAGAGAGAGAGAGAGAGAGAGAGAGCATTAGCTGTGAAACTATCAGATCCTATATGTGACACCTCTTTGAACCTCAGTTTCTCCAATTGTAAAGTGAGGAAGTAAGACTAAAATGGTATCTGAGGACCTTTCCACTTATAGGTTTTTAAAACCTTTAATCTTTCTTTACTGGTAAGAAAAGGAAACTCAGAGCAACCCAATGAATCAGCCATAATCCCACATCAGCAAGCTATAATCAATTGTATAGGTAATTGAGTTTTTTTCCTACTACTTATGTCACTGCTTTGTTAACAAATTATACTGTCTATTATGCTAAATGAAAGCATTTAACTTGGTGAAAAAATCACTTTCCCTTTGTTTTCAGTTTTTTCTCTTTCCTCTTTCTTTCTCAGAAATCAGAAAGCCAGAAGAATGATGTCTGGAGAGGACAGAGTGAAAAAAAAATGAGATTGGTTATTTACAAATTGGATGTATGATCCAGAGATTGTTAGGCATTTTTCCCTTGAGCTTTTTGTTGTGTTGAAGTTATTACAATGATATTTTACTCTTATAAGTAAGATTCCTTATATAGGGCTTCTTAAATTTTCCACTTATGAGCCCTTTTCACCTGAGAAATTTTTTACATGGCCTTGGGTATATAGATATATAAAATAGATACACAAATGAAACATTTACTGATTATAAATCATAATGTTGTGACCTCCCATGAGCCACAGTTTAAAGGTAGATAATGACATACTAAATACTGTAGGTCATTTACCTTCTAGTTCAGTGCTTTTGTTACCGTGAAAGTGTGAAACATACTGCCTTAATTCTTGATTTAAAAAAAAAAATGTAACTTGCTGCAGAAAAATTAGTCTCTTTTCCCCCTGAGACAATCAGGGGTTAAATGATTTGCCCAGGGTCACACAGTCAAGATGTGTTAAGTGTCTGAGATCAGATTTGAATTTAGATTCTCCTGACTTCAGGCACCGGACTTCCACTGCACCACCTAGCTGACTCTAATTAGTCTCTTTTAAAGACAATATTCACAATAGCTTATTTTGCATCTTATGGTGTAGTTCAGAAAAAAGAGATGTAGTTCTGGAGTCAGAACACCTGGATTCAAAAACTGCCTCTCATACATAATAACTATAATCTTAGGCAAGTTATGTCATGTTCCTGGGCTTCAGTTTGTTGTTGTTATTGTTCAGTTGTTTTCATTCATGTCTGATTCCTCACAACTTCCATTTGGGATTTTCTTGACAAAAATATTGGACTGATTTGCTATTTTCTTCTCCAGCTCATTTTATAGATGAGGAAACTTAGTTTCCTCTGTCTAAGGTTAAGTGACTTGACCAGGATCACACAGCTAGTAGGTATCTGTGATCAGATTTGAATTCAGGAAGAGTAATTTTCCAACTCTAGGTCCAGTACTCCATCCAACTCACCACTTGGGTGCCCCAGTAATACCATTACCCTCTGTATTTTATTAGATTGTCAGTATCTCTATCTTTTTTCTAATTCTCCATCATCCAAATTTTCTAAGAGCTAAATTCATTATGGGCATAATGAGGTCTTTAAAAGACTGTTTCTTTCCCACCCTTGCTATTGTTTACTGATTCACTGGTAATTAAGGAGCAATGAAAATGTCAACTGAAAGAGATTAGATTTTGGAGCCTGCACAAAGATTGAATTGTTAGTGATAATTGAAGAAGATACATGAAATAAGGAATAATAGGCCTGTATTTTAACCATGTGCTTATAATAGGTACTTTATTATATGTGACTATATTATGTGTATTTCACATGTAATGTATGATCTTTATGTGTATAGACATCATTTTTTAATACCACATTCACACTTAGATACCCAATATCTGTCAAGTTCGAGTATCAAACCAAGTGCAAAATAGGGAAATATGATCACTAATGCTGATTCCCCAGTAATATGGACAGTAGGGATCAGGACTGAAACTGAGATTGCACAAGATACCTCTCTGGTAAGAGGGAGCTTTCTACAAATGCAATTGGAGCCTCTTTTCTGCCTTATCCAGGCTCACAGCACTGGCATGGGTCAGTAGGAGGAGGCCATATCTCTGTACTGTGCCAGGCTGCTGCTGTCATGGACGAAATCCTGTGCAAATGACAAACTGATATTGGATCTCCTACTGTGAGAAAAGTCATCAGTAGCTCTTCTTTGGTAGATGGCATTGTGGTGAAACCTGGAGAAGAACAAGGCTTCCTCACTGAGGTCATATGAAAATCATCTAAGCCATCCATGGAGCAAAACAAAGTGGAGGAAAGGTGCATATTGTCCAGCTCATGGCAAGCAGTTGGATGAGTTACTCTCTCTCTCCCTTCTCTCTCTCTCTCTCTGTTTCTCTCTCTCTCTCTCTCTCTCTCTCTCTCTCTCTCTCTCTCTCTCTCTCTCTCTCTCTCCTTCCCCCCCCCTCTGTCTCTCTCTCTGTCTCTCTCTCTCTCCCTCTCTGTCTCTGTCTCTCTCTCTCTCTGTCTCTCTCTCTCTCTCTCTGTCTCTCTCTCTCTCTCTCTGTCTCTCTCTCTCTGTCTCTCTCTCCCTCTCTCTCTCTCTCTGTCTCTCTCTCTCTCTCTCTCTCTGTTTCTCTCTCTCTCTCTCTCTCTCTCTCTCTCTCTCTCTCTCTCTCTCTCTCTCCTTCCCCCCCCCTCTGTCTCTGTCTCTGCCTTTTTCTCTCTATAAATACACACACACACAGACACACATATATCTATATACTTAAAATTTGGGAGACATTTTGCAGCTAGAAAATGAGCTGACCTAGAATATAATAGAAAGAGAATAATAATATTATATTCAGAGTTAGTAAGGACGTTGGAGATAGTCTGGGTACAGAGACTTGCCTCCAGATATGCCTTATCCTTCTCTGGGCCTCAGGTAGGTTTAGACTTAGGAATCTTGTCAGCTCTGCTATTCTGTGCTTTTAAAGTCCTTGGTGATAAACAAAGACAGCTACTCTCTAAGATTTATTAGTGCTGGTTCTCTAGAGTATCTATGAAATATTATTTTCTGGAATGGTCCTATTGGAATAATAGTTCTAACCGTTTACATTCTTTCTTATTCTAACAATTTGTTAAGTCCATTTATCATACATCGTTTTCAGGATATATATGCGAGATACTCTAAAAATAGTCTTTAGAAAGGTATTTTTCTGCATATACACTCTCAATGTCCACTAGGGACTGAGTGTAAATGTTATTAGCTTTATTATTATAAGAGTCAGCCTAGTACTTACAATGTGATTGGTGATATACATTAGATAGAGGATGATGCATTCCTTCAGGGGCCTTTTGTCTGAAAGGCAAACATAGGCAAACTGGAAGGCAAACATAGACATAGATGGGAACTTGGTGTGAAGTGAAAGTTGAATCTGAAAATAAAGTTAGCCCTCTTAGAAAGGGGCCCATCTTAAGCTTTCCTTCTACCCTCCAAGTGATCCTTAATTTAGAGCTAAAAGGTAGGCCATTTGTCCTAACTCTTGATTTTTGTAAATAAAGAAACCTAGTCAAAGAGAGTAGATTTGAACAGGTTCACACAGCTAATCATTGTTAGAAGTACAATCGGATTCAGGTCTCCCTTACTCCAGGGAGGTTATTCTAACTATTGCACCACTAGCTACCAGGGCTAGCTCCACTCATCCTGATCTGTATCTTGCCAATGGACTAAGATACCTCTGAAATAGAGAATAAGTCTGCTAACCTTGCACAGCCCTTCTTCACTTAAATCCAATTTACTTACTGTCTCAGAAGACCTCAGCCAAGTTCCCCTTCTCTAAGTAGAGAACAGGTAAAAAAAAAAGCATTTTTGGATTGGTTTGGGTTAGATTCAATGGTGTGTGGGATCCCTTGAAGCTTTTATATACTGTGGGTTCCTGATTTTTGTTAATGAACTAACAAGTCTTTGTTGTTGATGAATTATGTCCAGCATTTCAGAAACATAGCTGCCCATGGGATTTCCTTGGCAAGGATACTGGAGTAGTTTGCCACTTTTGTTTCTAATGGATCCTTTTGTCACACAATCAGAGATTATAATATGACTTCCCCAGAATCATATGGCTAGGAAGTTTCTGAGACTGGATTTGCACTCAGATCTTCCTAGAATCATCTTAAGAGCTAGAAGGTAACCTCAGAGATCATTGAATTCAACCTCCTCATTTTTCAGATGAGACACAGATCAGTCAATCAATTAACACACATTTATATACATAAATGTGTGTGTGTGTGTGTGTGTGATTAACAAGCATTTATTTTCTCTCTCTTCCCTTACCCCCCCTTTTGGGGGAAAAAATCTCAAAAATCTTATAACAAATATACATCAACCAGCAAAACAAATTCCTACGTTGTCCATGTCCAAAAAATGTTTTTCATTCCTTTCAGGAATATGGTATCTTTTTTCATTATTGGGTCTCTATAATCATGGCCTGTTGATCATCATTCTTAGCTCTTTCAAGGTTGGTCATTTGGACAATATAGTTTCTTTTTATAATATAGTTTCTTTCTTTCTTTTTTTTTTTTTTCCCTCTGAGGCTGGGGTTAAGTGACTTGCCCAGAGTCACACAGCGAGGAAGTGTTAAGTGTCTGAGACCAGATTTGAACTCAGGTCCTCCTGAATTCAAGGCTGGTACTCTATCCACTATGCCACCTAGCTGCCCTCGACAATACAGTTTCAATAGGCATTTGTTAAGTGCCTAGCACAATGGGCTAGATAGATACTTATGATACAATGGGAAAAAAAGAAACATTATTTATCTTTAAAGAGTTTATATTTTATTTTTTACCATGTTTAACATATTTTGGATTACTTGCCATCTAGGGGAGAGGGTGGGAGGAAGGAGGAGGGAAATTGGAACACAAGGTTTTATAAGGGTCAGTGGTGAAAAATTATCCTTGCATATGTTTTGAAAATAAAAAGCTTCAATTAAAAAAAGAAGACTATATTTTATGAGGGTGTGTGGGGAGAGACAACATGTACATATGTGCAAAATGGATACAAAATAATTTGGGAGATGAAGTAGAATACTAGCAACTGGGGAGGTGAGGCTTCATGTAGAACATAGTGTTTGAGCTAAATCTTGAACAAGGGATTTGAAGATGTGGGAGGTGAGGAAGAAGAGCATTCCGGATGTGGAACAGCCAATGCAGAGGCATGGAGATGGGAAATGGGGTGTCTTAACTTGTGGAGATTATTAAGATCAGTCTGGCTGGATCAGTTACATCAAGGCAATAAATACAGATTGGAATCAGATCAAGAAGGTTCTTAGTGTCGGATGAGATATTTGATCTCATACCTTCTGACCCCAGAGCCAATATCTGTATCACTTTGTGGTGAGTAGGTCCGTTTGTTCCATATAACAATAATAATTGCAATGACCCATTATTGGAATATAAGGTCCTTGAAGGCAGGGTCACTCAGCAACTGGGACCTAGTAGGCACTTAATACACTTTTGCCTATTTATCCTAATGAAATTTCCATTGCTATAAAGATTAAGAGATTATGAAACATGAAATATTAAGCAGTATATGAAACAATGTCATAGATTTGAGAGAAAATGTACCCACAAGTGTTTGAAACTTTTGGTTGTATGAGGTCATTTAGTGACTGTTAGTTCCCCATTTGGACGTTTTCCCAGTGTGAATTCAGGTTTGTTTGTTTGTTTTTCTTCCCTAAGATACAAAGATTTTGTCCTGATTGTAAAACCTGAGTGTCCAGATTAAACTGGAAGCATGAATTCTGTGTCAGTTAAATAGATAGGTACCATTTAAATCAGTCCATTACTTCAGGTACACAAACATTCTGTTCTTTGACAGAACATTAAACTGATTGTAATTTTGATTGCTTACTGATTATACAAGTGCTTTGTAATACAGGGAAGACAAAGGGCACCTTTAAAAAAATCACCTTCATTTTATAATCTAAGGAAGTGTATGAGCTGCCCCTTAATTCAAAAGTGCTGGGGTTCAGATCTTAGCATTGGTACTTTGTCCATGTGTGACTTTGAGCAAGTATCATCTGAAAAATGGAAAGGTATACCTGGGGAACCTCTTATATCTCTTCCAATTTTAAATCTTCTGACCTGTTTTTAGGAGAAAATTCTGAAAGGAATTTTTCCATGGTGCCCAATTTTGTCCATTTAAAAATAATTTCAGGTTTGATTTGTTAACAACAATTCAGGCATAATAATTGATTCAGGAATAATTATTTCAGGTTTGAATTGGTATATAATTCAGGTGTAATAATTGAGTTAGATACAATATCAGATTTGATTAGGAGCAGGTAATTGAAAATTAATCAACATAATTCAAATTAGGATGAAAATAAATGAGCTTGCCTTCTTTGGAGTCCTGAAGTCCTGGTCTTAAAGTTAGAGGACTTGTGACATTATATATAAGTCCTAGAATTCTACTTTTATGTAAATTATATAATCCTGCATTTCATAGGGGAATGTCAGGAAACAGAATCCATTTGTCTCATTTTATAGATGTGGAAGCTTCTTGTCTAAATATATTTAAGTACTTTGTAAAAGTGCTAGAATCACTTTACATGAGCTTTTTTCCTCATCTATGAAATGGGTACAGCAGTTAGATGTCCTTCACCGTGTTGATAGAAGAAATACCTTCTGTAAATCTTAAAGCTTTATATGAGAGAGAGAAAGAGAGAGAGAGAGAGAGAGAGAGAGAGAGAGAGAGAGAGAGAGAGAGAGAGAGAGAGAGAGAGAGAGAGAGAAAGTATGTATATGTAGTTGAATGGGTAATTAAGGGAGAAAGAGATTGAGAAAGAAAGGCATTCTTTAAAATGCTGCTAAAATTAAAACTAAGGTCCTTATTTTTGTAACATTTTTAAGAGTAGGAATATAGGAATATTGGGGCAGCTAGGTGGCTAGTGGATAGACCACCGGCCCTCAAGTCAGGAGGACCTGAGTTCAAATCTGGTCTCAGACACTTAATACTTCTTAGCTATATGACCCTGGGCAAGTCATTTTACCCCAATTGCCTCAGCAAGAAAAAAAAAAGAGTAGGAATATTAAAATATATGACATTAAAAAGTAAGCTAGTGAAAACAGTTCTGTCAGTAGACTAGTATGCTAAATTATTTTATACTATTCTTTAAAGTTCAGTGTTGTTTATGCTTGACCACTTTTGGAGTTTTCTTGGCAAAGATACTGGATTGGTTTATCATTACCTTCTCTAGCTCATTTTGTAGATAAGGAAACTGAGGCAATAGGGATAAGTGACTTACCTAAGCTGGGTTTATGTTCTAAGATGCATCTGAAGTTGAATTTGAACTCAGGTCCTCCTGACTACAGCCTGATACTCTATCCACCATGTTATTTAGCTGCTCAAAAAATCAATACACCATTATTTTGTTGGGAAGCAGGAGAGTAGAATTTGGTCTTACTGCTAACTTACAATGTGACCTTATCCAAGTCACTTCACTTACCTCTTTGACCTTCAATTACTTTATTTGCATCGTGAGTGGTTCCAACTGGATTCTGGGCTTAGAGATTAATGCCCTTCATTTTATAGATAAGAAACTAAGGATCATAGAAATGAAAACATTTTGCTCAAAATCAACTAGGTAATGATTGACAGAGTTAAGATTCTCACTCAGTTCTTTTGGTTATACAGATAGGTTCAAATTCCAGAATTCTGTGATTTCTCTGAAACACAGAAGGTATAAAATCAGTAAAGTATATATGCATTCATGGAAAAAGCTCCTTCTTTCTTATAAGTTCTGCAGTCACCCAATAATGACACTAGGCTAGATAATGAAGAACAGGTCTTCTCAACCTATGGCCCGAGGGCCAGATGCGGATGTGGCCCTCCAGGTTATGACAAATGGGCTGGGGGCATAGACAGAGTGTGAGCTTTTGTTTTTACTACAGTCCGGGCCCTCCAATAGTCTGAGGGACAGTGAACTGGCCCCCTATTTAAAAAGTTTGAGGACCACTGATGAAGAATGTTATCCATCTTCTGACAGAGAGATGGTGGACTCAAGATGCATAATGAGGCATCCATTTTTAGACAGGGCCAATGTGGCAATTTGTTTTTCTTGATTATAGAAGTTATAAGGATTTTTATTTTTATTTGGGAGGGAGGAGAATGGTAAAGTAGGAAGGAGAGAAAATAAATTTTGTTAATTGAAAATAAAATATAATTGAGAAGTAATTTCCCTTATTCAGCATTCCAGAGCATGAATTTAAAACAAAAAATTACAAAATGGATTTAGCTCCCAAGGGCTTATGAAAATTAGCATTTAGTAAAGAGGAAGAAAAATTAAGATAATGCTTTAATTATCCTTAAAAGCAAACATCCTTGCCCCATGCCCACTTTCAAAATGAATTTGCCCATTATTCATTTGGTACTCAATCTGCCTTGTTAAATGGAAGAGCTGATGATTGAGTCTCTAGAGCTAGAAATACAAAGAGGCAAGTTGGTTTGTGTACTCCAAGAGAAGGAAAATAGATTCAGTAGGATTTATGAAAAGGGAATATTCTACATAGCTCTTGCTGAGTCATAGTGATACTTTCTTCTGTGTAACTGCTTAAAAGAGATATTTCTGAATATATAAACACAGCTAAAGCTATGATTAGTGCTTCCATTGAGGGCCTAAGAATCTGGGATATCCATTTTAGGGGAGTTCAATACATACACTTTCCTCAGAGCAATCTTTAGGCTAAATAGACAAAATATTCTAGAGGAGAAGAGGAGAAAAAGGAGGAGAAGAGAGGTAAGTCTGAATGTGCCAAAGGGAGTATAATGAAGAAAAAAAAAATGCATATTTTGGATCTTCAAGTTGGAAGGGACTTTCAAGTTGGAAGGGGCTCTACATGAAGGGGTCCAGAATCCTGGCACAGTATGAAAGATCAGAGTATTTAGAGCCAGGGTGTTGTTGAGTTGTTTCAGTCTTATCCAACTCTGCTTGATCCCCATTTAGGATATTCTTGGAAAAGTCTACTGGGGTGGTTTTCCATTTCCTTCTCTTGCTTATCTTACAGATGAGGAAACTGAGGCAAGCATACCCAGTAAGTGTCTGAGACTGCATTTGAACTCAAGAATGAGGAGCCCAACACTCTTGATTGTGCTATTCCACAAACTTAATCTTTCAACTGTTTCTGTACTTACACAAGTTTTACCAGCGATTAGAGTGCTCTCTTCTCATTCCTGTCTAGTTTTCAGAATTCTCCCTCTTTGGACTCCAATTTAGATAGACTAACAACTCTCAGAACCCTTCCCAAATCTCCCTAGTTGTTAGTACTGTTTCTCTCCTCAAATATTCCTGGATTCCTTTAACTTTTCATTTATTCCCTTTCTTTATTATCCTCCTTGATGTTCATGTTATATTCCCTGTTAATAGAATGTAAGCCTTCAGTTATCTTTCTATCATCAGCACCTAGAAAGGCTCCATAACACTCAACATATCTGTCAACAAGCAATAATTAATTTATCACTAAGTGTAAGACATTTTGTTAGGTGCTGGGATTACAAAGAAAGAAATGAAATAGTGTCTGCCTTCAGGAAGCTTTCATACTATTGAATAAATATGTATAGGAAATATATTGAAACAAGGTAGAGGAATATTTTCCAGGCATGAAGGATGATCAGTACAAAAGCTATACTCAGAGATCTTGGGCAAAATGGATTTTTATTTCTTAGACGATACATGAATGTATACATGAATTTTTACCTATGTCATATTACCCATAGGTAGTTTGGATTGGAGTGAGAGGTTCATATTTCAGATGTATCATTTTTCTACTTTTATTGCCTTGAGCAAAGGTGTGGACATCAATATGTGTGGAATTGTAATCTCTGATATTTTTTCTTAACTTAAATGTGATCAACCCAAATAAAATCTCCCCTATTCTACTAACTCTGTTGATTACAAATGAGGGCATTTGAGTCCCAGAGATGTACTTATTATAGGTAGATTGTCATAGTAGAACTGAGTGAATCTCCAGATTCCAAGTTCAGCCTTCCACTCATTAATTCCTTAAAGACCAAAAGGAAAAAAAAATGTCTTAAGACATAATGACATTGAACCTTAGAACTAGAATTTCAAATTTGGAGCAGAAGACATGGTTTTATATTCCCCCTGATGTGGATTACTTCTGTGGTGTTGGATATACCGCACCAATTCTCTGAGACTCAGTTTCCCTCACTTGTAAAATGAGGGGTTGTATAAAACTTTTATCTTCTCTCTCTAAATCATTGCAGAGGTTCTTAGCTTGGGCCTGAGAACTGTTAAAAAAGTTTTGATAACTGTAATGTAAGTAAAGATAAATGAGATGGAATTTCACCAGACAGGGTTGATGTAGGTATAAATGATGTGAGATGTAGAAGAGAAAGTGTGAATAAATATGACTATATTTGCCAATTCAGCAAACATTTATTAGGCACATGCTGAATGTATATGACAAGTATGCAGATGTATTTTAATACCATCTCTGATTAAAATTTGACCTGAAATGGAAACATAAATTAGAAATATTTTGTGATCAGAGTATCATAGAGAGAGCTCAGATCATCTATTTTGCTGATCACACAGGGGAAGTACATTGTTCAAAGTTAAGTTAGCATGGAATAGAAAATCATTTATTAAGTGATTACTATGCACTGAGAATAAGATTATTATGGGAATTCGTACAATATTTTATTCACAAAGTGGATATTCTTCTTATGCCAACTTTAAGAAACTCATAAGTCTGCATAATATATTGAATTGAAGCATAATATCTAGACCTGGAAGTAAGCTTTGAGGTCTACTGGTCCAAACCTTATCTGCAATTTTGCAGAACATGGAGGAACCAGGAAACCAAGAGAAATAAAATGACATAAAGTAACTTGTTCAGGTTTTACAGATTACTAGCGAGTTAGTATAATTGGTATTCAAAGGGAGATTTCTCACTCTAAATCTAGCATTCTTGCTATTACTGCAGTTATATACTATGAATTATATAATGTGTGAAAATATCTCCAAAGTTGGGCTGACATTATTGGTTTTATCTGTTTAGCCAAAAGCTGCACTGACACAGTAGAGAAATTTACATTTCTACAAAAGTTGCAATGACACATTAGTGAAATTCTTCATTTTCTCTGCTTTTTGAAATCATACCAAGAAGGATCCCCTTTTTCAACAATGACTTTTCCCATCTAGTGCTACTTCTTGCAAACTAAAATGAAAGTTTAGGAGTGGAGAAGATACATGGATTGTTGAACTGAACAATGAAATGCAGATGTGAGGCTCCCCTGGAATGATCTGGCACATTCACTAAGACAGCTGAAACATATCTTTTTAATTTCATCTAAGTGGATAAACTGCTAAACATTGGCTCTCTTCATTTCCTGAGGAAGTAGATCCTCAATCACCTTCATATGACAAGATGGTTCCTCTGCCATAGAAGCTTGTTTTCTTTGGATTCTTCTAAGGTAACTGCTTATGAAAACAGAGTTATGAAGTATTCTTTAGGGATTCTCCTTCATTTGATTTCATTGATTTGTTATCAACCTTACCTAAAATGATTTAGGTTAAGGACTTAGAAATGTTTTTTGGCTTTTAAAATTTTATTTCAAATAGTCCAAGTTACAGTAACTTCATTCATTCTGAGTTAGAGAGATAACATGCATTATCTCATATTGGAGGACATCAAACAATGTATTGCTTAGCATTTTTAAATGACATCACTACAAGATGATTCTACTCCCTAGGGGGAAAGATATATCCACTTAATACACATACCTTCAATTCAGTCCAACAAACATTTTACTTTTTATGTTTAAAAACCTGATATTTATAAGGAAAAACATTGAGGAAAAAGGCTTAATGAGTAGAACAGGAGTTAGTTCTTAATCTAGAAATGTACATATATATTATATATACGTACATGTACATATATATTACACTTACATTTATTAAATATGTACACATATGTATCACATACATGTTCTTTATTCTCAAAGAGAACCAATGATATCAGGAGGGAGATATCTTGACTTGTGGGTAAACTGGATTTTATATATGCCAGTAGCATATGCAAGTATGCATTGCATACATATTATACATATTCATATTATATACACATATATTATACACATTATATGTTATATATACATATTTTATATACATGTATTAAATATACACATTATATGTATTATGTACATATTGTTGTTTGTCATTCTCAAAGAAGACCAATGATATCAGGAGGGTAATGTCTTGGTTTGCAGATGACTGGATTTTATATGCCAGACATGTATTTATATATACACTATACACCCATACCTTTTGTATATGAATATATTAAATATACATATGCATCATACATGTTGTTATTTGTCACTCTTGAAGAGGACCAATGGCATCAGGAAGGTGATATCTTAACTTTCAGGCAAATTGGTTTTATATATGCATAGATGTATATTATATACACATTATACTACATATATGTATATATATATATATATATATACACATGTATTATTGTATATATCACATTGTATATATTATATACATGACACTACATTATGTTGTACACATTGTGTGTATATTATATATTTACATGTGTATGCACATATATTATATACTGCATTTTGTATGATTTTGTTTATTATTCCTATTTTATGTATTTAAAAGCACTCTAAGAAAATGTCCATTGACTTCATTAAACTTTGGAAAGACTTAATGACATCCGAACTACTTTTACATGGTGAAATTCCATTCTTTAAAAGCCAATTAAAATGCTGCTTCCTATCTGAAACTTCTTTGGTTTTCCTAGTAATGCCTTTCCTCTTCTCAGATTGCATGGCCCTATAATGAGAGCAATAGCTCTGGAATCAGAGGCCATGAGTTCAAATTCTACTCTTGCCATGTCACAATCTCTGGCCTTAGTTTCCTCATCTGTAAATTAAAAACATTAAATGAGATGGTCTCTGAGATAAAGCTTAAAGCTTAAAAAATGTTATTTTATATTATATCATATCCCCCACCAAAACTGTATATTCCACAATGGTATAGGCATTTAAAATATTGGAGTTGGGATCACGAAGACCTGTGTTTACATCTTGCCTCAGACACTTTCCACTGGGTGTAAAAGCACTTTTCTTTGTCTCAATTTCCTCATCTGTAAAATGAGAATATTTATATTACTTTCCTCACACAGTGATGTGATTGTAAAGAGCAAATGAAGTAATATATGTAAAATATCCTGTAAATCTTAAAACTTTATAAAAAGGTAGATTTTCTTATTATTTGTGAATGGTTCAGTTATATTAATAGAGAACTGAACCATACATCCATATGACATCCTTGCATAAGTGAAACTAGCAAACATGAAGAGGTTGCCACTAAAGAAAGTCTTTCATATTTTTTGGAGATAAATCAAAGAGCTTGAAGATTGTTTTTATTTGTTTTAAAAAGCAGGATGAAACACTTCAAGGGACATTTGGCTTTGCAGTGTAATGATAGGCATATGTGTAAGCTTTTTCTTAGTTCTTCCAGCTAAAAGTCAAGAACTCTTTTGCTTTTTGCTTTGTATTTTCAATTTCTGAGAAGCAACATGGCATGGTAGATAGTAAACTGGCCTTGAAATAGGAAGGCCTCCTTTGGCACAGATTGGTTTGTGACCTTAGGCAAGTCATTTACTTTTCAATTATTCATTCATTTTTCTGTCATGTTTGACTCTATGGGACCCCATTTAGGATTCTCTTGTCAAAGATACTGTAGTGGTTTGGCATTTCCTTCTCCAGTTCATTTTACAGAAAAGAAAACTGAGACAAATAGGGTTAAATGACTTGCACAGGGACGTGGGTTCAGTGTCTGAGGCCAAATTTAAACTCATGAAGATGAGTCTTCCTGATTTCAAGCTTATTGCTCTTATCCATTGCTTTATCTAGTGATGGTACCCCCAGGAAATTCTCTTAAATTATAAATTGTGGAGATGCTATTGGTAGAGGGAGTTCATTTTACCAAAGACATTACAGACCTAGTCTGACCCCCAGCACTCATCACAGTGCTTGGCCCAGAGTAAATACTTAATAAACTTTGTTGATTGATTGCTGGACATAACTACTGTTTATATTCCAACATTTGTTGCAGAAGGTGTATGAGAATGAAACCATTTGATGTTATACATCAAAATAAACAATAAAATGAACAACAAAAAGATAAAACAATAAGTGCTGTATCAATATTCATAAGCTTAGAGGAAAGGTACATTTTCAGTATATGTAAAAGAAATTGACAAGAATTATATTCAATGAAAAGGTGTAACTGGATCATGATTTTACTGGGGCATTATTCATATAGAGCATAATCACAGCTTCAGCAAAGTATTGAAGTAGCTCCTACAAAACACCTGAATAAAAAGTGTAGAGAGTTGTGAACAGAAATGAAAATGATTTTGTTATACTGGTTCAAGGATTTTGCTTCAGCTTTTAACTTTAGCCATCATTTAAACATGAAAACTCATCTCAAGGTGGTTTTTTTGTTTTGTTTTGTCTAGAAGAATTGTGATATGGACAAATTCTTTTGAAAAATATTTTGATGCCCTGAATACATTCTATTTTTACTTGAAGCCACCAATGAGTACATCTTAAATGTAATTCCTTGGTATTTTGATTGGGTAGACAAGCCTTACTCTAGCATGATAATATATATGGGAAGAGTACAGAAGTTGGAATTCTATATGGCCATCAAATCCAACTTTTATTTAACAGATGAAGAAAATGGAGGCCCAAAGAAGTTTGTGGACTTGACTCTACAAAATGGATGAATTCGGGCAAGTCATATATGCTCTATTTCCTCATCTGTAAATAATTTGGAAGTTGGACTTAGCTAATATTTAAGATTCCTTACACCTGCATGATCTATGTAAAATTTGGCTATCATAATTTATTATCTTCCCTTCTTTAAAAATATTCTCTTTCCTCTCTTCAAAAAAGTCTACATCCATGATTACTCTGGAGGACTTATGGTGAAATATAGATAAAAGCATTCTCTCTCTCTCTCTCTCTCTCTCTCTCTCTCTCTCTCTCTCTCTCTCTTTTAAACTTAACTTTTCTTGAGCATTTTTATTTTCATTAAGGTGGGAGATCTCTTCCAGCCCTAATTGATTTTTCAAGCCTTGTTATATGTTCCTCCCCTTTTAGGTACACAACTATTTATCTACACTGGCCTTTTTGCTAGTCTTCATACACAACACTCCATATCTTTCCACTGAATTTTCCCTTCTAAAATACCTAGTTTCCTTTGAGGCTCAGTTGAAGCACAATCTTCTAGAGTAGTAGGATTTTTCTGATTTTTCTATCTGCTGGTGCCTTTCCACTAACATTTTTTTAAAAATCTGTTTTGTATAACAGTACATGTTCCTATGTCTAGATTATAATCAGGTCAGCAGAAGCTATGTTTGGGAGGAGTTAAGCCACTTAGTTCGCCACTTAGTTCTGTAATCCCTGGAGTCTAGAATCCTAGGCACCTGGCCATTCTATCTTCCTCCTCTCAACCACCTTCTACTTGTCTCAGAGAACTTTAATAAAATCACCTTCCCTATTGACTTTGAAAAGTATACATAAATGGAC
The DNA here is from genome assembly GCF_048593235.1 of Sminthopsis crassicaudata. NCBI lineage: Eukaryota > Metazoa > Chordata > Mammalia > Dasyuromorphia > Dasyuridae > Sminthopsis > Sminthopsis crassicaudata. Next base: position 273,869,366 of record NC_133621.1, on the reverse strand, counting down.
TTTTCCCTTGTTTCACTCAGCACATTTGCTAGTTTCTGGGACCTTAACACACTTTCTTGACTTCCCCTCGTATAGATTGTGTCCCCCTATTAGACTGTAAGCTTCTTAAGATCAGGGATTGTCTTTCTTTTGTAGCTATATCTCCAGCACCTGGTGCCACATGCTAAACACATAGTACTTTATAAATGCAATTTATGATGATGAATTGAACTATAATTTTCCCCAATTTTTTAAGCCTTAGTGTTATTTTTTTATTATTTTTGGTGGTAAAATGATAATTAACACTTTGTGTTAATGTCTGAGAGGGTCCTTGAGAAAAAAGTCACATAAAAAATCATAGAGAATGAATGGCTATAAAGCAGCTTATAGGGCTATATAAAAATCTTATTGCTTAATTATTCATATATTTTATGCTTATTAAAAAATAGGCTAGGCTTTTCATGGAACTAGAATTTAATTTTGCTTTCAAATCACAACTAAATTACACAAATACATAATAGGGACATGGTTAGCCTGACCTGAAGCGACCTGAATTTAGGCCGAATTACCCTACCTGTTTCTTGGTAACTTTTGCTTTATGAAGCTAATCTGGTTGGTTTTCTTCCAAAGCACATTTAGCTGCCAGGGAACTGGCGGTTTTACTGATGGTTTGTGAAATGAAAGAGAAAATGAATGTTGGTTTTGGCAACAGGTGCTGCTTTGTCTGAGGCTGGTCTCATTCCCTTTTTTAAAATGGGGGAAATAAAATTAATAAAGTCAGCAGATAAAGTGTGTGGACTCTGGCCTACCTATTAAACACTGACATGTCTGTGACAATGACTTGGGTTTCTTGGTCTCAGTTCTGCCATGAACTGGTTTTTTGATCTTAATCTCTTTACACTTCCTGTTCTTTATCTGTGAATGGTAGAGTTGGAAGAGATGAATCTGACCTCTAAGGCCTGTCCCTGCTCCAGCATTGTATTCTCCAGGCCTTGATTAGGTTATATCAGGGAAGGAATTTGGTGTCTTCTGGGGTTTAGGAAATCTGATTTGACAAAAGTACATTTAATTTATTGGAGAGAAAATACTTATCTGATCCAGCCTACCAAACTCGTATTCTGATATCTTTTAGAAGACTTAAGAGGTTTGATTCAATCACAAGCATTAAAAATGGGGTTTTTGCTTTATTTTGTCCTAGGCCAATTAAGAATGATGAAGGTTTGGACCTTTCTCACAATCATGCTTGCAATAAAATATATAGGATTATGAAATAAACCAAGTTATTGAAATATCTTTATCTATATTACATTTGTATATATGTATGCATATATGTATATCCATATACACACTCATAGATATACACATAGGCACATAAATACATGTGCATATATTATGTAATTATATAGTTATATAACTATGTATGTGCATATATGTATGTATTATGTAATTGTAACTACAATTATTATGTATGTATATATATATACATGTATATATAATTATATAATTATATAACTCTATCTATCTATATTCATTAAGAACTGTCTTCTGAAAGGAAAATACACACCTAAGTGATTCATCTTATAGAGCACCATACCTGAAGTCAGGAAAATTCAACTAATTGAGCTCAAATCTGTCCTTGGACTCTTAATAGTTGTATGTCCTAGAGCAAATCACTTAACTCTGTTTGCCTCAGTTTCCTCATCTGTAAAATGAGTTGGAGAAGGAAATGACAAACCACTTAGTATTTTTGTCATGAAAACTTCAAATAGGGTCATGAAAAGTTAGACATAACTGAAACCACTAGAATACAATCACAGAACAATTGTATGGAGATATTGTGGGTTTTAGAAACATATGCAAAAGATTTCAAATATAAATCTGGTGATGAATTTTGCATCCATTGTCTGACTGGCTTTTGACAGATGGTGACTTTTTTTTTTCTTTTTTTACCATGACCACTCAGTTAAAGTCATTTCATAAGATTGAAAGGAGTTTTCATCAGTATTAATGTAGGGAATTTTTTGAAGTATTCTCTTCTGTATACTTTTCAGAGATTATCCTACTCTCTGATCACCCTCCATGCTGGTATGTATGGAAGGAGAAAAATATGTGGAAAGAGAAAATATGGTGTGTGTACCATGAATCCAGTACCTATCAAATAGTTTTCTTTATGGATGTTATAAATCTCCCTGTTCTGGTTTCCGGCTTTTTATTTTTTGTGAATTCATTGCTTTCTATTGGGATGACAGATTAAAAAAAAATCATCTGTATTTGTCTTAGATAGAAAGGCCAAGCAGAACTAGGATTTGTCTTTATTTGGTATGTGTACTTCTCTTCAATGCCCAAGTGTCCCCTTTTCAACTTTGGATTATGTATTCCTTTGCTTCTATCAGAGAAGAAATCAATATCAGTCATGTATACCTTAGTATAATGTAATCTTTCCTGGAATATTTTGCCTTATAGAATGTAATTTTTTATAAATTAGCTTTTATTAATGTCTTGTTTTTATATCACCTTCATTTCCAAACATATTCCTTCCCACTTCCCTCTCCAGTGAGCTATCCCTTGTAATAAACAATTAAAATTAAAAATCAAAAGCCCAGCAAAACTAACCAAAATATCAATGTTTTTGTATATGTATATTATATTACATATGTATCATTATATGTATGTTATATATTATATATATATATATATATTATCTAATAACCAAAATAACAACATATACATTTTTCTATACACATAGAAGAAGGGAATACCATTTATATAGCACCTACTATTTGCCAGACACATTAAATGTTTTTAACAAATGCTGTCAGCTCATTTGATGCTCACAACAACCTTGCAAGATTGATGCTATTGTTAGCCCCTTTTTATAATTGAGGAAATGGAGGTTGTTGGTGGTTGTGACTTATCCAGGGTCACAAAACTAAATGTCTGAGCCAAAATTTGAACTCAGATCTTCCTGACTTTAGACCTAAGACTGTATCAAGTGTATCACTGGGTCCATTTTTTAATTTATTTTTTTGATAATAAGCTCAGTCTTTAAAATTGCAATTCATTTTCTGGATTTTTTTGTGTGTTTATTGGTCTTTCCATTTATATTGTTGTGGCCATTATATTTTGATAATACCCATACAAAGAATCTTTTATTTTTGTTTTCAAAGATCTAGGACTGTTAGAACAGTGGTTTAGCCATTGTCTATGCAGTGAAAGGTTATCATGAAATTAGAGGTTATCTAGCCAAGAGAATGATCTAGAGAAAAGTTTGTAGAAAGTTAAAAAAAATAACCAAATGCAATGTGTCATGATAGGGAAAAAACAATATTCAAGAAAACAATAATCTTTAGATGTGATGTCATCTCTGTTGAAAATACTTTTTTAAAAAAGCACAAAAAGCAGAAATTATTTCAAAACCATATTTCAGAGAAAGAGAGAGACAGACAGACAGAGACAGAGACAGAAACAGAGAGTAAGTAGTAGGGACACAGATCAGGATGGAGAGGAAAAGGAGAAAAAGTGTCATATAATAAATAGCCCATTTATCTGAAGACTGATTATCTGCAACCTTAGCTCCCCAACTGCAAATCCATAAAACAAGGAGAGAGAGAGAGAGAGAGAGAGAGAGAGAGAGAGAGAGAGAGAGAGAGAGAGAGAGAGAGAGAGAGAGAGAGAGAGAGAGAGAGAGAGAGAGAGAGAGGGAGGACCACTGATCGGCCACGTTTATACAACGAATTTATAGGAAAATTTCTTGGGTCCTCATTCAGAAGTTGTTTACTCTTGCTTTTTAAACACATTTGACAAATCTGGACTATTTGGTTTTCTCATTCATTGTAGATGAATAAATTAGAAATACTAAATTAAATTAGGTGAAGGTAAGGAATAGGGATTTTCATTGTGACAGCTTTACATGGAGAAAGGAGGAGAAAAATAATTTAATTTAGAATAATGCAGAGTACAGAATCTTATAGTGATATAATGTAGAGACACACATGGTAACCATGGTTGAGAACCACTCTAATAACATTTGATTAATAATGCTGAATGTAGACCATCAAAGAGGTTAAACTACAGGATTATTCAGAACTCCCTGTGTATTCCATTAATGCTCTTTTAGAAAGTAGGCAAATACATAGAATACATTTTAGAAAGATTTCCATGAAAGCAAAATTGTTTTTTAACCAAAAACCTATTTTAAACCAAATTTAACCAACAACTGTGAGACATTTAGAAGTGGGCAAGCTTCATTTATGTTTTCAATCAACAAGCATTAGTTATTAAGCATCTACTATGTACCACAGGCTTGCTAAAGCTTGAGGATTCAGTACAAAGAATAAAAGTGTCCTTGAAATCAACTTATATCCCAGTTGGGGTGGGGAAAGTCGAGGGAGAGATAATAATAACATATATTGTAAACATATGCAGCATAAATAGAAAATGAATGAATACAGAAATACACAGTAATTAAATACAAGATAATTAGGGAGGAAGGACACTGTTGGAGAGGGGAGTAAGAAAGGTTTTATGCAGGAGAGATAATGCTTGAGCTGCCTTTCAAAGGAAAAGAAGAAATCTGAGTCAGAGGTGAGGAGGGAGGACTTTTCAGGCATGAGGGATGAAGAGATTAAGAACCCACTTATGGGGAAGAACAGCAGCTTTCCAGTGATACCAGATAAATGAGGCATTAAATACAAAATAGGGATGCAGCCATAATTCCAAATAAATTTCTGTATTTAGATTCTGCATCAAAATACTTTGCCTATATCAAATGATTTGTGGGGTTTAGTGAAAAGCTCTTTGTTAATAGCCATGAAAAAAAAATGTATATTGTAACAAATTGAAGAAGTTAGTTATATTTTTTCTAATATAGAATACGCCATGAAAATTAATTAATTTCTATTTTTAGCATGACATTTAAATTTTTACTAAATACAGCAATTATGTTCTCCACTGTAATGCCTTATCACAAAAATTTTGAAGACTGTGCTAGTGGACAGGCCTGTGCTAGTTTATCAGGTCTTGGAAGGGCCTGATAAACTGGAAAGACTTAGAGTTAAGGAGTTCAGAGATGGTAGTTAGGTGAGTAAAATGTATATAGGGCACGAGAGAGAGCTGAATTCAAATTTTGCCTTAGATACTTAATATCTATATAACTGCACAAATTCTTTAGTTGCTGTCTGCTTCAGTTTCCCCCATTTGTGTAAAATATTAATAATAATAGTACCTACTTGTTAGGGTTATTGTGAGAATCAAATGAAATAACATTTGTAAAATGCTTTGCAAATCTTAAAGCACTATATAGATGCTAGCTAAATCATCATCATCATTATCATCATCATTCTTAAATTTCTATTACTTAGAAGAGATAATCTATTTGAGTTGGGCAAACAGAATTAGTAGCAATGGATAAAAAACTGCAAAGGGGCAGAATTAAACTTCATTTAAGTGCCAACCTATTGACAATTAGCATGATCCAAGAGTAGACTGGGATGCTTTAGGAGGTAAAGTTATCCCCCTCATTGGAAACATTACAGTAACTAACCAGTAACTAAGTTACGGTTGTCTCAGAGCAAAATTGTTTTTTGAAACCTGAAGTATATTATAAAGTATATCACTAGAGGAGCAGCCTGTGGAAAAAGAGCCAAGTTAAGAATTAAGAACTGGAGTTGAATCCAATCTTTGATACATTCTGCGTCTGTGATTTTCGGCAGGTCGTTTGACTTCTCATTTTCCCAGGCAACTCTCTAAGGGATAAATTATATTTGGGTTGGTAGAAGGAACTTCCTTATTGGAAGTTTTTGTTGCTGTTATTGTTGTGGTTTAGTTGTTTCAGTCATGTCTCACTCTATGTGATCCCATTTGGAATTTTCTTGTCAAAGATATGGAATGATTTGTCATTTCCTTCTGTAGTTTTTTTTTTTTTTTTAATAGATTGAGGAAATTGAGGCAAACAGGGTGAAGTGACTTGCCCAGAGACACACAGTTGATAAGTCTGAAGCTGAATTTGAATTCAAGAAATGAAATCACTGACTGTCTAGTTTAAGTAAGCTAACACATAGATAGCCTTTGTTTTTACATACCTTCATTTCCCATCCCTCTTTTCTCCCTCTTTTCTTCCCACACAGAGTTATTGCTTATAATAAAAAATAAAAAAGAAAGAAAAAGTACTTTAACAAAACCTTTAAACAATATACCAATAATGCCCAGAATCATTCTGTGGTCCACACTCCTTGTTCTCCACCTCAGCAAAGAAGGGAGGGAGATAAATTCTCATATCTCTTTCCAGAGCCAAGCTTGAGTTTGACATTTTCTTCCTTCCTTCCTTCCTTCCTTCCTTCCTTCCTTCCTTCCTTCCTTCCTTCCTTCCTTCCTTCCTTCCTTCCTTCCTTCCTTCCTTCCTTCCTTCCTTCCTTCCTTCCTTCCTTCCTTCCTTCCTTCCTTCCTTCCTTCCTTCCTTCCTTCCTTCCTTCCTTCCTTCCTTCCTTCCTTCCTTCCTTCCTTCCTTCCTTCCTTCCTTCCTTCCTTCCTTCCTTCCTCTCCTTCCTTTTTCCATTTTCATCATTGCAGCCATTGTGTCATTTTCTGACTTCTATTTATTTCACTCTATATGAATTCCTTTCAAGCTTCCCATACCTTTCATTATCCTTCATATTCCTCATTTCTTACAGCATGGTAATATTCCATTACATCCTTATATCACTATTTATTTAGCTATTCCTCAGTCCTTGGGCATCTGCTTTGTTTATGATTCTTTGCTCCTACAAAAATTCTGGTAAGAAATTATTTTAAAACATCATACACACTCAATGTCAGACATAAAAATACCAGCATTAGGATGAAAATTAAGCATTCCATTGTAATATACTGCAGAAAGCAAGCATGTGTCCATGACTTCAGGTATTTATAAAACATGAATACAAACAGGTATCAGAGGAGGCATGTTGGGAAAGTTCTTGCCATTATTCACAGAGGCTTCTGGTAGGGATTAAGAAAACTATTTCTGAAGGTGAGAGTGAGGAGTGGGGTGGGGTGGGGGAGATAAAAATTATTTACTACTAATAAATTAATAGTTTATTACTTAACATTATACTTCATGAAGCTAAATTTACTTTGTACCTCTCATTTGCATTTATGTTGTTTTGTATTATAATTATATTTGTGTGTATTGTATAAACCTTAATCAATGGTAAATAAAAATATGGCTCCTTATTTATCAAGGATTCCAGAATCTTTGAGTCAGGAAGGATCTGTGCATATGAACATGGATCTGCTCCATAGCATTACTAGTTTTAATGGGCATCCAGCTTTTGTTTGAAACCCTAGAGATCTCTTCTTGGATAGCTCCAATTGTTAGAGAGTTTTCTCCTACAGTCTACATTTTCCCTTTTCCTGTTTCCTAATTTTGTTCTTTATTCTGCCTTCCAAGGCCAAGCAGAGCAAATCTATTCCTTCTTCCCAGGTAACAGCCTTTTGTATTGTGTCTCCCTCTCCCCCATCTTCATACATACTTGCATTGCATTTTACATATGGTAAGTGCTTAATAAGGAATAAATAGAACTTAATTCACTTAGTAATAAAAAATCTCATAGTATTCTCTAAGGTGGCCCTATCCTGATTTTCAGTAAGATTGTTGTTGAAAATGGGTTAAAGAGTAAAGAAAGGTGGATTGCTTTCAAGAACTCTGGGTCATGTAATTTGGGATAAAACTGCCCTATCAAAATAGAAGACTTTATTCTGAGAAATGTACAAATAAATTTCTCTTTCCGATCATGTTTAAATAGGTTAGATTGTGCATTTTAATTGAAAAAAAATCATCTGTAATTATGGATGATTGTGCACATTGGTAGAAAATGTTTCTCCCCAGGTATAATTATGAAATCCTTTTTAAAATGCCCAGTTTAGATTTTCATTTTCAGAAAAAAAAACATCTTTACATCTAGGAGTATCAGACTATTATTATACTCAAAGAAATCTTTTCATTAACATTCATTCTTCAAGTATCTATTAAACACTCAATATGTGTGAGGGACTTTGTTAGAAGCTGGGACTACATTTTCCTTCCTCCAATAAAACCCCCAACTAGCCTTTGCTTTCAAGGAAAATATATTCAAGTGAAGAAAGTAGCAGATGGACATATACTTTGGTCAATTCAACTTGAAGCACCTAGTATGTGTTGGCAGAATGGTGAGTTGATGCTACAGTGACAGAGGCAAATTACTGTTGTTTTATTACATTCCTGTGCCAAATTTTTGTTATCCATTTTCAATCATTGGACATACACTTTGATTTCCTTTATTTGTTTGCCCTCTGAGAGTTATATTCCACTCTGGAGAAGCAACATGTAGACTATTCAGATGTTTGAATTCAATTCAACAACCATTTAGTTAAGTGTGCACCTACAATGTGTTGGTTACAGTCCTAGGTGCTGGGAGATACAAACAGTCCCTGCTGTCAAGAAACAAAAACTTCAATTCTTTCCCAATAATATCAGTAGGAGGTTAGAGTAAAGCATAAAAGAATAGTCTCCAATGTTCTGATGTTCTTATCCAACACAATGATCATTTACTCCTTTGGAGTTTTACTGGATCTGGAGAAGTCTTTTTTTTTTTTTTTTTTTTGTTACATTTCATCTTGATGTTGTTTTTGCTTTTATTGAAGTTCTATTCCAGTTTTCCCTATCTTTGCCAAGTATTGTGCATTGAAAAGAAAAGAAAGAAAGAGTTCTTTTTGGTGCCTTTAAGGGATGAATTTTATTTATTCCCTGATTTGGAGAAGAATTCTTAAGTGATGAAACCAATGCAAGTTAGTACAGGTGTTGTCATTTCAATATACTTGCCACTGGGGAATTGCCCTAGGGAGCTTTTAACTAAGCTAACAATAATGCTATTATGGAAAGGCATATTAAGACCACGTTTCCAGTTTTAATTGAACTCAGATTATTCATTCATTCATTCATTCATTCATTGATGGGTACAGATTGGGTGCTTGAGAATTAGAAATTAAGCATTTATATCTTATAGAAGCCAATGGGTTGTTCCTTAAGAAAAGAAGTAACTTTCCTCACAAGTTCATATTAAAATATAAAATATTAAACGGCTCTAATTATTTAAGTTGGATACTGTTGGTCACTGAGTTGTTATTCTGTTTTTATTTAGACTTGGATTATCACTTGCATTTATCTTCAGCTGCTCCTATTCAATCCTCTCGTCAAAACTAAAGGGATCTGTGGGAATCCTGTGACTGATGATGTGAAAGAGATTACAACATTGGTAAGAAAAGAATACATTTTAAAAATGGGAGATATTTTTCTTAGATGAATTGAAAGGAAAGAGACAAACATGTTGGCTGGTTGGGGAAAAAAAAAATACATTAATCACTTCCTTCAAAAGTCAGTGGAGAAAAGTAAGGGCATTGTCAGGAAGTTCCAAGGGGTTTGCAGATGGAGTTGCCAACAATTGAGATGCAGGTGATTAGTTAGCCGAATTTCATCAGTTCCTCAGATTCCTGTGCTTGTTCTCTGGAGGTCACCTTTTTCTTCTCACCCATGTCCTTCAGATGCCTTGCACGGGGAAGGATGCGTTCAGATATTATTCCTCACTATTTCTTTATATGGTCCTTTATTTCACTTCACTGATGTGCTGGACTTAGTCAGAAAGTTGTTTTTCAGTCAAGTTTGACTTTTCATGACTATTTGCAATTTTCTTGTCAAAGACACTGGAATGGTTTGCCATTTCCTTCTCCAACTCATTTTATGGATGAGGAAACTGAGGCAAACATGGCTAAGTGACTTGCCCAGATTCATATAGCAAGTGTCTGAGTCTGGATTTGAATGAGGTCTTCCCTAACTCCTGGATTGGTACATCACCTAACTACCTCCAGATCTGGATTCAAAGCCCAGTTCTGACACAGGCTAGTTTTCTTATTCTTTTTGGCCCTCAATTTTCTCACCTGGAAAATGGGGATAATAATATTTCCAGCACTTAACTCAAAAGGTTGCTATGAAGTTGGTAAGGCATTAAATCAGGTCAACAAGTATTTCTGGATTTAACTTCATGCCCTATCTAAATGAAGTGGATCTACATTATGTAAATGAGTCAGAAACCAGGATGTACCTTTTCATGTGATTTTTAGCAGGGAGGATTCACCTAGGTATACTTGGGAAAAGACTCCTTCATTAATAAAATGAGACAATTTGATTATATGATGTCCAATCAAGTAAAGTTACAGGCCATTGCCAAACCCTATAGACATACAAAGAAAAAGCTGTCTTCAAGAATTACATTTTAATGGGAGAGACAAAAGTCAAGCTGGTAAGTAGAAAGATGAAATAGACAGGATAACTATATATTAGTTATTATTATTATTATTATTTGATTTCATTAATGTCATTAAGAAGTGGTGTCAAACTCAAAAAGAAATCAGAGTCAATGAACCATGCATAAAGGCAGCACAGTGGATGGAGTCCTGGGTCTGGAGTCAGAAAAACCTGAGTTTCAAATTTTGTTCCAGATACTTCTTAGCTGTGTGATCCTGGATAAGTCACTTAAACCTCCATTTCTTCTTCTGTAAAATGTGCTGGAGAAGAAATGACAAATTACTCCATTATCTTTGCCAAGAAAATTCCAAATAGAGTCATGAAGAGTCAGACTTGACTAAAAACAAAAAAGCAAAAAAACTGAACAACAATAACAACCACTCTTCTTCATCTGTCTTGTCTTTTTTTTTTTGGTCTTCTTTGCTTCTCCTGATTTCTCTCCTCCAAAATAGGCTTTTGAAATGAATGACATGAGAGAAAACCAAAATTTTGAAGATTATTATAAACTGATGAACAATGGAATGAGCAGAATCAGGAGAATAATTTATATAGAACCTACAACATTTAAAAATTTTGGAAGTTTAAAAAATTGTGATTAATACAATGACCTCATAATTGCAGAGCCCTGAAGATGAAATATGCTATTCATTCCCCAGGGTATGGGGGTAGCAAAAATATAGATTTCTGTTCATTTGAAAAATAGGAATAGAAGGTAGAACTGCATGTGCTTTCAGATGAGTTCACTGTCTTACTTAATAGCTTTACTTTGTTATAAGAGACCTCATAAAGTAGGAGTAATCTGTACATGTTTGTAATGGGAAAACAAAACTTAAAGAAAAAAAAAAAGAAATGCGTTAATGTAATACATTACAATAATTTGGATTTTGAAAAATTCACAAAAAGAAGAACTGAATTAAAATTCTAGCTCTTCTACTAAGTGTTTAACCTTGTGCAATTCCATTGAATTCTGAGCTACTTTATTTTTATCTTTCTTGTGTGTGTGTGTGTGTGTGGTTATCAAGGTTAAGTGACTTGTCTAAAGTCACATAGCTAGTAAATGTCAAATATCCCTCTACAAATCCCTAAATTTGAACTCAGGTTCTCCTGACTCCAGGACCAGTGCACTATCCTAATGTGCCATATAGCTGCCCCAGTTTTATTTAAAGTAAATTAGTTTTGATGAACTGGCCTTTTAGGAGCCTTCCAACTCAATCTGTGATTTTTAATGCATGCTAATTAAAACTAAACATCAGATCAAATCAAATTGTCTCTCTGATTTGCTAATAGGAAGAAAATAATTTCTTCTCAGCTTATTAATTGCATATTTTTCTTCCCAAAATATTATGGCATGTGCTTTTTAGATATTTTCCTCTTTTTCCAGTGCTATTTCTCTCTTAACACTTCTCTGTGTTAATTGTTCTGGTCTATCTTTTAGATTCACCACCCACTGAATAAGCACATGTGGTTAATTTGTTGTTGTTGCTATAGACATAGCATATAGTCCAATCCAATTCTTCATGACTCCATGGACAATGCCTTGCTAATAATGCCCATGTGGTTTTCTTGGCAAAGATATGAAGTGGTTTGCCATTTCATCTTTAGTAGATTGAGGCAAGCAGAGGTTACACTCAGGCCTTTCTGTCTTCAATTCTAGCTCTCTTTCCACTTTAGCCATCTTTTTACCTCTGTGCAGTTAAGTAGACTTATCCAAAGACATTTTTGGGTGCTTGTACTGTCTCCTTTTGTCCCTAGAAAATATCTCCTCAACATATCATATGAAATATTTACATTGTTGAATTGAACCAAGTCACTTTCCTGTGGAATCATGAGAAAACAATAATTCCCACAATTCATCATTCCTGAAATTATTCCTTCATTTTTAGATCCTAAAATTGTCCAGTTTTTGGCCATATCTCTTGTCATTCCATTACTCATTTCATATCATGATTTGCAAAACTTAAAATGCTCTATGAGTATGTTTTTATTTATTCATTTTTTTTGGTAGTTGAAACATAGGGCTATTTTGTAAGTCCTATCACTAACTACATGTTCAGGTCTTCTGGAAATATTCAGTTAGTTAGTGTCCTATTTTGTGGATATTTTTGAGACCTAGGTAAAAGGGGTTAGCCCCCTGACTTCCCTTCCAACATGAAATTCTGTGAATCTTTGAAATTGATATTTTGGTAAATTTCTAGAATTTAGACAAAGTTCAACATTCTAAACTGGGATTGAAAATAGATTAGGTTGAAGAGGATTATTTTTTAAGTTTTCATTTTTCATAGTTTCATTCTAGAAACACTATTGAAGAAACATTGTAGAAGGAAAGAAAAATTATAGAATCCCATTACCTTAAGTGGTGTATGATCTAGTTGGGGTGCCAAAATTAACACATATGAATAGTGTGAATAATTTGAGGTGATGCATATTTTAAAGGCTGAAATTATGACTTGATTTTGCTTCTGGCTTCTGTACAAAATCACCGTGATGGGGAGTTTCACTGGTAATCACTTGCCACATGAACTATGCAACAAAGACCCTCAAGGACAAATGATTCCACATCTTGGCAACCGGAAAGTTGCCAAGAAGTCCAGGCCTCCTGCCAAGGTGATCCTGGCATACTGTCCATTTTCCAGGGATAGCACTTACTGCTTTGGATTTTCTATCTCCTAAAGGCTCATATTCATGTTTCTGAACTTATGTCTGGAAGTTCTAACATGAAATCAGGCAACTGATCAATGAGTATTATCTTCAGGGTAGCATGTTGTAGTAGTACATCTTGTCTTTCCCTAGAGTTACTTGTCAATTGAGAAAGACATTTAATGGTGTAAAATTTTATTCTAACTTTACTGAGGGATCATAAAATCCTTGGATTGTTTAGAATGAGCTTTAGAGGTCATTTAGTCCAACCCTCTCATTGAACAAATGAAGAAACCAAGTTTCAGAGAGCTCATGTCTTCCCTAATGTTACATTCTGAATGACCAGACTGAAATTCTAACCATGTTTTTTGATTACAAACCTAATTCTTTGCCTCCTGTATCACACTGCTTTATTTATGGTGCACAAATAGAACAATCCTCCTTCCAAGCCTAATTCCTTTATTATTAGGCACACTCCTACAAAAATATGAGCATCTTATTCCTGAATAAGGGGGAAAGGGTGCTGATTCTATAGTTAGGGGAATAGGGTTCAAATTCTGCCTCTAATGTTGACTATTTGTGTGACCTTAATAAAAAGTTTGTTGTAGATGAATAATTCACCCTCTTAAAATTATATAAATCTTTCTGTTCTGAATGCAATTAACAACAACCAAAAATACTCACTTTTGCTCACAGAAACACTCTGTGGGAGTTGGGGAATGTTCCTAAAATTTACCTTCTTCCCCCATTGATCTTACACAATATTATTATTCCTTCCCTCCTTCCCTTTTGCTCCAGTAGAAATCTATTTTGTACCTCTTTTTTTCCTAATGTCATCTTAAGGTCTAATTTCTTTATATTTTCTCAATTATATGTAAGCATAATTTTTATTTTTATTTTTTTATTTTGAGTTCCAATGATTCAACCATTCTGGAGAGCACTTTGGGACTATACACAAAGGGCTAAGAAACTGTGCACACTCTTTGATTCAGTTGTGTCTCTATTGGGTCTGGATCCCAAAGAGACAACAAAAGGGGGAAAAGGACCCACATGTGCAAAAATATTTGTAGCAGACCTTTTTATAGAAGCAAGGAACTGGAAATTGAGTGGATGCCCATCTTCTAGGGAATGGCTGAATAACATGGTATATGAAAGCAATGGAATACTATTGTTCTGTAAGAAATGATAATCAGAAATGCTGATTTCAGAAAACCCTGGAAAGATTACATGAATTGATGTTGAGTGAAATGAGTAGAAACAGGAGAACATTGTAAGATTATATGATGATCAACTGGGATTGACTTGGCTCTTTTTAACCATGAGGTGATTCAAGGAAATTCCAATAGATTTGGGATGGAGAGAGCCATCTGCATCCAGAGAGAGAACTATGGAGAAAGAATGAATGTGGATCAAAACATAGTGTTTTCACCTTTTAATTGTTGTTGTTTATTCCTTTTTTCCCCTTTTGATCTAATTTTTGTTGCACAGCATGATGAATATAGAAATATGTTTATAAGAACTGTACATGTTTAACCTGAATTGAACCTTGAATTGCTTGCTGTGTAGGGGAGGGAGGAGGGGGAGAAAGGTAGAAAAGTTTGGAACATAGAAGTTTTGCAAAGATGAATGGTGAAAACTATCTTTGTATGTATTTGAGGAAATAAAATACAGTTAAACATAAATTTTGAATTCCATATTCTCTCCCTATACCCTCTCAATATGCTTGAAAAGGCAAGTAATTTCAAATAGGCTATATATGTGCAGTCATGAAAAACAAATCTATATTAGTTGGGTTGCAAAAGAAAACACAGTCCAAACAAATAAACCAAGAAAGTAAAAAGGTACCTGGAGCAAATGGAGATCATACAATCATAAATTTTGAGCCCAAAACAAACTTGAAGGTCATTGAATCCACCCCCCTCATTTTACAGTTGAAGACACTGAGTCAAATATATTGAATTCATCAGAAATGAATGATTCTTCCTAAAGATATCAATTCAGGAGAAATAGATTTTTTGCTTCTGGATTAATATTATGACACATGCCAATGATTAGTCCTTTAAAAGAGAGAATCCATTCATAATCATTGAATTGAAACCTAAAAAGAGATGTTTCTTGTTGTCATTTTTGCATAAGAAAAATTTAAAACATGTATAATCCTTTAAAACATATTTCCATATTTGTCATGTTGCACAAGAAAAATCAGATCAAAAGAGGAAAAAAAAAACACAAGAAAGAAAACAACAAAACAAAATAAAAAAGTGAAAATACCATGCTTTGATCCACATTAAGTCTTCATTGTTCTCTTTCTGCATATGGATGCCATTTCTGGAAAGTTTTGAAAATAAGTTTGAAATACCAACTTTGAAGAAGTTTCTTGCAATACTAATTCCTAACAACTATGGGCAATCTTTTCTCAACCTCCATGTTGTTCATTAGCATTATTAGCTGTTATTATTATTTCTGCTTTAAAGATGGAAGAAAACAAGGCTGAGAGAAGTTGAATAATTTGCCTGAAATAACATAGCTAGTAAGTGACTAGATCAGGATTTGAATTCAGGTCTTCCTGATTTCAGTTCTGACACTTTGCTACAAGGCTGAAAGAAAGAAGTGGTGACCATAAGAGGTAAACAGAAGTGAATAAGTAGCTGAGGACTAACTTTTATTTAATTATTTAAAGTCAGCAAAACACTTTGCATATATTATCTGAGCCTTATGATATCCCTTATGATATGAGATAGTTGCTAGGAGTATTATCCCCATTTTATGAGGATGAGGAAAAGATCCCCATTTTATGAGGCGGAGGAAAACAGAGGCACATAGAATTTTTAAAAATTCTATAATTTACTCCAGTAAATTAGTAAAACTTCTTCTTCTTCCTCTTTTTTAATTCTTGTTTTCAATATTCATTTTTGTAAGATTTTGAGTTCCAATTTTTTTCTACCTCTCTTTGTTACATCCCTCTCCCCAAAACAGCAAGTTTAAATATGTGCAATCAGTTTTCAACATATTTCATGTTGGGAAAGAAAAATCAGAACAAAAGGAAAAAAAAAACAGGAGAAAACAACAACAAAGACAAAACTAAACAAAACGAAAAAACAAAAAAGAGAAGAAAATTGAAAAAGAATGAAAAGATAAAAACATGCTTCGATCCACATTCAATCTCCATAGTTCTTTCTCTGGATGCAGATGGCATTTTTCCATCCAATGTTTATTGGAATTTTCTTGAATGACTTCTTTGTTGAGAAAAGGCAAGTCTATCACTGTTGATCATTCCATGATCTTGCTATTACTGTATCCAATGTTTTCCTAGTTCTGTTCACTTGACTTGATCAATTCATAACCAGAATTTCAATGATGTGTTTATGATCTCATAATTAAGTTAAGTTTATAGTTAAAGTTATAGCTAATTAAGTCTTAACCAGAGTTTAGAACTGAAGTCATTTGAGAAGTTATCTGGTCTGATAGATTCTATCCCCTGATAGAATATAAGCTCCTTGAGGGCACCAGGGTGTGTGTGTGTGTGTGTGTGTGTGTGTGTGTGTGTGTGTGTGTGTGTGTGTGTGTGTGTGTGTTGGTTTTCGCACAAATTAGCACAGTTTCTGGCAAGTTATAGATAACTAATATGCTGATGATGACTTTATGAGGGCCTTGAGATGCTTAAGTGACTTGTCTAATATCACATAGGGAGTAATTTACAGAATCAAGTCTTGAAGTTTGTTTACTGGTGCCTGCCAATGTCAGAAGGAGACCATGAATCCCGATTTTCTTGATTCCAGTTCTGATATTTTATTTTCTACAACAAAACCATGGGCTGAAGCAAAAATAACTCTGGATTTTAATCCTTCCTCTGTTTATGTTTTGACAGGGCTGATTCTGTGCACCATGCTATCTAGATGCCCTTATGTATAAAAATGGATTATTTAAAAAGCTGTCTGCCGATATCCATCTGACTCTGATCTCTCTGATTCTCCCTTTTAATTCAAGAACATAACTTCTATTTAAACTTTTGGGTAATTTTGAGGGCTTTGCACTGTATGCCATTGGGAATACTTAAGGATTGGAAGAACAAACTTTAAACAGAACAAAGGACATTGCTGTGCCGATAGAATGATTCTAAGGTGCATGCATGGGACGGAGAGTCTTTATGCTGAGGTGGAAATACTCTCATAGCTAATTAATTTTTCCCTCCTATTTCAGCATTTTTTCTCCTTTTCCATTGAATTGATCCCTTTAAATTTCAATCTTTGAGTTGGACTTCACTTGCATTAAGTGGCAAGCAATGCAGTGCTCTCAGTGCTTAAGTTTGTTTGCCCAGGGCTATTCTCATGTCACGGAAGCACATGATTTATGGCTTTTACAAGCTCATTTTTTGGGTTTTGTCTTGGACAGGCTGTACTGCTCCACTGTCCCCATGGTTTTCATTGGAAATCATTCTGGCATGTTTACTCAGCATAAGAGTTCATCTATTTACAGAACATTTTGCTTTGTTTCTAAAAATGTTGCAAGACTTGTTTTAAATGGCAAACCCAGACCTACCTAAAGAAAGGGTCAAATATTTTGGGTGAAGATGAATTGAGCTTTCGAAACTTTTGCCTCTATGGGACAGTTATGGTACAGCTCTTTATCCTTTCAGAGTCTTAATGGAAGCAATAATAAATTGTGCTCCTGGGAATTGTGTGAGTGACTTTCTCTGTGATTCCTCCCTACTGTTCCCTTGGTAATGAAACTTGTTGGGGTGATTTGTTTCTCCTTTGGGGCTTGTTAATTAAAAATGCCATCATTACCTTCTCTTAACACTTTGATATTTAAGAGTCTTAGGAATTTGATCATGTTTAAAAAAGAAGAAAAAAAGCATGTCTTTGTGTTAGCTCAGTGTTCTCATACCCAATTGGTAAGGAGGAAATGTGATAGAAGGTTAAGTGTCTTAAATAAGGTCAGTCAAGAAATCAGTAGTTGTGGATGGGATCATTACTGAGATATTCAGGTTTCCTACTTCTGCTATCACTACTTAGCTTGTGGCCATCAATTTTAAGGAAATATTGTCAAATTTCATCCAAATTGTGTCCTGGAACGTTTGAATAATTAAAATTTATTTTTTAAAAGATTATACTTGGTATGGAAACTCCCTCCATTGGTTAAGATTGGCAACTCATTTGGAATCCAAAGTTCATAAAGGGTCATAGATAATGCATAGAGGATAGAATGCTAGGCTGGGAATAAGGATGCCAGAGTTCAAATTCTACTGAAGACATGTATTAGTTTGGGCAAAGTCACTTAATTTCTCTGGATCTCAGTTTCTGCATCTGTAAAGTGGAGGAACCAGAATCTTGGGCCTTAAAGATAATTTCCAGCTCTAAATATATATTGCTATATACAGTACAATAGATATTTAGAACTAGAATGAACATTAGATTTCACTGACGCTTATTTCTCCTCTCCTATTTATTCATTTATTTTAAACCTTGCATTTATTGATTTTAAAGTGAAATAGGAATTAGAAAAAAGAAAAACAAATTGACATGAGAGTCCTCAAAATATAAAGCAATAAATT
The DNA here is from genome assembly GCF_048593235.1 of Sminthopsis crassicaudata. Lineage (NCBI taxonomy): Eukaryota > Metazoa > Chordata > Mammalia > Dasyuromorphia > Dasyuridae > Sminthopsis > Sminthopsis crassicaudata. The sequence goes on along the minus strand of NC_133621.1, from coordinate 273,850,881 downwards.
TACATTTTAAGAAAGCTTGTATCATAAACATTACATTTTGTGTTCAGAGCTGTTCATCTCTGCTTTTTTGCAGGCTTTCTTTTGTTCTCTGCTATGTGGTTTTTACTTTATTCTTTTTTTCCCTCTTTCTTCTCCCTCCCTCCATTTAACAGAGAATTTAGGTGATTTGCCCAAGAACACAGTGATCTAAGTAGTATGTAGAGAACCCAGGCCTGCTGATTAAATTTAGCACTTAGAATCATAAAAAATTGTTTACAGATACCGAGAAATTAACTAATAGGCCAGAGGGTAAGACCCTTGACACCAAAGTCAGTTGTCTATACCTCTTATTCTAGGACTTTTTATTGCCATTAATACTTAGCAATACAACTGTTAGAATGTCAAAATCTGATTTTTTAAAATAGTTTTTATTTACCAGATATATGCATGGGTAATTTTATAACATTGACAATTGCCAAACCCCTTGTTCCAATTTTTCCCCTCCTTTCCCTCCCCGCCAGATGGCAGATTGAGCAATACATGTTAAATATGTTAAAGTATAAATTAAATACAATATATGTATATATGTACAAACAGTTGTTTTGCTGTACAAAAAGAATCAGACTTTGAAATAGTGTACAATTAGCTTGTGAAGGAAATCCAAAATTCAGGCAGACAAAAATAGAGGGATTTCCATTTAGTGGTTCATAAGTCATCTCCCAGAGTTCTTTCGCTGGGAGTAGCTGGTTCAGTTCATTATTGCTCTATTGGAACTGATTTGATTCATCTCATTGTTGAAGATGGCCACATCCATCAGAATTGATCATCATATAGTATTGTTGTTGAAGTATACAACAATCTCCTGGTCCTGCTCATTTCACTCAGCAGCAGTTCATGTAAGTCTCTCCAGGCCTTTTAGAAATCATCCTGTTGGTCATTTCTTACAGAACAATAATATTCCATAATCATATACCACAATTTATTCAGCCATTCTCCAATTGATAGGCATCCACTTAGTTTCCAGTTTCTGGCCACTACAAAGAGGGCTGCCACAAACATTCTTGCACATCCAGATCCCTTTCTCTTCTTCAAGATCTCTTTGGTATATAAGCCCAATAGTAACACTGCTGGGTCAAAGGGTATGCACAGTTTGATAACTTTTTGAGCATAGTTCCAAATTGCTCTCCAGAATGGCTGGATGTATTCACAATTCCACCAACAATGTATCAGTTCCCTATTTTCCCATAAATCCTCCAACTCTGCGCATTATCTTTCCCTGTCTTTCTAGCCAATCTGACAGGTGTGTAGTGGTATCTCAGGGTTGTCTTAAATTTGCATTTCTCTGATTAATAATGACTTGGAGCATCTTTTCATATGGCTAGAAATAGTTTCAATTTTTTCATCTGAGAATTGTCTGTTCATGTCCTTTGACCATTTATCAATTGGAGAATGGCTTAATTTCTTATAAATTAGAGTCAATTCTCTATATGTTTTGGAAATGAGGCCTTGATCAGAACCTTTGACTGTAAAAAATGTTTTCCCAGTTTATTGTTTCCCTTCTAATCTTATCTGCATTAGTTTTGTTTGTACAAAAACTTTTCAATTTGGTATAATCAAAGTTTTCTACTTTGTGATCAATAATTATCTCTAGTTCTTCTTTGGACATAAATTCATTCCTCTTCCACAGGTCTGAGAGGTAAACTATTCTGTGTTCCTCTAGTTTATTTATAATATCATTCTTTATACCTAGGTCATGAACCCATTTGGACCTGATTTTGGTGTACGGTGTTAAGTGTGGGTCAATGCCTAGTTTCTGCCATATTAATTTCCAATTTTCCCAGCAATTTTTGTCAGACATTAAGTTCTTATCCCAAAAGCTGGGTCCTTGGGTTAGTCAAACACTAGATTATTAAAGTTATTTATTATTTTGTCCTTTGGATCTAACCCATTCCACTGATCAACTAGTCTATTTCTTAGCCAAGACCAAATGGTTTTGGTAACTGCTGGTTTATAATATAATTTTAGATCTGGTACAGCTAAGACACCTTCATTTGATTTTTTTTATTATTATTAATTCCCTTGAAATTCTTGCTCTTTTGTTTTTCCATATGAACTTTGTTGTTATTTTTTCTAGGTCATTAAAATAGTTTTTTTGGGAGTCTGGTATAGTGCTAAATAAATAGATTAATTCAGGTAGTATTGTCATCTTTATTATGTTTGCTCGCCTTATCCAAGAGCATTTAATATTTTTCCAATTGGTTAGATCAGACTTAATTTGTGTGGAAAGTGTTTTGTAGTTTTGCTCATATAGTTTCTGATTTTCCCTTGGCAGATAGATTCCTAAATATTTTTTCACTATTGGTAGTTACTTTAAATGGAATTTCTCTTTGTAACTCTAACTGTTGGATTTTGTTACTGATGTATAAAAATGCTGAGGATTTATGTGGGTTTATTTTGTATCCTGCAACTTTACTAAAGGTGTGGATTATTTCTAATAGCTTTTTATTAGAATCTTTGGGGTTCCCTAAGTATACCATCATATCATCAGCAAAGAGTGATAATTTGGTCTCCTCATTTCCTACTCTAATTCCTTTAATCTCTTTCTCCACTCTTATTGCCAAAGCTAGCATTTCTAATACAATATTGAATAGTAATGATAGTGGGCAACCTTGTTTCATTCCTGATTTTATTGGGAATGGTTCCAGTTTATCACAATTACATATGACGCTTACTGATGATTTTAAATAGATGCTACTGATTATTTTAAGGAAAACTCCATTTATCCTCTACTCTCAAGTGTTTTTAATGGGAATGGATGTTGGATTTTATCAAATGCTTTTTCTGCATCTATTGAGATGATCATATGTTTTTTGTTAATTTGGTTATTAATATAGCCAATTATACTAATAGTTTTCCTAATATTGAACCAGCCCTTCATTCCTGGTATAAATCCTACTTGATCATGATGTATTATCCTGGGGATGATTTTCTGTAGTCTTTTTGCTAATATCTTATTTAAGATAAAATCTGATTCTTTACATTAACTCTGGTATTGTTGCTTTTGGACCCTAAAGCTTTCTTGGCAAAGGTACTATATTGGTTTGATATTTTATTCTAAGCTTCTAATAAAAATAATTATTTACCTCTGCTTTGAAAAGAAGTAAATTTGGAAATGATGAAATAGTATAAATTGTGAGATATAATATTTTGGTATTTGGTAAGTACAGATTTTAATTCATTCATGAAATATTTTACTGAATTCAAGTAATGTCTTTAAAATGGAATATTCTTTTCAAATTTTTATTGTTTTAAAACAGATCAAGAAAAAATTAAAATCTATGATAAAGCTTAGTAGCTACCTACATTTTACCTTTAGAATGTTTAGAAATCTCAGACTATCTTATATTTAAGACTTTTTCTATTTGTATCTCTTGTTTCATGTGAATGACTGTAAAATAATTGAGCAAAATATTGGGGAAAAAAGAAAATAAGAAGCAAATTCCATAAATGGAACACTTCTCTAGCTCCCAAATGTTCATTTTTTCATAATCATCAGAATTTTTTTCCTACTGAGAGAAGATCCAAAGCTGGTGAGAAGGCTTTTGAAGTCACCTAGTCCAGTTCCCTCATTTCACTTCTGTGAGGGTACCCATGTGATTGTAGATTTAGATCAGAAAGAGATCCTACTATTTTCTTCTCTTGTTTCAGTCATATCTAAATATTTCTGACTATTTTCTTCTCCAGTTCATTTTATATTTGAGAAAACTGAAGCAACCAAGCTTTAATCACTTTCCCAGGATTCAATAGCTAACTAAATAAGTGTCTGAGGCCAGCTTTGAATTTCAAAGATGAATCTTTCTGATGTCAGACCCAACACTCAGAAATATGGCACCACCTAGCTACCTCAAACTGAGCTGAAATTTGAATCCAGACCTCTTTATCCCTAATTTATTCCATTGCCTTTACAAAACAGAATTAAACATATTAAATATAAGAAGAAAGTGACTTTTTTTTGCTATGATTCATTATCTCCAAACACTTAAAAAATTAATTCAACAAAACAGTTTTATTGAATTGTGATCTTTTTACAGCTAGGGTCTTTTACCTCATGTTCCTATTTAGGGATTTTATGAACATGGATGGGGAAAAAAACCACAATTTTATTTTCACTAACTTATAAATGAAATTTAGTATTTCCTTCAGTTGTTTAAATACATTCTGAGAAAAGATTGTGACATATAAAAAAGTGAAGAACTCTATCTTCAAGGTGACCTATTTAAGATGGTCCTTTTAACTATTTTTTTCTACTTCATTTTTTTCCAGAAATTCTCTTATCTAAGAAGGAACAAAATGAATGCAACTAGGAAACTTGCTCATTGTTGTCTCTCAACATATAATGATCATCTACAAAATTGCTAGATCTAAGCAATTTTACAAAATATACAGGTCCCTACTTTAAATATCTCGTTTTGTATCATGGTTACTTCTGCATCTTCCTAGATTGTGAATAATCATGAAGGCAAGGACCATATCTCCTAAAATTAATTGTTGTGCCTTCTATGTATTACAGATACTACACTATCTTTACTGTAGCTTCAATAAATAGATAACACCAATTTAATGCCTTTTATTTGAAAGAAAAACATGATGGCCACTTTTAGTCAAACATACCTTTGATTCCATACTTCTTAGTTTAATATTTAAGTATGACTTGGAAGAGTCCCTTGATGTTTCTTTGTACATTAAAAAAAAGCTATCCATTAAGACACCATAAAATAACTTTCTAGATTATTTTGAAAATTGTATTCCAATGACCTAGATGGTTCTTTGAGCGGATAGGCTTATAGATTTAGAACTGGAAGGGACCTTGAGTTCAACTATCCTTATTTTATAGCTGAAAGGCTATAAGTGACTTACCCAGCATCACACAGCAATTTACCCACCATACCAAAAGGCTGCCTCAATAATTGCCAAAAAGTTTTTTTTTTTAATGCAATAAAATATTCTGTATGATTCATAGAGGGTGAACATCCAATAAACTCTATTGGGCCTCTGGGTAAGGATGACCTACAAGGAAATAAATTCCTGGTGTCTGACATGGTACCTTTTTCTGGTGCTATCTTGTCCATTTTGATTTAGGGATTCATGCCATTCTGGGCCTTTTGGGGTAGAGATGGGAAATCCTGTTTCAAGGTCCAGTACAGCCAGACATTTAAAACTCAACTATCCTCTCTTACTTTTGTTTCTGGCCTGGTTTTCACCATTACATGTTAGTTAGCAGAATTAGAAAGAGACCCAAGAAGTTTCTTTTTTTAATGGATCTTGACAATTTCCATGACTGGTGGAACTTAAAGGCTTCAATTAAGTGAGCTTGAAGAGAGACATTGTTCTAGTTTTCCCACTTCTTTTAACTCCTGTTATCCAAACATATTTTGCTTCAGGTTATGGGAGAGAGCCAAGGGACCTTTGCTTGCCAAATATCTGGTTCTTTATGTTTTCAGCTGGGGCTGCCCTGGCACTGTGTGGAGAAGGGCAAACATGGTGTCCTTCTGTCTTTTACCATACCATTTTTCTACCTCTGTTCCTGAAAAAGCATTTTATTAGTTTATTTATTTTTTTTTAAATAACCACTTCTCCTAAGAAACCTCAAAGGAGGAACCAAAATTATTACTTTATCAAGGAATATGTTTTTTGACTGGCATGGTACTGACATAGAACCAAAACCAAAGAGTATTGGAATATTTGGCCTTTGAATGACTATTTCTGCCCCTCTAGAATGTATTTCTTTTATTATTCTCATTTTCCTAAAATGGATGGGTTGTGAAATATTTGCACCTAATTGATTACCTGCTTAACTCCAATCAACAGGATCCTTTGGGGGGGAAATCTAGGAAAAAACACAGTTTTTGTGACCTATGATTTCTGTGTCAATATTTTAAAACTACTCATCAAAGTTTAACTTATGAATTTTTGGCCTGCTTTTCTTTCTCCAAGCCCCTGATTCCTTTCTATTCTAAATATTACTTTCGGATGGATTCTCTAGTAATACAATTTAAATCATGCCATCCTTATGCCAAAAATAATCATTAATTGCCCCTTCACACACACCCAAACTTCCACAATACATATGTACATACTTTTACATACAAATCCAAATTCCCTTGCTTATCATTCTTGACCCTCTGCAGTGTGAACCTATTGTAATATACCTTTCTTATCCCCCACTACTTGCTTCACTGTGATCTTGAACAAGTCAGTTAACCTTACTCAGCTTGTTTCCTCATCTGTAAAATAGGATTTATTATATATATTATCCTTGAAAGAGTTGTGAGAATCAAATGAGATGAAAGTTTGCAAAACACTTTATGTTATTTCATTTTATATATATATATATATGTATGTATATATATATATATATATATATATATATATTCTAGCTATTATTTTTTATTAACCTTCCATAATGCCAAAATTAGACTACTTGTTAATTTCTACTTAAATATATATTTTATTTATATCTTGCCTGGCCAATTTTTACCACCTTTCAAGATCCAGTTCTGTACTGTCTTCTCTTTCCCTGGTGACATATATCTGAGAAGTTAGATTAATTATCACAAGATTATATCACCAAGTAAGTATTGATAGATAGAGTTGCTAGACTTGAACTCAGGAAGAGGGGGAGGATTGGTGGATGGAGATCAGATCCTGCCTTATGCATACTTAGCAGCTTTGTGACTCTGGACATGTCATTTAATTTCAGTGAGCCTCAGTTTCTTGTACATAAAATGTACATATACATGAATATATATATATATATATATATATATATATATATATAAACATACATGTTTTGCAAATAATGAAGGATATATTTATAAAGTACTAAACAAATGTTCTTTGTTGTCATTTGTTCTTTGTTTACCACCTAACATACTGAGAAAGTATTAACTTATGCTATGATTATACAATCTCTGACTTGATTTCTTGGGTTCTCTACTAAGTTGGCAGTGAGTCAATGGAATTAAGTTCATGTAACAGTTATACATTGAAACTAACCAGTGGGGTTTTTCAAGGACTTTCACTTAAATAATATCCTGGGGGTCCCTATGCTGGGACTTTGTTCTGGATTAAAGCATTTGAAGATTCTTTTAAAATTTCCAGTTTTAAATATCCATAAATTGGGACCAGAAAAAATCCTCCTTGTATTAAATTCTAGACTATGTGAAATAATGATCAGAACCAACGTTTGGGTCATAAAAGTTCTATACCAGGTATCTCCAATCTCTTGTTTGTCCTGTATCCCTTGGACAGTGTAGTGAAGCACACTTTTTTAAAGACATGAAAGCAAAATACTCAGAATTACAAGAAAACTGACATTTTTCGAAAACAACAATTTACAGACTCCCCATTACCAATTCTTTTTCTATAGCTTTTTTCTCTATTTTTATTACCATGCACTGTTTTAAAAACAAAACCTGCTGCCATCACCAACCCCATCAATGAAAACAAATGCATATTCATTATACTCTCCTTTTTCCCTTGTGTCTATTAAAATTTGAACCAGATGATTGGGATGCAGTGGATTTTTAGTTTTCAAATCATGGTTAAGTCGGGTCTAGATTGGCCTGGGATACCAGTAAAACAGCTTGTGTTCAGAATGCATGTCACTTCTTGTCATGTTTATTCATCTGGAATAACTTTAATTTTATGCGGCTTGTTCTTAAAGGAATATAGTGTTGCTGATCTGCTGAGTATCCAATTCCAACTTTCACACCTGCAGAGGCATCTACTGTGTCTCTGCTGCCAGTGCCTACCCCTGAGCATTGCAAATAAATCAGGGAGTTCCCTTTGTTTTTCAAAGGTGGGGATTGGGATTCTGAAGGGAAAAAAATGATTATACAAACATGGAGAGATGTTTGAAGGAGAAGGGAGAAAAGTAATTAAAAAAGAGCAAAAGAATAACATCATGGTATCTGTATTAGTTAAAAAATGAAGGGAAAAGACACATTACCATCTGACTTGATACTACCTTTTCCTTTCTGGTTCTTTATTGCCTCTAAAATTTTTGTTTTTGGCAACCTTAATGAAGCCAATGGAATCTTTATTTGAATAATGTTTTTATAGGCATAGGATAAAATACAGAGAAAATAGATTATATTGAAGCAATGATCAAAATATTTAAAAATATTTTTAGAAAAGTTCTTGTGCTAGATTAAGCTTTTTTGCTCTGAAACAAAAGATAAGCTCCATATTCTGATATTTAAAATTCATCACAGCCTATTTCAACCTATCTAGAATTTAGCAATACCTGGAATATAGGTGCTTAATAAATGCTTTTTATTTTATGGATTGATTACCTTTCTTGCTTACCTCACAGCACAATGTGTAGCACATAATAGGTGCTTACTAAATGTTTATTTATTGATTGGTTGACTACCTTTCTAGCCTCATATCTTAGCACAATGGATGGATTGATCACCTTTCTAGCTTACTTCCCAATGCTGATCACATAATAGGTGCCTATTGATTGATTGATTACCTTTCTAGCTTATTTCATATGGCTTCCCTTCATGCACTCTATGTTATAACCAAGTTGGGCTATCAATCATATTCAGATCTCAACATTTCCATCTTTCATCTCAGTGCATTTGTGTACTGTCTCCTGTAAATGGGATGCACGTTTTCCGTATATGTGCCTCTTAGCATCCTTACTTTCTTTTGAAGGAGATTTTTTTCACGTTCCATCCCCTTGGAAGCCTTTCTTGTTTCATAGAATAAGAAATTGAAGGGGACTTCACAAGCTAATATATTTAATTCCCTAATTTTTTTTTGGATGAGAAAACCAAAATCCAAAAGGTTTGGAACTTTCCCAATATCACTCCAGTATTCCCACTACAAATCTATGATTCTTTCCATTGCCATGCTATGATAGCCCTATCCCAATTTGTTAATATTCTTTTTGTGCTCACATTTTCATGTTATATCTTGTTCAGTCTTCTTGTTGTTCAGTGATTTCAATTTTGTCCAACTCTTTGATTTTATTTATTTATTTATTCATTTTTTTTTTTTACAAAAATTTTATGCATAGGTAATTTTTCAGCATTGACAATTGCAAAACCTTTTGTTCCAACTTTTCCCCTCCTTCCCCCCACCCCTTCCCCCAGATGGCAGGGTGACCAATACATGTTAAATATGCCAAAGTATAAGTTAAATACAATATATGTATACATGTCTAAACAGTTATTTTGCTGTACTAAAAGAATCGGACTTTGAAACAGTGTACAATTAGCCTGTGAAGGAAATCCAAAATGCAGACGGACAAAAATAGAGGGATTGGGAAGTCTATGTAGTGGTTCATAGTCATCTCCAGGAGTTCTTTTGCTGGGTGTAGCTGGTTCAGTTCATTACTGCTCTATTGGAACTGATTTGGTTCATCTCATTGTTGAAAATGGCCACATCCATCAGAATTAATCATCATATAGTATTGTTGTGCAAGTATACAGCGATCCCCTGGTCATGTTCATTTCACTCAGCATCAGTTCATGTAAATCTCTCCAGACCTCTCTGAAATCATCCTGTTGGTCATTTCTTACAGAACAATAATATTCCATAACCTTCATATGTTACAATTTATTCAGCCATTCTCCAATTGATGAGCATCCACTCAGTTTCCAGTTTGTGGCCACTACAAAGAGGGCTGCCACAAACATTCTTGCACATACAGGTCCCTTTCCCTTACTTAAAATCTCTTTGAGATATAAGCTTAGTAGTAGCACTGCTGGATCAAAGGGTATGCACAGTTTGATAACTCTTTGAGCACAATTCCAAATTGCTCTCCAGAATGGTGTCCAACTCTTTGTGACCTCATTTGGGGGTTTCTTGGAGTGGTTTATGATTTCCTTTTCTAGCTCACTTTACAAATGAGGAAACTGAGACAAATAGAGTTAAGTGATGTGACCAAGGTCATACAGATAAGAGTATTTGAGGCTGGATTTACCTAGCACATGTATACACTTACACACACACATATGTGGAAAATTATATCAGTGTAATCAGTTTACCTCAGCATTTTATTCATTTAAAATCATGATTCTGAGGAGTGCACAGGCTTCCAAGGGGGCTCGTGATTTAAAAAATATTAAGAGCTGCTACTGTAGTAGAACATAAGCTTTTTGAGGGGAGAGTCTTTTTTTTTTATGTCCCCAGCACTTGGCACATGATAGACATTCAATGCATGATAGTTTAATTGAATTCAGTAAGGGTAATTTCCTTTTTTTCCCCTTCCATGTACTCATAATTGGAAAAAAAACAAAATATTCTTAATTTCCTTTCAGTTCTAACTTTGATAAATGTTATTCTTGGGAAAGTAGACTCACTGTCTTTTCTCTGGGGGATTAGTTTCTTGATGATAAAGAAGAAGCCATTGTACAGGATTGTAGGTACATACAGGTAGGTCACATAACTGGCTAAAATGAAGTCAAGGTGAAAGAAGTCAAGAGAGGACAAAGTCATAGTTTGGGAAGAATGCTGCTGTGGGACTCTGAGGAGAACCATATTAAAATTCTGTTTTTGACACTTAAGTCTTGTGTGTCCTTTGGCAGAAATTGTTTTTCTAACAATTTTTTTTACTGTTTTATTTTACTATGTTTTATTTTTACATCACCTAAAATGTCTTTTATCTCCCTTTCCCCCTTCTAGAGTCATGTACCAATATAAAAAAAAAAAGAAAAAAAATGAAACTATTCATTGTAAAAATCTGACATTACATGCACTTTTTCACAACTCTTGGACCCTCAGTCTCTGCAAAAGGGTAGAGGAAGATACTTTCTAATATTTCTTAATTAATCTTATTAAAGCCCAAAGCACCAAAAACTACTTTTTGAATTTTTTCCCCTCCAAGCCTCAATTTCCTCTGTAAAAATGAGGGTATTGGACTAAATCCCCTTCATTGTTCATCTATTATTCAATTCTCATCTATCTTATGTATGATGAAATTGAGGCTCAAGTTATTTGCCTGTAGTCTTACAAATGATAAATGTCAGAGGCAGAATTCACACCCTGATGTTCCCTGTAGATATCCAATTCCAACCTTTAAGGTATTAGGCCAGTCTCCTAGTGTTCACTGTCCTTTGTGGTACCTCCTTCACCCAGGTGTAATGAAGTACATTCCTAAATGTTGAAATGGATGGGTTCTAGACTTGGAAACGCCTTAATCCAGATGTAATGAAGAACACTCCTAAATGTTATAAGAGATGGGCTCTAATCAATAAATGATCAAAGGATATAAACAATTTTCAGATGATGAAATTAAAGCCATCTATAGTCATATTAAAAAAAGCTCTAAATCATTATTGATTAGAGAAATGCAAATTAAAACAATTCAGAGGTACCACCTCACACTTCTCTGATTGGCTAAGATGACAGGAAAAGATAATGAAATGTTGGAGGAATTGTGGGGAAATTGGGATGCTAAAGCATTGTTGGTGAAGTTGTGAAATGATCCAACCATTCTGCAGAGCAATCTAGAACTATGCCCAAAGGGCTGTAAAACTGCATATGCCCTTTGGAAATCATTAAGGAGGGAAAAGACCCATATGTGCAAAAATGTTGTAGCAGCTCTTTTTGTGGTAGCAAGGAATTGGAAAATAAGTAGATATTCATTAATTGGAGAATAGTTGAATAAGTTGTGGCATATGAAGGTAATGGAATATTATTGCTCTATAAAAAAGTGATGAACAAGCTGATTTTAGAAAGGCCTGGAAAGATTTACATGAATTGATGCTGAGCAAAACAAGCAGAACCAGATATATCTATTTCTACATAGTAACAGCAAGAATATGTGATGATCAATTATGAAAGACTTGTTTTTTCTCAGTGCTTCAGTGATTCAAAGCAATCCCAATAGACTTTGGATAGAAAATGTCATCTGCATCCAGAAAGAGAACTAAGGAAACTGAATGTAAACTAACATATACTATATTAACTTCTTTTTTCCATTTTTTAAATCTCTCCCATGGTTTTTCCCTTTTTGTCTGATTTTTTCTCTCCCAGCTTGATTCATAAAACAATATTTTGCTAAAAATAATAAAAAAAAAAAGAAAAAAGATAAGGAGTGGGTTCTACACCTGGAACCTCCCTCACTGAGACATAATGAAGAACACTCCTAAATTTTCAGAGAGAGAGAGAGAGAGAGAGAGAGAGAGAGAGAGAGAGAGAGAGAGAGAGAGAGAAGGGTACGAGGTGGGAAGGGAAGGGGGAGAAGGAGAGGGAGAAGAAGAAAGGAAAGAAGGGAAAGAGGGAGAGGGAAAATAATAAAAAAAGGAAGGAAATAATGGCAAAGGCAAGTAGACTAGTCCAAGGCCTAATAGGGCAAAGCCATTTGTTTTACTAACCTGGCATCAGATCAAATGAGCTAATATGAAACTGCCAAAGTTTTCAATGTTCTCAGCTTGAACGGATACTTCATCTCATTTTTATTCTCTCTCTTTCCTCCTCAACCCTCCCTCCCCCAATCCCCTTTCTTTAGGAAAGGTTTTAATGCCCAAAGCTCTTGCAATAAGTTTGTCAGAAAGAGTATGTTGTTGGCAAGCAACAAAAGCTTGGTGGTTTTTTTTAAATCATTTTTTAAAAAACAAACCAGAAATGTCATGGTGCTGGGGAATGGCTGCAGGATTTGGAATTAAGTAATCTGGGTTTGCATACTGTCTACCACTACTACTAGTACCACCTTAGGAATGTCCCCTACCCACTCTGGGATTGAATTAGGAAATGATGGATTTTTACTAAATGGTCCCCAATATGTTATATGTTATCCCACATATTCTCTCTCTCTCTCTCTCTCTCTCTCTCTCTCTCTCTCTCTCTCTCTCTCTCTCTCTCTCTCTCCCTCTTTCTCAACTCTTTTTGTTTCTTTGTTCCTCTCTCTCATCCTTCCTTCCTTCCTTCCTTCCTTCCTTCCTTCCTTCCTTCCTTCCTTCCTTCCTTCCTTCCTTCCTTCCTTTTCCCCTCCCTTCCTCTCTTCCTCTTTTACCTTTTTTCTCCTTCCCTCTTTCTTCCCTCCCTCCTTGTCTTCTTCTCCCTTCTTTCCTCTCTTCCTTCTTCTTTCTTATTTTCTTAATCTCTTTTTTCCTTTCTCTTACCCCTCCCTTCCTTTCTTCCTTCCTTTTAAAAAAATTTTTTGTTATTTACATGCCATTTGGTCCCTGTTATGCCACGTGTCCCAATTGAAGCTCCCTTTTCACTTAACAGACGGTGGGGAGAGAGTTAAGCAAAATCAACCAACACAGTGGATGGGTCTGACAGCTGATATAACATTCCACATCTGTTGCCCCCCTCTCTACCAAGTAGAATAGGAAAAAAAAAAAAGGTTTGTCTTGTCTCTCTATGGCCAAGATTGATCATTATGTTTAATAAGAGTTCACTTACCTTTCATTATTTGTCTTTATATTATTGTTGTCATTATATCTTTTAATGGCAGCTGGATGGTGGAATGGATAGAATATTGTACTTGAAGTCATGAAGACTTGAATTTATATCCTGTCTCAGACAACTTATTAGCTAGGTAACCTTGGGCAAGTCATTTAACTTCTGTCTGCCTCAGTTTCCTCATTTGTAAAATGTGGATAATAATAGCATCTACCTACTACAGTTGATGTAAGGATCAAATGAAAGAATATTTATTTCTAAAGCATTTTGCCCACATTAAAGCATTCCAAAAATGTTAGTCATTATCATTATAGTGTCCTTTGGTTCTTTTTTCTTCCCTGCATCGGTTCATTCAAGTCAGATTTTTTTCTTTTCTGACTTAGGCTAAATAAATACAGAAATTAGGAAAGAAAATAATTCATTTTTATTCATCTAGCAGCTGGGAATTTTCTATAACACCATGCATTTGGGATGTGTGGTATGAATGTGGATCTTCTTAATCTAGCAAGTTGAGGTCTGGAGAGGTAATTATCAGTTTGACTAATATCAGAATGCTTGATACAACCCAAACCAGTTCAAAGCATCTAAGGCAGACACAATTAACCAATGGGTCAGGTATTTATTAAGCACCTGCTATGTGCCAGGCAAAGAGAAGTATGGCACAACAGACAACAAACATGACTATGAGACTTTGGGTAAGATATCTAACCAGCGTTTATTAAACTTTTTTCACTCATTACCTCTTTTCACCTGAAACATTTTTACATGACCTCAGTATATAGATATATAAAATAGGAATGCAAATTAAACATTTACTGTTAACAAATCATATTTCTTGACATTCAGTTATGCCCATATGAGGTTATGACCCACAGTTTAAGAAGCTTTGATCTAACCAATATACCTAATAACAAACCAATGATATTTTTAAAACAACAGATTTATCTTTATTTTATTCAAACCTCTATACATTTTGGGTTGGAAGGGAAGAAAAAAAGAAAATTTACATGAGAACTATATTTAAAAGGAATAGTGAGATGAACATAGTAGATTTGCAGTTTCATGTGTGATCATCTTGTTTATTGTGTTATTTTACTGTGTTATGGAAATGCTTTCCCTAAATTGCTCTAAATTATTTTCCCTAATTTAAATTTTCCCTAAATTAAAAATAAAATAAATTTACAAATATTAATTTAATTTTAAAAATAAGTTGAGCAGTCAAGAAGTCCTGGGTTCAAATCTTTTACCTGAAATATAGTGTGTGGGTGAATTTTGGCAAGTCAATGCTCTGAAACATTCTTTTGAAACTATATATAAGTAGCAGAGCAGTACCTCCCAAACCAGGAAAGACACAGATCTTATGGAAAATGATTTAAGAAAATTTTATTTTAATGTTCCAGTGGAGGAACAGAGTAGAAAATGAGATGCTGATGAATGTCCACTTTTCTTTTTACTGGAACTTAAGTATCCAGCCCTCCAAATGGATGATGACATTTAAATTCATTTCTTTCCTACTATCTTCATACTTAATTCTATTGAATGAAGCTTAAATTATTGGGGTGATTAAGTTCTCTCTCCCTGGGGCAGCTAGGTGGTGCAGTAGATAGAGTACCAGCCTTGAATTCAGGAGGACCTGAGTTCAAATCTGGTCTCAGACACTTAACACTTCCTGGCTGTGTGACCCTGGGCAAGTCACTTAACCCCAGCCTCGGGGGGGGGGGCAGTTCTTTCTCCATTTTTTTTTTTTTTTGCTCTCTTCCCCTGCCCCTTTTCCTCCCCCACCACTTTGTATTTCCCTGGCTCAACAATATCTTGTCTTTATTGTGTAGGTACAATGTTTCTCCTGGTAAACTTCTCTTAAGGGTAGGGCTTCTTCCCTTTTGCCTTTGTATTCCCAGTGCCTAATACAAATAAATAGTGAGTTCTCTGAAGTGGTCATGTGTATTCAAACTGGCACTATTTGAAGTTATTATTGTATAAAACATGGCCACTGGTTTCAGCCCAATGGAAATATGCAGTGCACATTCAAATAATGGGACTACTTCAGGGATTCAAATGCTTGTTGGTTGATTGATTGAATATCATATCCCATCCGGAGGAAAATACCACAAATCAATAGTAATATTTTTTCAGTGTTGGGTTTCTCTTGACATTGTTCAAGTTGAGATGACTAAATAAAGAGTATGATTTTTCTTATGGTATTTTTTTTTTTGTCTGTTTGCAGGTGGCAAATCTTCCGAATGACTATATGATAAATCTTAAGTATGTCCCTGGGATGGAACTCTTGGTATGTATTCATTACATATTATCTTCAAGCAGCCACTAGAAATGAAGAGTCTAGTCATTTCCTGCTGTAAAAGTCTCTAAGATTGAGAGTTTTGCTAATTTTTAGAAATTTAATGGAACAGATTTTGCAAATTTATTTCTCCTTTCCTTCATTCATTGGCATTTATTTATTATTATATTTATTTGTCCATTCATTCATTTAGCTAGTGTCTTTTCCTAAACTTCCTTTATTTAACAGTGTTTAGGTATTATGACAATGAATAGAGAGCTGCTTTCAAGACCCAGGAAGACCAAGTGCTGGCTCTGCCATTGGCTCTGTGACACTGGGCAAGTTACATAAACTCTAAGTGCTAGTGAATTAAAGGCTAGGGCTTCTTAAACTTTTTTTCACTCATGATCTCTTTTTACCTAAGAAATTTGTAAATGGCCCTGGGTATGTAGGTTATATAAAACAAGTATACAAATCAAACATTGAATGATCATAAATCATAAAGAAATTTATTTTTAACCAATTCTTTGGCATAATTTACCTTTTATCTTTTATTAAAAATGTAAGTAAATTTATATACTAATGAGATGAATGTGCTTTTATTTTTTTAATTTTTTTTGCTTTTATTTTTACATAAATAATTAAATCTTGGTGTTTTTTTATCTTTTTATCTATTATCTATTTTATCCTTATCTATTTGTTATCTTTTACTGTTGCCCAATTTTCCATAACCTCCATGTTCAGTTATATGACCTCATGAGATTGAGACACATAGCTTAAGAAGGCTTGCTCTAGGTAACTCTGAGTTGCCAAAAAAGCTTTGTTACTATAATTATAAATGGGAATAAGCATTTGTTAAGCATCCATTATGTGTTAGTATAATGGGAGATCAGGTTTGATTAGGCAAGAATTATCTGGATTGGACTGGTTTCTCAAAGGAAAAGGCTTTATTGTCACATATAAGATGGAATCAAGCAGTATCAGGGGACTAGTTGGTCTAAGGGGATAGTCCAAGATGGGTATTTTATAGGAAAGATGGTGCGGTGAAGGGAGAGAAGAGGTGATGTTTACTCTATGCTTAATAATTTGATCTTCTCCAGGGAGATGTTTACTTCTTAACCATTGGCCGAATTTTGAGAAAAACAAGGAATAGAAACATGTAGCAGATTCCAAGCTTTCTGATATCCTGTCTTCTAGGACCCAAGCTCCTTGTACTTGGGTTTGTGGTTAACCATGTCCTGTTTACTACAACCCAAGCCCCCTGCACCTGTCCTGGTGGGCAACAATAACTTGCTTTTCTTCACCTGCTCCTAATTATAAACAGATGCTTTTCTGGAGCCCCCTTCATTAGGAGAGCTCCATTCCAAATGTTCATATGAACTATTTGTGCATGACCTGTGATAGAGCCTTCGAAGATTGTAGTAGTCTGATCAGTCACAATTGGACACACTGTACCTTGCCACTTTGAGAATAAAAGACAATGACCAACAAATTAGGGGTTAAAAATTGTGAAACTAAACACTTTTTATAATATTATTTTACTTGATCTTACAACCATCAAACCCCAAGATGTAGGTATTTCTATGTTTATCATTTTACAGTTAAGGAAATTGAGGCAGACTGAAATTAAGTGATTTGTCCAGGGCCAGATATGAACTCAGGACTTCCTGATTCTGTCCACTGTACTCTAATTCACTCTATAAACTCCCTAAATGAAATCACAAGTCTGTTCTCTGTCCTTATCCTATATGTACTCTCATATCATGAATACAACAGAATTATTTTACACAGGAATGAATTACCTTCCATTCCCTTCCCAAAGCAAATTCAGGTGGGGAGGAGGGAAGAGATATAATTTATGAGTTTAAAATTCTAGAAAATTTTTTCACGTCTTTCAAGTGCAAAATTTTTATAAAACTTGATTCCCAATGTGGTTTTCAGAAACTATCTGTCTTTGAAATGTGATTAGCATTACTGCATATGTTTTCATTTTTTAAGGCATTCTCATAAGCAGATGGTTATGCTTTCCAGTTTGTTTAGTGTCCTATTTAATTACTGAAACAAAGAAATATTTCTACACCCCCCACCTTCCCTCAGCAAACACACATGCTATAGTTAGTCTTATTCATGGATTGGTCATTTCCCTTTAGTAAACACTTAATTCATTCAACAAGCACTTATTGAACATGTTTTATAGCCCATTCCTTGGTTCATATGGAATTATTTTCCACTTATGTTCACCCCCAACCTCTTCTTATCTATCTTAGTGTTTAATAAATGCTTGTTAGTAATGAATGACAATTTTGAACTTTATTATCTTGATTTGAACTTTATCTTTGAATGACTTAATTAAAACTTGTGCCACTTGCTGAATACCCTCTTCACCCCTCAAAAAAAAAACAAAAAAAAAAAAACATGCTTGCAAGGCAGTCATTTCCAGATAATCTCAAGTATCAAATCTCCGGGAAAAGAACTGTTTATTTTTTCCATGATGGACAGTTTTTGAATGTTCTTTGTAATGGTTCTGAGGACTCTGATGGCAGAGGCCATAGAGGTCTCTTTTGCTACTTGGAATTGATCTTGTTCCTTTCCCAGCCTTGTATCTTTGCAATTATTACTGTCTGTGATTGCATAATTTAGGAATTTTCCTTTTAACCCCAGTTAGATAATGAACCTTTCCTCTGTCATAACTGGGGAAGGGTTTATGATTATCCATAATTAATTATACAGTTCTTATGCATTGGTTATGTAATTTTTAATCCCCATTGGACTATTTTTTGATTGGCATAGAATTTGTGCTGAATCATGTTACTTGAAACATTATTAAAATATTTCATACCTGCAGTCACCACTTGGTTATCTAACTTATGGCTGAATTGGTTTTTCTCACCCTTCCCTCCTCCCTTCCCATCTTCCACCCTCTTTTCCTCCCTCCCTCCCTCTTTCCTCCCCTCTTTCTTTCCTTCTTTCCCTCCTTTCCTTCCTTCCTCTATTCCCCTCTTCCTTCTTCCCTCTCTCCTCTCCATTTTTTTTTTCTTTTGATCATTTCCAAGTTGGTAAATGTTGTAGTGAAATTTGTCCTCTTATGGATCCAAGATTTGGGGAATCCTAGAACTCCAAGTTTGACTGTGTAACTAATGTAGCCCATGTTCCTATTTTGTGTCTGTTACCTAAAAACAATACAGTTAATCTATTAGTGGAGAGTGTATTGATTTGTCCCATGGTTAATTCTGTAACCTGAGAAGTGTCATCTAGGCTGAAATGAACCATTACTTTAAATTCTTTTGAGAGTTTTAAGTAACTTAAGGAACTATTTAGGATCCTGGATAAGTAATATAGATCCAGCAGCCTGGAAGTGGTAATTGAACTCATGTGTGCTGATCATACTTCCTTTGACCGTGGCTGTGGTTGGTGGTAACCAACCACCAGAATGGTAATTAGTGGGATGCCAGTGTAACAGCAGAGAACAAACCATTCCATATGACTGTAAGCTGGAACAAAGGTGTAGGTGATTCTTTCCTTTGTTTCAGAATGTTAGCATTTGTCATGCTCCTGCGATTTTCTATAGCTTCTCTATCAAAAGCTACTCAGGGATACAGTTCTCTCAAGGTACAAGTGTTCATCTGGAAAGACAATTGAATTAGAAGTTATTTTGTGATTTTGGGGACATCCCCTCCTTTATAACCCTTAATCTCAGTTTATTCATATATAAAATGGGGAAGGGAGGGCTCAAAATAGGCTTTTAAGGAAAAGCCTGAATCCTAACAATCCAATTTTTGGGAGGACAACCTTAGAAACTCTGCTTGCAAATTATGTGTCAGAATACTACTCCCAAATAGCAGGGTGTAAGCATCCTGTTAATATAAAACATCTGTGTTTAAATCTAACTGTAATTACCAGTCCTATTTAAATGCTTATGAACCATAATACTGCCAGAAAGCTAATGGTTTCCTTTAACTTTTTCAAGGGTTTCTTTTCTTTTTTTCTTTTTATAGTCAGCTTCTTATAAGAACATAAGGAAGAAAATGTGAATTGATGGCCAGTACTCTGAACAGTAGGCACTTGAGAGATGATTATTTGGTCATAGTGATAGTTATTTGTGTGACATACATCTGGATTTCTTCCACTAGTTGTCATATCATTTCAAAGTCTTGAGGGCTCTCAGAAGTTGATTCTCCCTTATTTGAGCACTCAAAGATTCCTTATTAGTTTAATTGAACCAAACACTAAGGGAATTTGGAGAAATAGAAGTAAAAGAAAGTTGGATCAAAAATGACATAGGAAATACTTTTATTTGTAAAGTTAGTGATCCTCTGTTCACATATTCACAGCCTCACTAAAACAAATCACTTCATTATTTGGGGCCTCCTTTTTTTTTTCTTTTGGGAAAATGGGGAGAAAGGAATTAGATGACTTCTAAGCTAAATCTAGAAACAATTAGATGGGTCAGTGGTTAGAATACTTTATCTGCAATCAGGAAGACCTGAGTCCAAATGTGACCTCAAATACTTAGTAGCTGTATGACCCTGGGCAAATCATTTATCCTGTATTTGGCTAGATAACAGCTAGCTTTCTTAGTGGATAGAGTGCTGAATCTGTAGTCATAAAGATTTGAGTTCAAACTCAGCCTTAGACAACCGGTCATTTAACTTCTGTTTGTGTAATCCACTGAATGAAGAAATGACAAATCACTCCAGTTTCTTTGACAAAAAAAATCTCATGGGCAACATTGGAGTGCTACTAATCATGGGGTCACAGAGATACAGATAAACAACAAAAACAAGCTCTAAATCCATGACCTATGACCTGGTACCTCAATTCTTGGCTACTGAAATTTTGTTAGCTTTCATTCCTGTTGCTAATCCCCCTTACCTCAAATCTTCTTAAAACACCATTTTCAATATGTAGTTATCTAGTTGGGAATCTGTATTGGTTCTCCATCATCTAGAGAATAGAAATCCAAAATCAGTCTAGCATTCGGTGCTCTCAACAATCCGATCCCATCCAAATTCTCATCTCCTACCCTTGGCCATCCCAAACCCTCCACTCCATAGTAGTGTCTTCACTATTGTTCAAATATGCTTTCCTTGATCCCAGTTCTAATTATTCTGGCTTGGAATATCTTCTTGTCTAGATCCTCACATAGATTCCTTGAATTAATTTCTATAACTACAGATTCAGGAATTATCTCTTGCTCATAAACTTAAACCCCATTTCTACTAGGAAGCTCAGAGATGCTTTGAACTTGATAGTTGCTTAATAAATGCTTGTGTGATGATCTAAGACAATTCTGAAGAACTTATGATGAAAAATGTTTTCCATCTCCAAACAACTGATAGAGTGAATGCAGGTCAAATCATACCTTTTTATTTATTTTTCTTGTGTTTTTGTTTGTTTTCTTTCACAATATCACTTATTTGGAAATATGCCTTGCATGACCACGCATGTATAACCTATACCAAATTGATTGATTTCTCAATGAGGGAAAGAAGTAAAGGCAGGAGAAAGAATTTGTAACTCAAAAATGGAAATGTTAAGGAAAAAATGTTACGTGTAATGGGGGGGGTAAAATTAATAAAAAAAATGTGTAACTAGGTTGGACTACTTACTAGGTTGTAGTGAGGAAAAGTACTTTGGAAACCTCAAAGTCCCATAACAATGTAGATTACTGTTGTGACTTTATGTGTTGTTGCTGATTACTCATTTCAGTCATGTTCCATTTGGGATTTTCTTGGTAAAGATACTGCAGTATTTTCCTTTTGTTTGTCTAGGTTATTTTACAGATGAGGAAACTGAGGCACACAGGGTTAAGTGACTTGCTGTGTGTGCAAACAGGATTAAGTGTGACTTGGGTCACACAGTAAGTGTCTGAGACTGGATTTGAATTTATGAAGATGAATCTTCCTAACTCCAGGCACTTTCTTCATTTTGCCACTTGTACTTTAATTCTTTTGTTTCTTCCATAATACCTAGGATGATACCACGGACAGTATAAATGGTTACTCATAATGATTATTGGCTAACACTGGCCTCTTTGTCCTTACAAGTAAAGACATTCCCATATTAAAGATTAATGCAGTGAAGTTCTTGAGTATTAACAGCTTGCTTAGTCATATAGATCTTCATCTATTTCAACTCATAGTTTCTGGTTCCAAGTCCATTGTTCTTTCCACTGAGTAATAATTGGAGATTGTGTCATATCTATCTTCATCTCCTCCATGCTAGCATAGTTTCTTGAACAATGGAGACAGTTAATAATTTTCTTTTGAACTGAGAGAAAGGCCAGCATTGTAGTATAGAAAAAATGCTGGGGCTGAAACTCAATGTTGCCATTTACTTCCCATAGGATATTGGACAAGCCACTGGATTCCTCTGGGCCTCATGAGGTTAGTTCAAGACAAGAGGGTTTCCTCACCATGTCTTGCCATGTAAGGTTCAGATCTAATCCTCCAAACTTATTGTTTGAAGGTCAGCACATTTTGTAATCTGTTCCTGGATCACAGACATATTCTTTAGTTCATTACAGCTTAAATTTGAACAACTCTAATATTAGTTTCCATTTTATTTTATTTTCAATTTTTAATATCTCCATTAGGGAAAGAAAACTCTGATAGGTTGATAACATGCAGTAAAAAGAGAAGTGGAGTTGGCTTCCTGAGACTCTAAGTCCTGGTTTGGTTGATTATTCCCTGTGTGACTTTGGGGAAAGTCTTTTACCCTGTCTGGGCCTCAGTTTCTTAAACTGTTAAATGAGGTCGTTAGGCTAAATATTCTCTGGGGTCCTTTTCACCTCTATATGTGTGATACTATTCTTGGTAGAAATATTGTACATTCTACCGTCATGACCCAAAAATATTATTTAGAGAGAAGATGAAAATAAATCCTTACATAACCTAGGTATCCCAAAGGAAATTATATCTTCCGAATGGAGGTACTAACTCAGAGAATGCTAAGTTTTTCAGAATGCTTTTATGTGAATAATTTGTATTATGATATAGAGGGAAATGGAGAGAGAAGACTATGTATCCAAAATATTCATCAGTGGTTGGCTTAATGAGCAAGCAGTTAATAATCAAATGAACTCAATGTTATTTGTGGAAATTGTAAGGACTGTAGCCAAAGAGTAAGAGGGGACCTCAGAAGACACTGAATCCAAAATCTCCATCTTACAATTGGTGATGTGAGATCCAAGGGAGGTGAATGTCCTGCCTAATATGATAGAGGATATACAAATCCGAATAAAAGGAGAAAACTGAACTCAGGTTCTTTGACTGTGAAGTCAGTGTTTATTTAGGTGGTGGGATGGCCATTTATCTAGATTTATACAGTAGATAAATCCTTGGTCTTAGAGTCAAGAAGACCTGAGTTTAAATATAGCCTTAGACACTTACTAGCTATGTCATCCTGGATAAGCTGTTTAACTCTGTTTACCTCAGTTTTCTCATCTGTAAGATGAACTAAAGAAGGAAATTGCAAATCACTCCAATGTCTTTGCCAAGAAAACCCCAAATGGGGTCACAAAGAGTCAGTCTTGACTGAAACAATTGAACAATATACTGATTCTATCATTAGCTAGTTTTTGATGCTATACTTTCTTTCTTTCTTTCCTTTTCTCGAGACAATTGGAATTAAGTGATTTGCCCAGAGCCATAGAGCTAGGAAGTGTTAAATGGCTGAGATCAAATTTGAATTCAGGTCCTTCTAACTTCAGGGCTGGTGCTGTACCCACTGTGCCATCTAGCTGCTCTGATGCTATACTTTCTTAGTGCCCTTACTCTATCTGAACAAGCATAGGTTAGTGGAAATGGGACTGGTTCTATTATCTGAATGCCTTCTCAATGAAGGATTGGGATTTGTATATCTACTGCTTTCATAGGGTAAGATAGACATATAGGCAAACCATTAGGAAATAAATGTCTCTCGTCTTTCCATGTCATCTAATTTGGCTATTTTCACATTGATAATGAATGACTAGGAAAAAACACTGAGTATAAGGAAGCTGGGGCACTGGATTTGTCTATTTTACTCAGTTGTGACCTTGAGCCAGTCATAGGGTCTGAGCTTTTTAAACTCTAAAACAGCAGTATTCAGTTTTTATTTAAGTTCCCTTTACACTCTTAAATCATTGAAGACCCTAAAGAACCTTTTTTTAATGTGGACTATATCAAAATTTACCATATTAGAAAGTAAACTGTTGTATTTTAAAAATTCATTTAAGAATAACTAATCCATCACAGGTTAACATAAACAACACATTTCTATGAAAAATAACTTTTCTAAAGCCAAAAAATAGTGAAAAGAGTGACATTGCCCTACATATTTTTGAAGTCTCTTTAATATCTGCCTTATTAGAAGACAGTTGGATTCTCATCTGCTTCTACATTCAATCTGTTGTGATATATTGACTTGGTTGAATTAAATGAAAAAATAATCTGCTCTCCCCCAGATAGAGAGTTAGAAGGGGGCAGGGAAGAATCATTTTTAAAGGAAATAACAATTTAACATTATTATAAAGAAGTATTGGGGCAGCTAGGTAGCACAATGGATAGAGCATTGGCCCTAAAGTCAGGAGGACCTGAGTTTAGATGCCATATCAGGCACTTGACACTAGCTATGTGATTTTAGGCAAGTCACTTAAATTCAAAAAAAAAAAAAAAAAAAGCAGCAATTTGGTGATGAAGTAGAGAGAGTGCATGGTCTAAAATCGGAAAGACCCATCTTTGTGAGCTTCGATCCAGTCTTAGATGTTTATTAGTTATGTGATCCTGGAAAATTTACTTAACCAGTTTGCCTCAGTTTCCTCATATGTAAAATGAGTCAGAGTATCTTTGTCAGAAAAAAAAAAAATCCTAAATGGGATCACAGAATCAGACAAGACTGAAAAAAAAATTATCATGAAAGTACTTTCGATCTTGGAAATCTGAAAAGATCTCAGGGATATCCAAAAGTCTTTGGACTCTTCTTTTTCCTCTGTAAAGAATCTTTTTAGATTCTAGGATAGTACAATCTTATAGTTCTTGGCTCCTTCCAGTATTTAAGCACTAGGGATAAATTATAAATGCAAGATAAGAGTATAGAGTGTGTGACATGCCCTGAGCATTCCCATTCCTTCTGCCGGCAAATCAGATGCTTAGTATGTATAAAACAAAAATAAAAACAAGCAGAAGACAAACCTGTCAAACAAAGCACTCAGCTTTAATAGTTAGATTCAGTAGATTAGAAGCTTTGAGTCATACTTGAAAAATCTTCACCATTGCCAAAGACCACACAGTGAATGAGCTAGGGCTCCTGGTCTTTTGGTACTTGAACTATATAATCAAGCAAGTTAGACTAATGAACTGCCTATTTATCTTCACTAGCAGTGTTTGTTATGAAGAATGCACTTTGAGTTGTCCAAGGAGATCAGTTGTCTAAGTCCTACTCACTAGTGGCCTTCCACAAAGGCCTTTTCCACCGTTGTGAAAAGATAACTGGACCCAGCTTTAAGTTCTAGCAATGTTAATGGAAATGAGACTGAGCAGATCCTTTCTGTTATGTGGAGGTCATCTTAGTGAAAGATCAGGATTCATGTCCCATGTTCCATGGGATATGAGAGTCACACAGTTGGGCCACAGTGAAATAAAATATCTCTCATCTGTCCATCCTGTCTAATTTGGCTATTTTTGTATTTTATATTGCACTGTATTTTGTAGTTTTGTAATGAGCAGGGGGACAGGGGAGGGAAGGGGAGAAGGGAATTGATCTCTAAAAGTTTGTTGACTGACCTTGGGCAATAATATCTCTTTAGCATTGCTATGTTTCTCTTCTGGATCTCTAATTTTACAGGTATGCACATTCCTTCTTATGCTGCAGGATAATAAGCTCTTTATGTTGCTATGATATTAATACTTCATTATCCAGTGGCCACCCTTAAGAAAGGAGGTGAGCTCTGAAATGAACTAATCTGGCCCCTAGATAGCCTGCCAACAAAACTGTACAGATAGGAGATATTCCACTTGTCTTGGTTGATATCATTTCATTCATTCTCTGATAGTACTTCCTTCCCTCTCTAACTTCAATCTCTTCCTTTCTATAGGTTTTTTATTCTGATCCTTGAAACTTGCCCAGGTATTATCTTAAAGAAAGCAAAATAAAACACAATACAATTCTCCCATGACCCTGCTGCCAGCTCAAGCTATTGTTATCACTAGCAAACTCTGTGAAGTGAGGATGTTACTGCTTGCATTTGACACCACCCATTCATTACTTAACGTCCCCTGAAATCTGGCTGTAGTCCTCCCTCTTGTAAGAAATGCTTCTTGGAATTTACTGATTTATTTTAAAGAACAGTTCTCTCTCCTCTTTCTTCCTCCTCTTCCTTTTACTTTTCTTCCCCTTCTTCCTCTTCTTTTATCAGGATTAAGTGATTTGCCCAGGGTCACGTAGATAGTAAATGTCTGAGACTGAAATTGAATTTAGATCCAAATGGGATATTTCTGTTCAATTCCCCTTTCCCTTTCTTATTCCTATTTATTAGCACTTTCTAGGATGCAAAATTACAATTTGGTTCCTTGTTTTGTATCTACTTTGCTGTATGCATGTTATTAATCCTTTCTTCCCCAATAAAAGGTCTTCTCCTTGAGGTCAGAGTCTAGTTTATGCTTTGTATTTGTATCCTCAGCACTTACAACAATGCCTTGAACTTAATAAATGTTTGTAAAATTATTTTTTAGGGGGAGAGGTAGGATTGAATTGAACTCTCTCTAAGGCCATCAATTCACTCCAGTTAACAAATTAGAGCCTTAATCTTTGTATTCTTGGTTCACATTCTCCTTGACTTTTCTACTCCATTTGGCACTATTGATTTGTTGTACATCCTTCATTCTGGAAGAAGATCAATGACATCATGAAGGTGATGTCTTGACTTGCAAGTGATTTGGATTAAGGAAGACGGAATTCTGCAAAGTCATCAGCTGCACCCTCTCCTCCAGTCATCTGGGTCCAGTGGTGAAATGTAGATCAGGATAACAAGAGATGGCCCCAAATTCAGTGGGACACCTTGACATTTTAAAATTAAAGATTTTCCCTGTTATGCCACAGTCTCCTTGATTTTCCCTGAACTACTTTTACCTTATTGTCCTGGTTGAGTTTCCCTGAATTGTTCTATCTCAGTTTCCTTAACAGTTCTGCCTCAATACCCTTAAGTTGTAAAACCCTTCTGATTCATTAAGACTGAGGACTGACCATTTGCTCTAAGTTTATAAAATTGTCAATGGGAGATGAGGGGCAGATCAGACTTCCTGACTTCTAGATCCTTCTGCCTTCAAATAATTTATGACACTACCCCTCTAAAATATTCCAAGAGATAAGACTATCCCGGATACTTCAATTGATATCTTTTCTTCTGTTTATTCAAACATCCTGACTCTGGCTTTCAGTAAGACTTTATTGCTTCTCCCCATCCTGACAGAACCGAAAGGTTCTGTAAAATCTTTTCCCGCTCTTTTTTTTTCTTTGTTTGAAAGGCATAAAAGGGTTTGGCATTCTCCCATTCGTCACTGAATACTTTGAAACGAGAGTCCTGTCCAGTCAATTAAACTCTCCAATTAATAAAATATTAAAAACTCTCTAATCTTTATCTTGCCTCAGTTTCTCCGGCATTACATCCCAAGACTGCTTGTCTGAGGCAACACTCATTCAGTGTTTAGGAGTAGGTAAGGATGGAGGGGGGAAAGATTGCCTTGTTTGCCTTCAGAAAAGAATCAATTTTGCTATTGATCAACCCATCGTTGAAATACTACATTTTCCTAGCTTTCTTGACATAGCTCTTTCCTGGTTCTCCAGCTGATCCTTTTCAACCTCCATTGTGATTCATATAGGCATTCTTCATTGCCCTTTTTCAGATCATTAAGACAGCAAACTTTAGTCACTCTTGACTCTTATTTCTCCACAATTTTGTTTCCCCATAGCCAATAAAGTGCCAATTTCTACTGATTCTGCTTTATTGGCTCATAGTTCTAAATGTAGAAATTGAATTGAAAGTTTTCTTTTCTAACTCCATTTTTTTAAATTAAAGATTTTTGTTTTTAAAATATATGCATGGATAATTTTCACCATTCACCTCTACAAAATCCTGTTGTAATTTTTCCCTCCCTTTCTCCCAACCTTCCCCCAATTGGCAAGTGATCCAATATATGTTAAACATGTTCAATTCATTTATACATATTTCCTCAAATATCATGCTGCACAAGAAAATTAAATCAAAAAGGAAAAAAATGAGAAAGAAAACAAAATTCAAGCAAACAGCAACAAAAAGAGTGAAAATATTATGTTGTGGTACACATTTGGTTCCCACTGTTGTTCTATCTCTGAGTGCAGATGGCTTTCTTCATCACAAAACCATTGGAAATGAGAGTCAGGTCTATCAGAATTGATCATCATATAATCTTGCTGTTGCCATGTATAATGATCTCCTGTTTCTGCTCCTTTCACTTAGCATCAGCTCATGTAGGTCTCTCTGAAATCATCCTGTTGATCATTTCTTATAGAGCAATAATATTCCATAACATTCATATCTCATAACGTGTTCAGCATTTTTCATCTGATGGGTGTTTACTCAGTTTCCAGGTTTTTTGTCACTACAAAAAGGGCTGCCATAAACATTTATGATCTCTTTAGAATCCAGTAGAAACACTGCTGGATTGAAGGGCATGTCCAGTTTGATAGCCCTTTGGGCATAGTTACAGGTTGCTCTCCAGAATAGTTGAATCAGTTCACAACTCCATCAGCAATATATTAGTGTCCCAGTTTTCCCATATCCCCTCCAACATTTGTCATTATCTTTTCTTGTCATTTTAGCCAATCTGAGAGATGTGTAGTGGTACCTCAGTAACTCCTTTATTCTACTGAAGAAACTGTGAGACCCTAGGAATTCAGGGGGCTTGTCCAAAGTCACATCAGTAGTAAATATCAGAATCAAAATCCAGCTACTCTGACTTAGTTCTTTCTATTTTAACACATCTTTACCCTTCCTTACATGTCAGGGACTACCACCTGAGATCTATACTTCTTATCTAAACTCTCATTACTACATATATAAAATTCATATGGGCATACCCAGGTGTAAGCTTAGTGATGTGATACACTATAGTTGAAGAGTTTAATTATATCAATTAAGTCATATGTATCCCACACCACTGCATTGTTGAATTAGTAGGTCTAATTGTTCTGGAAAGCAATCTAGAATTTTGAGAATAGAGGGAATAAATGTTCCATTCATTTTCAACCAGAGATTCTACTGTTAGAGCCTAAGACCCAAGGAAATCAATGTGTTGTTTTTTTGTTTTTTTTTTAAAGGGGGGGTGGCTCATCTACACCAAAATATTTAAAGCACAACTTTTTAATAGCAAAGACCTAGAAACAAAATAAGTGGTCACTAACTTGGGAATAGCTGAACAAAATGAAATATGTGAATTATTACTATTCAGTAAAAGAAATACTGTATAAATGAACACAGAGAAATATGGAAAAACTTACAAGAACTGTTATAAAGTGAAGTAAGCAGAACTAGGAAAATAACACACAAAATTTTGCAACAATGTATAATATACATAGAAAGTGAAACAATAAACTAACCTGAATGGAGAAATGAGGAGCACAGCCTTATTTTCAAAATGCTCCTGATTGGTGATAGAGAAATACAGAATAAAGACAACTCTGACATTCTAACTCAAACTTACTGGATTGGTGATTATAACAAATATTAGAGCTACTACATTAAAGAACTTTTGAATTAGAAATAGGCCCAGTCTTTCTGGAAAGCAATTTGAAATTATGTCCAAAAAGTCACCAATTATGTATATATACATGCTGGTTAGAGATGACACTACTAAGAATTATATATGTCCCCTCCATCCCCCCAAAAAAAAAAGAATAAAAAAGAATCTATATTTACAGAAACATTTATAACTGCTCTTTTTAAAAGTGTCAAAGACCTGGAAACAAGAGAGGACCCATTCATTGGAAAATGACTAAACAAATTATGTTCTATGTGTATAAGGGAATATTATTGTGCCATAAGAAATGATAAAGAGGATAACCAGAAAAAAACTGGGAAGATTTGTACAAACTGATGCATAGAAAAATGATTAAAACTAGGAGAACAATTTGTGCAATGATAACAATATTGTAAAAACAGATAACTTTGAAAGATTTAAGAGTTCTAACTAATAGAGTAATCAACTATGATTCCGGAAGACAAATGAAATATCCACCTCCTGACAGACAAGTGTTAGATTCAATATACGTAATGAGCTGTACATTTTTGGATATAACCAATATGAGAATTATTTTGCCTGATTTTATATATTTGTTTAAAAGATTTTATTGTCCTTATTAGTTCAATGAGATGGGGGTGGGGAGAGAGAAAAAATAAACACTTCTTAATTAAAAAAAATTAAAGTACAATAACATTTATTAAAATCACAATGACCTCTTCAAGGAAGAGATCTGAAATAATCTCCCTCTGATTCTTTTCAGAATTAGAGAACAATGAGTATGGAATTCTGCTTATAACACCAGATTTCCTTCCACTTACTCCCTCACCCTCACCTCTTATTTTCCAGGTTTTGAATTAGATAGCTACTCTCTAAATCAACCTTTTCCATCCCAAAATGATGCTTTGTGATTTGGTTCATCTGATTTGGAAAAAAAGGGACCAGTTTAAATTTCTTTAGAAAATGATCTCTTTGAAATGAATATAAGGTGAAGCAAGTGAGGCTAGTCCTCGTGACATTTTAAAAGCACATGGTTCATTTCAGCTGATATATCAGATTCCCTACTGCTCAGGTTTTAGAACACCACCTCCTGTATTTTAGGTGGCCCATTCTAACCTTCTGTTGCAGTGTGGTGTCTATTTTTAAATTGCTTTTTTCACAATCTTTGAAAGCTCCCTCCTATTTTAGTTGGCCAGCTTACATAGCTAGTTTTTGGAAATGACTATTTCCCCAAATATGTTTAAACTAATTTTTTTAGCAATAAAAGTTCATATTTAGTTTAATCTTGATTTATTAAGGGCCTATCACATTAGTCACTTTAAAAGGAAATATCCTGAATATTTTTAATCAAACCTGGCACCATGGATGTTGGTGACATTTCATTAAACATGAAGACTTTGTATCACTGTATATCATAGTTATTAAATTTTCTCCTCCTCCCTCCAAGTACTTTTGCCTATATAGAGAGGAGGGTCGCAATAGATTTACCAAGTAGCAGCCAATACTTTCCATAGGACTGAAAGATGACAGTGGCCAGCTAGGACAGCCTCATTCCTTTCACCAAGTAGGAAATCAAAATCTAGTGACATGCCCAAGATCACAAGAGTTAGGAATTCTCAAGAGTCAGAATTTAAATCCTTGTCTTCCTTCCATTGCCCCTACCTAGACCAAGAAAAGATTTAAAGAAAGTGGAAACAGATTTCTCTTTTCATAAAAACAGCCAGATCTTAAAGAGCCTTAGACAAATTTCTTAAATTGGGGACAATTGATACAGCACAAACCTCAACTTCAGTCTACTCCTGGAATCATCTGTGTGACCCTAGTCAGTTGGTGAATTTTTTTTTTGTTTGTTTTTTTAGTTGTACAAGAGATAACATTATTTACCATTCACATTATTCTAAGGAGCTAATGTTTCTAAAACTGTTTAAGTCCAGTCTCTAGAAGAGAAAGAAAAAAAAAATGTAGAAAACAATAGCAAATGCATACTTTTTGATGCATAAAGGAAAATTAAATTACATTAATGGAACTCATGGAAAGGTTATTGAACCATTAATAGAAGACTTGTGTTCAAATACTTCCTGTATTACTGATGAAAGCTGGAAATTAAATCAGTGACAACCAGAGAGTATTGTAGAAAATGGAATACACTTCCCTCTTCCAAGAAATGGCCAGGTTTCTAAGAGCCTTGAGCAAATAAATATATTGTTGTCTGTGTGACTTTCAATTACTTACTATCTTTAGTTCAGAGAGATCATCTGTCTATCAGGGTGTTGGACAAGAAGACTCCTAAGGGTCCTTCCAAATCCAAGGATTTTAGGATCATTTAACACCCCACAGTTTTGGATCCTTGAGATTAGTAAATTCTTTTTCTTCTCTATAGCAAATAGCTAGTTCACTTGGGTTTGGGCCATTTGCAAATCATTGACTTCTGTTAATTAAAAAGAAGGTAGTTTAGTGCTTAGTATACTAGTTGAAACTGGTTTTTCTGTCTTCCAGGCATACAGGACAAATCTGGCTTTCTGTTAATAGGGTTTGTCTATTCTGTTGTTTTATCTGCTACAAATTCTAGAACTTAAATGCCAATGTGTTAACTGACTAAAATACATGGGTGGGTGGATTAAGCATTGGCTTTAGATCATAATCTTCCCAGAAAGTTATGGCAGTCACAAGAGCACATGAGATTGCATTCCTTCAGGAAACTCTTGGTGTTTTATTTATTGCTTCACCTTTCTGAAGTGCAAAAAGTATAATTAGCTAATGTAAAAATAATAAAGATAGCATGGCCTTGTGAATAGAGTAATGAACTAGGAGATAGTGAGACCTGAGTTCAGATTCTGACATTGGGAAGCTACATTCTATTTCTCTCACCTCAGTTTTCTCATCTGTAGAATAAATATAATAATACTTCTATTACCTCCCTCATGTGACTGTTGTGCAACCCCAAATAAAGTAATGTATGTAAAGTTCTTTGACAATCTTAAAATCAACCAACAAGCTTTTAAAATTTGTTTACTTTGTGCTAGGAATTATGATAAATACTGAGGATATAAACAAAAGGTTGTTTTGTATCCTTTTCTTCAGTAACTTATGGTCATTCATTATTAATTATTAAATAATAATATCATAATGTAATATAATTATATTAAGCACATTATATGTGATGATTTATGATTATAATATATAATATTAACATTATCATCAGTAATAATAATTCTATTCATTTGAAAATATCAAGAGAGAGAATATAAGAGATAGTTGTTGCTTAATCATGTTTGTTTAATTTGTTTAATCATGTGTAACTTTTTCTGAATCTGTGGACCATATTTGAGCAGTTGGAGTGGCCAGTTCCTTCTCTCTAGTGGATTGAGGAAAACAAAGGTTAAATGCCCTGACTTGGGTTACACAATGCCAAACTAGGCATGGGGGCTACAGGAAGGAAAGAGGGGGTTGTCAAATTTGTTGCATTCCAGGACTCCTGAATCTTCCTCCTCTACTACAGGGAGGCCAGATTTATACTCAGGTCTGTGTAACTCCAGGCTCAGTGCTCTAACTACTGAACCACCTGCTTTGGGGAGGGAGCCAGTCAGCCTAAGTTAGGAAAATCTGAGTTCAGGTTCTGCTGCTGACACACACTAGTTATAACAATTTGGATAAATCACAACTCCTTATTGGCTCAGGTAATAAACAAAAAATTATAAGTTAGTGAATGGTCATCTCTTGCCACTGAACTGGAAGAGAGAGTGAAACTGGTGACTTTACACGGTTCTGTCTCACCCAAATCCAATTCACTTGCATGTCAAGACACCATCCTCCTAATATCATGGACCCTCTTCCAAAACAATGGACAAAAAACAACAACTGACCAACAAGAAGTTAGCAATAGTGCATCTGTGGAAATACCTTCCACACTGGGAGTTCCTCACGCTATTGAAAGTACAAGTCCAAACAAATTACAAGTAAACATTTGAATGAGATTAGAAAATATGGTCTTTATAGTTTAACTCATCAGGGTGAGTTTGTGTGTGTATGGGATGGGGAACCAATTCCTTACATGAGAAAGTGAGAAATGATCATTGCACAGCCCCAAAAGGATCTAAGACTTCTAAGTAGTAAGATGTAAATATTCACTTTTGTGTCCATTGTAAAGTAAACAGAAATGCCTTTATGAAGGTGTCCATCTTTGCTTTTCATAAAAAATTATGAGCTCTGCTTGGAGGTAGGAGAATGCTAGGGTGGGAGGGGGTAGAATATATATAGAGAAAAACCTTTCGTTTATCTCTGAGGCCACAGAAAAGAAAGTACCCTGTTTCAACAAGGAAATTTTGTTGTACCCATAAGCCACAAAATCCACCAGAAACATAGGAAGGAATGTGAGTGAGGAAGGAAAGATAATGATAGGGTTTCAAGAGCATAATGAGATAAACCAGCCCTATGTTGTAAACCTTACCCTATTGTAGTGGTAGAGACTACTTTGTGAAAGCATTTTGTGAACGTTCCAATCACACTGTTAAGGGGTGTGGGTGGCTAAGAGGTGCAGTGGATAAAGCACTTAGTACCTTAGTACCAATTCAGACTCAGATACTTACTAGCTGCATGATCCTGGGCAAGTCACTTAACTGCCCCCTCTGCTTTAGTTTCTTCATTTGTTAAGTGGATTAAGTAAGAGCATCTATGTCTCAAGGTTATTGTGAGGATAAAAAAAATGACTGTAAAACACTTTATAAATGGTAGCTATTACTATTATGGGGTATTATCTTGAAAGACCAATATCCAGTTTCTATCATGGGTGTATTTTAGGTGGATCTCTTAATCTCTTAATCTCTCTAGGCGTCCTCATTTGTAGAACAAGGTGTTGAATTAAATTAATGGTATCTGAGGTCCTTAAATTCCTTGGCTTGTTCTAGGAGGAAAATAAAAACTGACCTTTTGAAGGATGGTTTGGTCCCCCTTCCCCTCCCCCACCATCACCCATCTACCTAGGCTGCATTTATCCAGATACTATTACTAGCCCATCCAAAATCAAATGATTGCTAGCCTAATTTCAAAAAAAAGGGGAAGTTATTTCCTTTTGTCATAAGCTCCTTGAATATCCTTATTTATAAAAATAAATAAATATTGTCTTGGAGAAGTTGAGCTTGAAGAATTGAAAAGCTAGAAATAGTTTCCATTTGGAGTTCGTCTTATCCCCACTTATCTGAAGTCTCAGCCAACAGGCTTAATGGTTTTGAATGATCATAAACGTTTCCCAGAATTTGGGCTCACTAATCTGCCAGTGGGCCAGTTTCCCAGTTGGCTGCAATTTATTAATTAAAGCTGCTTTTAAATAAGTAGGGAACAACCCACCCACACATTCAGTTTCAGTCCAACCTGCCTTTGAGGGTCTACTATGTGCATGTCTTGAGACCATGCAAAGACAAAAACAAACACTTTCCCTGTCTTCAAGGAGCTTACTTTCTACTGAGGGGTGATGTACTGCATAAACTGTTGTGGAAGAGTACATTTAAAAAAAGCTTTCCTGATAAAGACTTGGAAAGACCCACTGATTTCCTGTTCTTCTCCTATCCTCTCTCTCCCTTCTTTTTTTTTTTCCTCCCCTTCTTTCCTTGCCCTTTTCCTCCTTTTCCTCTCTCTTTTCCTTTCCCCTTCTTTCCCTTCTTTTCCCCTCCTCTCCTCCATTCTTTTCTTTTCCTCTTTCAAAATTATTCTCCTTGCAAAAAGTGGCCTATTTTCAATGATAATCATAATTTGTTAAGAGTGACAAGATTGAATATTCTTTATTTTCTTAAATCTCTGAAAATAATATTTTTTAGTAATTGATTAGCTACTTAACTTGTAATTAATTATCAAGCAGATGGTTTTTAAAAAGTTACTTTCAAATTAAAAGATATGAATTACAATGACTAAATAATGGGTCTCTTAGGAGAGGTGAGAGAAGGAGGAAAAAGAAGAAAATAA
This sequence comes from Sminthopsis crassicaudata, assembly GCF_048593235.1. Classification (NCBI taxonomy): domain Eukaryota; kingdom Metazoa; phylum Chordata; class Mammalia; order Dasyuromorphia; family Dasyuridae; genus Sminthopsis; species Sminthopsis crassicaudata. The sequence continues at coordinate 273,815,493 of NC_133621.1, read as the reverse complement.
AAAATTCACAGCAGAGAATAGAACACCTACAAGGAAGCAAAGATGGACAATTCTGAACACAATGTACTATTTATTATATAAGCTTTCTTGAAATGGAATTTTATTTTATATTTTGAATCCTCTCTTATGTTTTGTTGTGTACACGTAATTTCTTCTTCTTTTTTTCTATTTAACTTTTAAATAAATTAACTTTAAAAAATGTAATGGGTCACGACAGTCAATAAATGCCTTTTCAGGAGGAGTCATGTTTCTCTGTATAGATTCATCATCTACAAAGCAAAAATAAGCCAAAGTGAGCTGTCTCTAATTTCAGCTCAGAGGGAAGTTTTCTATATGGGTCCATTCTGCTTTATTACTTAAGGGATAGTATCAAATCTTAATTTCAGATTCATTTTTGAATATTTTAGTTCTGTTTCTGTGTAATTGTTGAGGATCAATATGAAAGCCATTTTGGGAGAAGTATACATTGAAGAAAAGGAGTAACATATTAGAAAGCTTGAAAGTTATGTTGGGACCAGACTCTTAAAGACTTTAAATACTTTACAGAGAAATTTATATTTAATACAAGAAGTAATAGGATCACAACCGAAACATGACTGGCATGTCATGCATGGCTGTCCTGGAAAGTCTTACATGAATTGATGCTGAGTGAAATAAGTAGAACCAAAAGAACATTGTACACAGCAGCAATAAGTTTATGTGAGGATCAACTGTGATGGACATGGCTCTTTTTTGGGGGGTGTTAAGTGACTTGCCCAAGGTCACACAGCTAGGAAATGTTAAGTGTCTGACATTAGATTTGAACTCAAGTCTTCCTGACTTGAGGGTTGGTGCTCTATCCACTGTACTACCTAGCTACCCCGGATCTTTTCAACAATGAAATGATTCAAGGCAATTACAATAGATTTGTAATGGAAAGAGTTCTCTACGTCTAGAAAGAAAATGAATGAAATTGAATCAAAGCATGGCATTTTCACCTTTTTTGTTTGCTTGTTTTTTTTTTATTTGTTTGTTTTGTTCTTGTGTCTTTTTTCCCCTTTTTGATCTGATTTTTCTTGCACAGCATGATAAACATAGTAATATATTTAGAAGAATTGCATTTTTAATCTATATAGGTTGCTTGCTATCTTGGGGAGAGGGGGAAGAAAAATTGGAAGCACTATGTTTTGCAAAGGTGAATGTTGGAAACTATCTTTGCATGTATTTGGAAAAATAAAAAGTTATTTAAAAATAAATTTTTAAAAATTAAAAAAAATTTAGGGGCTGTCATGGCTTGGGAAATGTTCACCAAGGACAGATAAGGGAGTTCAGGAAAGGGATAGAAAGAAACTGTCACAGTCATCTCTCAAGTGTTGCAGGTACCTGTTACGGAAGAAATTAAGTTGAATGGTAAGATGATGTCTTGTTTTGACTTGATGATTTAGAGTTCCAAAAGGGAAAGAATTTTCCAGAGATTAAGAAGCCAAAATTTAGTGAGTCAAAGAAATAACTCTTAGTGAGGCTTTTTAATTTTTAAATCATGCATGCCTCAGTCTGCATGATGCCTGGAATGCTCCATTTCCTTCATTTGACTCAGTATCCCCTCAAGTCTTGGGCCCATATACCTTCTGCTTCTTTATAGAGAACTTTGGGATTGTTTATCCTGATCCTCCTCCAACACCTCAAAGCTGTTTTGTCTTCCACATTTTTCTCTTTTTTCCCTCATATCTCAAGTGTTGAGATGGTACTCATTGCCAAAGCTAACCCCTTCCTCCTCACATTTTCCATCCCTTGACCTTTCTCCATCAACTATCCTTCTTTTGCACATATTTAATCTTTATTTTTGTCCTGGTTCATTCTCCTTCTTAGAAGAGTTGAAACTTAACCCTGAACCTGCCACTTATTGCCCAAGTGACCATGGGTCACTCATCTGCAAAAATAAGAGTTGAACTTGATGTGAATCTCTGAACCTGCTGTCTTTCCTATCATCTCCTAGAATGAATATCAATCCTTTTGATAAAGCTTAAGGTCATCATAGATTTAAAAGATTTCCATTGAGTGGGACCCTACTGCCTACTCCAGAAGCACATTTGGACAAGATCATAGATTTAGAGTTCAGAAGAGATATTAAAATTCACTTCATTTTTCAGATGAAAATACTAAAGCATAGAGAGGTTAAATGATGTCACATAGTATCACAAGTAGGGTTTGAACTTGGGTCTTTCTGACTGTACTTCCAACTCTCTATCTTCTCTTCAATATGACCTTTTGAAATTTAAAAGCCTTTATGATCTAAAGTCAGTTAGGTAGTTCAGTGGGTAGAGTGCTAAACCTGCATTTTCATGAGTTCAAATCCAGCCTCAGACACTTACTAGTTAGATGATCTTGGACAAGTCACTTCACCCTGTTTGCCTCAATTTCCTCATATATAAAATGATTTGGAAGAGGAAATAGCAAACCATTCTAGTATCTTTGCCAAGAAAACTCCAAATAGGGTTATGAAGGATTGGACATAACTGAAAAATGATCTGCTCCAACATATTATATCCTCCTCTTCCTCATATACCTTCTGTTCCAGTTCAATAAGACTAGGATCTTTTCCCCCAATTGCTGTCTTGTATCTTGTTCCTTTCAAGGATCCATGGAGGCCTTCTCTTACTCCAACAAGCTCCTCATTAAATATTTCTCTTCTTTCAAGGTCCAATTTTCTCCAAGGTAACCCATTCCTCACCATCTCCATCTCCCACCAAAGGTTTCTTTGGTTCTCTTAGAGATCTATGTCTAGATCTCTCTGTTCCCTGTATCACAGCCTATCCTGGTTTGCACTTATTTGTACATATGCTCCATTAAGCTCTTTGCTCCATGGAGGCAGTGACTGTATCTTTTAGTAGTCTTTCTCTCCCCAGTGGTTATTACTTCTTTGCATAGAATAAGTGCTTAATAAATGTTTGCTTAATTCAAGGAAATTAAATTGATCAGACTTGAATTAATCCACTTTTTTCCATTTCCCAGGAATATTTATCAGTTTAGAATTATTTAAACTTACAGCTATGGGTAATACAATATTAATTTTATATGACTTCAAGGTCCCTTTCAAATTATTTCTCTCTCTCACTCCAACCAATAGTCATCTTTCTCTATCCTAACCACTATCAGTATGTGGTCAGTGCTAAAGTATATTTTTATACGTGATCTAATTTTATATTTATAAAAATATTTATAAAATTAGATCACTTCTGCTAATTGCTTTACACATTACCTAAATTTTCTGGGTCTCTTATTTCTCATCTAAAATTAAGAGGTTAGACTAGAAGAATTAGATTTATATGTTCCTCTCTCCAGTACTTACTATAGTGATCTACTCATAGTACATACATATTCAAATATTAGTCTTTTCTACCATAACAAGATTATTAACTGTTTGGGGTCAGTAATGATGTCATTTACTTACTTTTTCTGAGAATACTTCTAATACACAAATTTAATGAATAGTTGATGAATTCAGTTGCATGTTATTTTGCTATAAAGATATAAGGGGATAGCTATATTTAAATACATTTTAGTTTTATTTATTAATTTTTTTATTTTTTAGTTTGTTTCCCTTTTTGAACAAACTTTCCCATAAATTTTTAATATTTACTTTTTAAAAATTTTAGAGTTTCAAATTCTCTCTCCTTTCATTCTTTCCACATCTTTCTTCTTTGAGATGATAAGCAATCTTATATTAGTTCTATATGTGCAATCATGCAAAACATATTTCCATTTTAGTCATCTTGTGAAAGAAAACAGACCTCCTCTAAAATAATCCCCCCAAAGAAGAGAAAAATAATATGCTTTTTCTGCATTCAGACTTCATCAGTCTTTTCTCTGGAACTGGATAGCACTTTTCATTGTGAATCCTTAAGGTTTATCTTGGATCATTGTATTGCTAAGAATAATTAAATTATTGACAGTTGATCATTGTACAATATTGCTGTTATAGAATACACTGTTCTCCTGGTTCTGCTTACTTTACTTTACATCAATTCAAGTAAATTGTACCAGTTTTTTATTAATTCATTCTGCTCATCATTTCTTATAGTATGAGAGTATTCCATTATAATCATATACTACAACTGGTTCAGCCACTCCCCAATTGAGAGACATCTCTCTTTGTTTCTAATGCTTTGGTAGCACAAAAAAGAGCAGCTTTAATTTTTTTTTTTTTTTTTTTTTTTTTTAACAAATAGATCTTTGCCTTAAAAAAAATCTCTTTGGAACACAGAATTAATGGTGGTATTGCTAGATCAAAGAGGGTATTGCCCAGTTTTGTAATCCTTTGGCCATAGTTCCAAATTATTTTCCAGAGTGGTTGGATCAGTCCATAACTTCATCAGCAGTGTAGTAATGTCCCAATTTTCCCATATCCCCTCCAACAATTACACTTTTCCTTTTCTGTCATATCAGCCAATCTGATAGACGTGGAGTGGTACTTTAGAATTGTTTTATTTTACATTTCTCTGTTTATAATGATTTAGAGCATTTTTTCCTATGACTATATAGCTATATAGCTTTGATAGTTTTGATTTACTCATATGAAAACTGCCTGTCCAATATCTTTGAAGGCCAGGTTATTGTTTTAGCACTTGATTGATCACTGTTTTTTTGAACTTGAACTGTGACTTCATTGATTTTGGAAGCTCAAGATAACGAAGTTTTCTCTACCATTGCAAGTAGTGACCTTCTCTGCAATATGCAGTATTACAGAGAGGTATCTGTACTGGGGTTATATGACTTGCCCAGGGTCAATCAGTCAATGTGTCTTAGAAGCAGACTCAAATCTTACTGATGCTGAGATGTATGCCATACCCTGCTGACTCTCATGTCTTCTTACAGCTTGAAACAGGATATAGATTAATTAAAAGATTGATCAATTATATAGAGGGACTGATTTAGTCTGGCAAGGGACTTCCTGAGTACTCCCCATCTGATGAGTAAAAGTCTGGGACTCTGAAACATTTATCTAATCATGTTTTATCTACTTTTCTTTGCAGCCTAATCACTGTTGGTTACATCTGATGGTGCCTGAATTGGCCACCAGCCTGAATAACCTTTTATACAAATTTTCCAAAATTTCCAGTAGTCTGAGTAATTATTCAATCATTGATAAACTCATAAAAATCATTGATGACCTGATGGGATGCTTAGAAGAGAAAAATAAGGTAATGTATCACACACCCCCAAATGGGGGAAATATAGATTTTTTTTTGTTGTTGTTGTTCTGTAAAATGGACTAGGATAGGAGAAGGGGTTGAAAGTATGGAGGATTTATATATGTCTGTGGCTTCATGCTTATGCATATGTTCTAACAGAATGTTGTAAGATGTGATAAATGCTAATAAGTTGAATTATTTTGGAATTATAAACTTTAACATAATCCTTCCTCAGAGGTCTTTTTCTGCATTAACAAAAATATAGGAATAGCATGGGAAGAGGAGAGAGTAGTATAAAATTATAGAGAGGATAATTCTTTAAAGTTTATTTCTCTTAATTTGGAAACAGAATTACCTCACACTGT